>NC_091156.1:6678616-6753616 GCF_040958095.1 Procambarus clarkii | reverse complement strand
GATAAATATATATGTAGTAGATATAACAGAGGAAAAATAGATTTCGTTAGAAGGGCGGAGTCTAAGAGCTAATAGCTCGATTCTGCAGACACAAATAGTAAATACAAATAATAAACACACACAACAAACCAAACACACCAACCTCACCAACATAACAAACATCATGAGGGCCAGGAGTCGCAGCACTAGACAACTTACTCATCTAGTAGAAGTCATGCCCTCAGACGCTAACCCTCAAAACATAACAGAGTGCGTTTGGGTGGATGCACCCACCCACAAGGGAGCTGGTCGGCCGAGCGGACAGCACACTCGACTTGTGATCCTGTGGTCCTGGGTTCGATCCCAGGCGCCGGCGAGAAACACTGGGCAGAGTTTCTTTCACCCTATGCCCCTGTTACCTAGCAGTAAAATAGGTACCTGGGTGTTAGTCAGCTGTCACGGGCTGCTTCCTGGGGGTGGAGGCCTGGTCGAGGACCGGGCCGCGGGGACACTAAAGCCCCGAAATCATCTCAAGATAACCTCAAGATAACACGTGGTATGGTACCCGTCAGACCCACGGAACACCCCCACCACTAACAAATGGTATTCCAGGGGCTACGGCGCAAGAATTCACTCCCATCAAGGAACGTAAATACCCTTTTCTTTGCATCGTTGACGAATCTGGTACCCGAAGTTTGATCCCGAAATAATGCACACTCAATTGCCTATATTTCTTCTTGTTAGAAAATTTATGTTCTTAATAGATTCCCCTCAGTTTGCACCCAGAAGAAAACGTAAGTTTAGGGGCTAGATAAATGTTAAACTTCTTATTTGATAAATTGTTCACTTGAGACAGTTAAGTAAGTCCAGCTGCGTCTGGGTACAAGTGACAGGATGAGAAACCCAGCGGGTTTTCATCCTAGGGGCAAGGGGGATGTTCTCCTAGCTGTTATGGGGGGTATGTTGATTCACAGGAGAGGTGACGCTGCCCAATACTGTCCCCATGGCAGTGTGTTCACTCACAGGATGAGTATCATTATGGCAGTGTGTTCACTCACAGGATGAGTGTCATTATGGCTGTGTTAATGGGGATTTAGTGGATTTCTTACACAATCATGTCCTTCGTAATCAAACTGTCTTAATGCTTTCCCCTGATAATTATCATCACCATCATATTATTATTATTATTATTATTATTATTATTATTATTATTATTATTATTATTATTATTATTAAACGACCAATATCATTACGACTATAACTATCGTTATTATTATTTATTAATTATTTTTTGGTAAAATCATTATTAGCATAGTTCTTTGTATTACTGTCATTATTATTGAAATTATTTTTACTGAAATTTTTGATGCTATTTTAGTTAATATAACTTTTTGCAACAGCAACAGAAGAGGGAGTTGCTTTAGTTGATTGTATAGAAAAGTATTATTGTAGTTAACACTTTTATTAATATATTATTAACAATATTATCATTAGTAATAGTAGCAGCAGTACTGATAACAGCAGTAATAGCAAAGAAGCAACAGTAGCAGCAGCAGTAACTGTAGTAATAGTAGCAGCACCAGTAACAGCAGCGACAGTAACAGTAGCGACAGTAACAGTAGAGACAGTAGCAGTAGCAGTAACAGTAGCAACAGTAACAGCACCAGTAACAACAGCGACAGTAACAGTAGCGACAGTAACAGTAGAGACAGTAGCAGTAGCAGTAACAGTAGCAACAGTAACAGCACCAGTAACAACAGCGACAGTAACAGTAGCAGCACCAGTAACAGCAGCGACAGTAACAGTAGCACCAATAGCAGCACCAGTAGCAGCAGCGATAGTAACAGTAGCAGCAATAACAGTAGCAACAATAGCAGCACTAGTAACAGTAGTGACAGTAGCAGTAGGAGTAACAGTAGCAACAGTAACAGCACCAGTAACAGTAGCAGCAATAACAGTAGCAACAGTAGCAGTAGCAGCAGCGATAGTAACAGTAGCAGCAATAACAGTAGCAACAGTAGCAGCAGCAGCAGTAACAGTCACAGGAGCAGCAACAATCGTAGCATCAGTAACAATAGCAGCAGTTCGTGGTCGCTCTTATTATATATTCTATTTTATTTGTGTAATTTTACTTTGATGAAATTGCAACAAAGTATTTCCAATTTGCTCGACATATATTAGTGCTGCAAGGTTTCCCTCCATCAATGACATAAGGAGGGAAATTATTAAGTAAAGAAGGATGACTGCAAAGAATTCCTTGCTTATTTACGAGTATGATAGAGAGAGAGAGAGAGAGAGAGAGAGAGAGAGAGAGAGAGAGAAGAGAGAAAGAGAGAAGAGAGAGAGAGAGAGAGAGAGAGAGAGAGAGAGAGAGAGAGAGAGAAAGAGAGAAAGAGAGAGAGAGAGAGAGAGAGAGAGAGAGAGAGAGAGAGAGAGAGAGAGAGAGAGAGAGAGAGAGAATGGGATAATTAGTATGATATAGCAAGGTGAACTCTGTCCCAGACAATTTCTCACGTTCACGGGACATTTGAACTTCATATAATACCCACCTTCACAACACAAGAATATTGTTGCATACTATATGTTATCCCTCACAATCTTGCTTCATCACGGCTGTCTGTTGCCAATCATCGGTTTAAGTTGTGACGTCAAAATGGTCACCATCACCAAAGGAGACCCTAGCCGGCCCCAGGACGTTAAAGAGACTCATTTAGCGCACTAATAATTCAATGGACGACGAAATAAATACTAGAAATAAATAGCCTCTGATGAAAATGGGAATGTGGCATCTCTTTTCGCAGACGCTAGCAGCTGATTGGCGTGATTAATAGTGTGTCCAACGAGGGTGGCGGGGTACGACGACCACCATCCAGACGCCAGAACACACACTCTCTCTCTCTCTCTCTCTCTCTCTCTCTCTCTCTCTCTCTCTCTCTCTCTCTCTCTCTCTCTCTCTCTCTCTCTCTCTCTCTCTCTCTCTCTCTCTAACACAAAATGTATTTGTTCAGCTTACTGGACAACAACTAGCTTTGAAGGGGCCCATGTCGTTGTTTTTCATATATCTAGCATTGGTAGAATCACGGACACACTCTCTGCTACACACAGATAAACATGTAAACAATAGCATAAACACACTTAAGTCTCACGTAGTAACTGGTAGATAAGTACTCATAGGTCAATACACACTGGTGTACTGTGTCTACTGACCTATGAGTATAGGTCAGTATCTCTAATGCATAAACAAGCGTTAAACTAATCTCACATAGGTGAACACACACACACACACACACACGAACACACACACACACACACACACACACACACACACACACACACACACACACACACACACACACACACACACACACACACACACACACACGAACACCCATACACCCACACCCTGCCTCCATACACAGTTTCAAATGTAAATATGATAGAGCCCAGTAGGCTCAGGAATCTGTACCTCAGTTGATTGACAGTTGAGAGGCGGGAGCAAAGAGCCAGAGCTCAACCCCCGCAAGCACAACTAGGTGAGTAAAACCAAGTAAGTACACACACAATGTTTGCTGACGATACAAAAATTATGATGAAGATTCAGACCGAGGAAAAGAGCAGGAAGCTACTAAATGATATAGACAGACCGAAGGAGTGGTCCAACAAATGGCTACTAAAATTCAACTCAATTAAATGTAAAGTAATGGAACTAGGTAAGGGAGCAAGAGGCCACAGGAGACGACGTCCTCTTCAAAACGGACAGAAAGAATGAGAGAATGAACCTTATATGAAGCACAAGTTCGCTCTCATCTAGAGTATGCACCCCTTGCCTGGATCACCTGCCCCCATTATTTATCAGACTTTTGAACAAAGTGGAGATCCGTGCAAGAAGGCTCATCTCTAGTTATGATCAAGTCTGACTGTAGCGATGTGAACAGTAGAGCCTGCAACGCCATCGTGACGTTGATGGTCTTACTGTTATGTACAAGGCCAACATTCTCAAAGTTACGCATCTGGTCCAACTCTGTGGACAACCAGTAGTTGGCCCCCGTAGCACTAGACTCTCATCCCTCAACAGTCTCATGCTGGATGTGCGTTTCTCAAGTACATCGATCATTCATTCTTAGACTGACTCGCATTAGCTCTTGTTAGCTCGCATTAGAAACTTGTTAGCTCAACAGGTTGATACAAGGGAGATCAGGTCAACTGATCACATGAAGGCTCTGGCACAGATGGCTTCAGACTCATCCTATTCCTTATATGATTGTTTCCTAATGCTGTTAATGAATAAAGTTTACTCCTATTGTTTTATACAATAGGCTCATGAAATTAATGGGTCTCTAGGAGTAGGTTTCAACTGAGCTGAGGTAGTATTATAACTCTTGCTGGTAGTTTCACCAGGGTTCCTAATATGATAGTTCCCTATGTCATAGAATCAAAGTAAATTTTCATGAAATACAAGTCTCTAGGAGCAGGCTTCAGATGAACTGATGTAGGATAATACTTCCTGATTGTAGTTTCACTAGGTACGTCAATTGACAGCCCTTATGAGCCCTAGCCTTAGTTAAAAAAAAAGCTAGGAGTTTATATCACACAGAACCTGTCTCCGGAAGCCCACATCAAGAGGATATCATCAGCGGCGTATGCGAGGCTGGCTAACATCAGAACTGACATTAGTAACCAAAGAGCCGAAGCTCAAACCCTGCAAGTACAATTAGGAAAGTTCACACTCATTCTACAAGAATAATGAGCACATTAGAACACAATATATACTCTCTCTAAACCACACATTTATTACAATTACTCATTACATGTTTTTGACATATAGCTGGAGGCTGATATTCTTCTCTAACTCCTTTGATGCAAGACCATCACCGAGGATGCGGAAGACGTTCACTCTATGAATTTCTATAGTTAGGAGCTGGACGTTGCAGGACGATGGTGCTACTTGCAACTCGTGCCTTTTCGATGAGTCTTGAACCCAACTCTGTAGAATCGATTGCCATCATCCCATGTGCCATCACCTTCCAAACCTGTTGGAACAAAAACATAATAAAGATAATGAAACGAATTTTATCACATTTTCATATGAACGTCCCCAAAGATACAAAGCCAGTGTTCTCAACGCTTATATTCGTCGATTCGTCGAGCCCTTACCCACTGCTCTGAATAGAGCAACGTGAGTAGGGAGTTGGAGAGAATAACGCAATAATATATATATATATATATATGTATATATATATATATATATATATATATATATATATATATATATATATATATATATATATATATATATATATATACTATAATATACTAAATGCACAAAAAAGCCAACAAGTTATAGCATTTGCCAGAAATTACTGTACCTGAAAAGCGGAGAATTGATGGGCTGAACGTCGAATAAATCGAGCTCTTCGGCATCATTTGTCATCACTAAAACTATGAATATCAATGATCGCTTACTGAGGGTCAACAGAGAAATGTTGCAGAATGATGGCAAAACAGTTATCCGTAATGGACATCACAGCTTACTTATTGCAAAGGTAGATGCATTTGTTTATTAAAAATATGAAAATTAGATTTATGTTGATCAACATAATCGAGGAAAAAGATGACCAAATAATAAAAATGGACAGTTAGTAGTAGATAAATAATAATTATGTTAATTAATTATTTAAGGAATGGGAGTTATTTAGCACAGGTAAAACGAAATTTCTGAACAGGCAGCTTAATAAAGAATAAACTGTTCTATCATTGAAAAGAAGTTATTAATGGGGTACCCATTATTACCCATTGGGGTAATTATCCCCAGTAATAATTAAGTGCACAAGACGAAATAAGATCAAATAAACGAACGACTGAAAATATACAAAACAACAGCAAATATAAAATCCTAAAATCTTACATGCAATAAATTAAAACAAAAAGTAACACTGCATAATATATGACCCCAGGGAAAATATATGGAAAAAACTGAATATGGAAAACCCCAGCCAGAGTTCGCGTTAAAAACCTGACAACAATAATCTCTGCCGTCGGGTTTGTTTTGATCACAGGCCTCGCTGTGTTATGATGGATGAGCCAGCGTTATTGATCGCCCTGCCTGGCCCCCTGCACACCCCCATGCTGCACTCCAGACCTGATGCAACCTCTATATATATATATATATATATATATATATATATATATATATATATATATATATATATATATATATATATATATATATTAGGGGTGGTAGGAGAGGAAAAGATTAAAGTATTCAGTGAGAATCCACAGGGTCTTCTCTGAATACTATTTATTTTCTTCTTTGAGGATGTGGGTCCCTTTAATTAAACCAGTAGTGGTACCCCTAAATATATATATATATATATATATATATATATATATATATATATATATATATATATATATATATATATATATATATATATATATATATATATATGGAGTACAACCTCTGGTGCAAGTGTAGGGATCCATAGCCTCGAAGAAGGGAACACAGAGCATTCGAAGAAAAACTTGCCATTGAATTTCTCGGGCAGAACACTTTTTGAGACGTACTTGTGGTGAGGTGTCCGGGAGGTGGAGCATTATCGGCCGGAGCCACGGAAACATGGAGGCTGGACTAGATTACGTCACTGATGCCAGACTCTGATGGGCTAATCCCCTGAAAGCCTGCCAACCTGTCAGCCAGAAAGGTAAACAACTTTCAGCCAACCAATTTAGTCAGCCATATAGTTACACACATCCAATCAGGTGGTCAGCAACATATAGCTACCTACCAGTCACTTAGTCAGCTACATAGCTACAGAATCAGATAGTCAACCACACAGTCAGCTAATTAGTAAACCACATAGCAATGCGCTACCACAGATCAGTTATTGCTTGCTTGTAAAATTATATTAATTCGACTTGTAGGTTTAAGTAATGCATCTCTCCGCTAAGTCATAATCCTGATAAATAATACTAGTCACTATTTTTCTTCGTGAATCGCAGTTCTTACAAGTAAATTGTTTGGTTTCTTAATAACTGGCAAATTATTTATGGGTGAAGCATAGTTTTGCTTATAATAAATATTTGTATTACTCATTCGGCGCATGAGTGAATTAAGGAAAATATATGGCGACTAAAAAACATAATTTTTTTATATAGATACCTCACACCCTCATTTACATCTAAGGGCGCAGCAATGAGGCAAAGCTCTAATGCTAGCACTCATATCCTTACTCACAACAGGTTAGTGGGTAGGTTGAGCTAGATAAGCATCCACATTCACGCCCAGGATCCCACTCATGTAAATGGAAAATTGGAGAGCTACCAGTGATCAAGAAGAGAGCCAAAGTAGCGCCAATATGCCAAATTGGAGACAGACAAGAGGCGGAAAGCCACAGGCCAGTGTACTCATATTATTCAGTGTAATCGAAACGTTGGTTTATAAGAAACTAGTAAAATTGTGTTGACTATTATTTTCCTCCCGAGACTGCTGTGCAGCAGTCAAGGATGGGTTTTGGCTTTATGTATGTTGTACTGGGATGGTCTCTACTTCTATATCCACTCTACTGGAACGTATTGACTATCAGTTTATGTGAGCAAAATGTCGAATAATGCGTGCAGAGTTGCAAGAGAAAGAGTCGCGTAACGTTTTCAGATATCACTGCCCAGGAGCCATGACATTGGCTGTTAAATTACCTCACCACAATCGCACGAGAACTCCTCTTACTTTCACCGATGGTTGGTCACAAAAACAGTCTGCTCATCTTGGGGAGAACATCTTTCTTCTAAATTTGGAACAATAAAATTCCAGAATTCAGGGGTAAAAAAATCCTTGTTGTGGTCTTGTTACCAGTGATGCAAGAACCGGTGATAGTTGGCTTCAGTGTCACCATCAGCCATCCTTGTTTCCTTATTTTAAGGAAATGTAGCAGTATGAAGAGTTTGATTTCTGCAGAATTCTAGCTATAAATTCACCGGTTTATATACACAGGATAAGACTCCTGCTGCAATGGTCAACCTTGTAAAATTACATTTCTAAGACTCTTGGTTAAAACGGATCTTATTTTATTTATGCCAGCTAATCCTGTGTTGTTGCGCAGTGGTGCTCCTGGGTCATGGTCCGATAGAGTGTGCCTTGAAGAAGGAAATAGAAGCCAGAGGACGTGTAAGATAGATACAACGTTGACAGAACAGAAGAGAATCATGGCAACTATAAACATAGGTGAATGAGCAGGCAATCAACACATTGATTGATTATAATGCCCCTTCGTCCCCTCCCCCCCCCCCATAAAAAAAGAGGATTCGTGGAAAACATGAAATAGTAATAAAAGAGAGAGAGAGATTATGGTAAGTGTTTTCACGTGGGCCAGAGCTTCAAGGGGAAACCCGGATTCGAAGAATAGACCCATTGAAAAACTGAGCAAAACAGAAGTGCTACCAGGGGAGGTGACGAGACAACTAGAGGACCTGCATAAGATGTGCAACCCGTTCTCGCAAATTTAATACGTCAATATTGACTTATTAACTACGTGCATAGGTGATATTCTAAACATAATAGATACCCTTAAAAAGATTCATAGAAAACACTGACCTTACCTAACCTTGTTAGTATCTTAAGATAAGCATCATATTGCTTCATAATTACAATTATTACTTAACCTATACCTATTATAGGTTAGGTAATAATTGTAATTACGAAGCAATAAGATGCTTATCTTAAGATACTAACAAGGTTAGGTAAGGTCAGTGTTTTCTATGAATCTTTTTAAGGGTATCTATTATGTTAAGTATGTCACCTATGCACATATTTAATAAGTCAATATTGACTTATTAAATTTGCGAGAACGGGTTGCAAGATGTGACAAGGATAAATCCCACCATGGAAAATGAAAAAGGCAGCAAATGCAATATTTATTTACACGAAAGGAGAAAAGCAAGGAGCCGCTGAATTACAGGTTTGTGCCACTAACAAATATTCCTTGTACGGTTTCTGGAGAGACAACACCACTATGGGTTCAGTAAAGGCAGATCATGCTCAACGAGTCTATTATAACAAAATAACAACGATATAACAGGAGAAAGAAGGGTGGAGTGGCTGTATCTTCCTTGATTGTCAGAAAGCGTTTGTCACCGTCCCGCACGAGAGGCCCTTATATAAACATGAGAGCAAAGTTGGTACAACTGGAAAAGTGCTGGGATGGGTGAGGGGGTACCTCTCGGGTGTTGCAATCACGTGTATGAGGATATGAGGGAGGGAGGAGGTGAGTGAGAATTCGAAGGATTGGATGAGTTATGAGGCGTGAGAAAGTAGCAGGGCGTGCCTCACCGAGATGAGGGTGGATGACTAGAGGAATGGTGGATGTGGTAAAGGACAAGGATAGAAATAATGGAGAGGATTTACACTATCTTAACCACGACTCCAAAATTTATCTCTCATATCATATTGCCTGTTAACCAGTCAGAAGGCGAGAGGGGGCAGGGATACGTTTAGTGAATTAAACGGACTGTTCACTTCAACAATAAAAATTCAGGGATGGAAACATACACATTAACCTCACATCACATAACCAGCGCCCCACATGGGCGATGCTACACCTCTCTTGGACCACGACTCGACCTATAGTTCTCTCCATGTCTACTATAGTCTTTCCCATTGTGACTTCCGCTCCCCCGTTCTTGGCACCTTAATAGCTATCCCAAAAAAACATAGTCAGTGAGGTCTTCAATGCTTGGACAACGCCACGACAGTTCTATACTTACCAGTTACAATCTATAACGGGTTGGAAACAGAGAGTAATGGTGAGAGAGAAGGAGTGGCGGTAGGAAGGTGTTCCAAGAGGTATGCTTCAAGGATCGGTACTAGAACCCTTTCTGTTCTTAATATTTGGTAATGAATTGCCAGACCAAATGGATTCATTATTATTCTTGTTCGTGGATGATGCAAATCTAATGAGAAGTAATTAAACAGAATATGAAGTTTAAGTATTTAATATTCTGAATAAGAAGTGTTTAGTTGAACTTGGCCACGCTTCATGATACTCGGAGAGATGGTTGTTTGATTTCAATTCTGGTACGTAAATTAATGGGAATTGGAGCCGAAGAGAGAAGAGCCCAATAGCAGCAAAAGTGACAGTTCAATCAGAGAAAGAAAAATGATTTAGGATTTTATTAATACATAGCCCTGTATCTGACACCAGATGAATATTAACAAAACAACAGCAGAAACATTCATATAGTAAGCAAATGTTCTGGTAACATTTATTTGCGTTGAAAAAAAGTACACCACACCTATCGCCGCCACAGCAAATGGAGTTGAGTCCCAAAGGTATCAGTCCTTGGACCTATACTGTTTCTGATATATGTAAATGATCTCCCAGAGGGAATAGACTCGCTCCTCTGAATATTTGCTGATGATGCAACAAGTATGAAGAGGATTAACACAGAGGAAAACTACAAGATGACCTAGACAAGCTGAAGGAATGGTCCAACAAGTGGCAACTAAAGTTCAACCCAAGTAAATGTAAAGTAATGAAACTAGGTGGAGGAAATGGAAGGCCAGACAGTGGATACCGAATGGGAGATGAAGTCCTTCACGAAACGGGCAGAGAGAAGGATCTAGAAGTCTGGTTTGGATTGACAGCACGCCGAACCTGTCTCTTGAAGCCCCACATCGAAAGAATAACATCGGCGGCGTATGCGAGGTTGGCTAACATCAGATCCGCCTTCAGAAACCTGTGTAAGGAGTGTTTCAGAACCTTGAATACCACGCATGTAAGACCAATCCTGGAGTATGCGGCCCCAGCATGCAACCCGTACCATGTCAAGCACATGATAAAGATGGAAAAAGTTCAGAGGTATGCCACTAGGCTAGTCCCACAACTAAGAGGCATGAGTTACGAGGAAAGGCTGCGTGAAATGCACCTCACGTCGCTGGAAGACAAAAGATCTCGGGGAGACATGATCACCACATACAAAATTCTCAGGGGAATTGACAGGGTAGACAAGGATGGAATATTTAACACGGGTGGTACACGCACAAGGGACCACAGGAGGCAGCTCAGAACCCAAATGAGCCACAGAGACATTAGAAAGAACTTTTTCAGTGTCAGAGTAGTTAGTAAATGGAATGCACTAGGAAGTGATGTGGTGGAGGCTGACTCCATACACAGTTTCAAATGTAGATATGATAGAGCTCGAGAAGCTCAGGAATCTGTACACCAGCAGATTGACGGTTGAGACGCGGGACCAAAGTGCCAAATCTCAACCCCCACAAGTACAACTAGGTGACTAGGTGAGTACAACCCACCACCACCACAACCACCCCCATCACCATCACCACCCCCGCCACTAGTACCACCACCATTACCTATCTAACGCGCACATTATCATAATCACCACCACCTTCACTATTGAATATCCCCCTTCTCACGAATTTTCATAAAATTACCATAATAACATTGCCTCCAATAAAAATCTACCATTAGCAGGAGCCATGCCCGTCAGCCTGGCAATATCTTCATGAGGCAAGGTCACGAGATTCATGAGAATCATGCAATAGCAAAAGAAAACATGTTGCATGACTCTAATGATTGTTATTTTGTCTAGTTACAATTACAATGAGCACTGATCATTCAGGGACTCGCTGTGAGTAGGAACTATGGTGTTTATATTCTAATTTAGATATACCAGATTTGATTCATGGTCGACGTGTCTCCACCCTGGCAGCTCTTCTTTTACTGTGATCTTTTATCTTCTGCTGCTAAGGTGTTCTCAATAACCACGTCGCATCTTCCCTCACATCCTGGTCTGTTTCTCAAACGTTTTAGAATCACATTATCCTGGATAATGGTCCAGGATGACCGTCCTGGACCATTATCACATACGACTTGATAATGGTTGACCAGACCACACACTAAAAGTTGAAGGGACGACGACGTTTCGGTCCGTCCTGGACCATTCTCAAGTCGATTGTGGACTTGAGATTGTGGACACCCACACCTTGATAATGGTGTGGGACAGACCGAAGCGTCGTCGTTTCTCCATCTTCTAATGTGTGCTTTGGTCATGATATCTTCAGCCACGTTATTGTGACTCGTCGTCTGCGTATTTAGGATATACGGTCAGGTGATATCGTGCCTACATAGTGCCTGTAGTCCCGTGGGTCTATGACTAAATAACACAGTGATGTTAAGATGTGGGATAATAGTATGAGAGACAATTCTCAGGATTTTCCAAACTGCCCCAAGAATATAATAATCAAATCCTTGTAATATATATTTGGAAATGTGTATTATGTAACAATTGAAGTAAATGTATTTTTTGTATAAAATACGATTAATATATGTGCACTGTGTGGATTTATGAGCCCCCTTGAGGGGACCTGTTATAGGAGGAAGAAATAGCTGTAGTTATTCTATCTTTTTCGAATGTATTTTATCATTTCATTAAACTTACTTGAACTTGAGCTGCGACTCCCCCTGATTATCTCGATTTAAATGAATCGCACTTTGTTATTCCATAAATAGTGCGCACAACTTCCCCTCCATCAAGCGACTTTTACGAACTCTAAATTTATCTTTTTGGTTTTCATAAGCAAAGTCTTTTATGCTCCTCAATAAATTATTGTTTTTTTTTCCGTAATCTTTATTCAATTATAACTTTACCATTGGATACCATTTCAATTTTTCAAACCAAAATGATTTTATTTAAAGTATTTTTATTTTGTGATGATTCGTAAAGGAATATTGAACTAACAAAACTTAACGTGACCCTCATCTCCCTTAAATATTTTTTGGTCTATTTAGACACCCAACCCACACAACTGACGACACCCAACCCACACAACTGACGACACCCAACCCACACATCTGACGTCATGCAACCCACACATCTGACGTCACCCAACCCACACATCTGACGACACCCAACCCACACAACTGACGACACCCAACCCACACACCTGACGTCACCCAACCCACACATCTGAAGGTAAAGGAAGTGACGATGTTTCTGCTCGTTCTGGACTATTATGAACCTTTCACTAAGGCCGACCACTCATAGCAATTCATAATGCACAGCCAATCAGAATTTCACAGCAAATACATATTCAATCAAAATTCCTAGGCCTAACATGCAGCATAATAGCCATGTTCAATGCTCTAGTCTTCTAGCACTCCCCCATTCCCAACAGCCTCCAAATTTTTCTTTCTATAATATTCTGCAGCCTCTCTATCATCTTATCTGCTAAAGTAAACCGCATTCGCTTAGCTAATTATTATTTTTTCTTGATATGTAGCTCTTTTCTCGGCTCGTCTCCATTCATTCTCCATCAATGGTCCTATTTTCTTCCTATGTACCTTTCTCTCCACCTCACTCGCAGAACCTCCATCCTTCTCCTGTAACCTCATCCCCTGCTGGGCGCCCCACTAACCATACCTGGTCAAGGATCTCATAGCATTCGACCGTCAGAAACCTCCCCCAAGAACTCCTCGCATACTCGGTCACATCGCGCTGTCATATTTCCATGGGCGGCGAATTGACATGTTTTGACAGACCAACAGCTACTTACAGCAAAACAGATGACAGGCCTCAAAACAGCCACTACCGAAAAAAGATCATCAAGTATGTCCATCTCTTTAGGAACAAGAATAGCGAGGGTCCGAAATGAGGACTCAAAGGACCAACTATCCTCTCCATTTAGGGCGGTTTCGCTAGTCGGTCAGTATAGGACTCTGAGCTCTGCGGCGCCGGTACTTATGCGTCAATTCAGCGTTGTCATAAGTTCGAGTCTGGATATGGAGATGATGGCTAGAGGCTGTGTAAGACGAGATTATCTTCGGTGTTCGCATATCTGGTAAACTAGAGAGTTTTTGCCGGAGTGCTGGTGGACGACTGCTGGAGTTGGCGAAGAAGAAACGTCAAGAACTGATTAATTATCCATCGGAATGTAACCTTTCTACTTCACTTGTCGGTGTTTTTGTCAGAAGATGAAAAATTAATAATCGGAGCTATTTAGACTTCGCCTCGATATGGGGATGGAAGCACCTAATTATTTACAAATATTATACAGAACACAGTTAAAAATCACTAATTACAATGAAATACGATTTGTAATTTGCTTTTCCCTATTTACATATGACTACTGAATAAGCTTAATATACGCGGTAATACAAAATAAATAATGTCAGTAGTGCAAGATATCCATAGCTAGCGTATAATGGTGCCTGTTCCTCACAAAGAATGCTGCTCTTGGTATAAAATCTCAGAGATAAATCTAAGCTACACACCTTAGAGGCCATCTGTGAATCTCTCTAACTACATAAATATCTGTAACAATTTATTAAAGGGATATAAAGCTGTCTCCCTCTACATTTATTGGTCGTGAAATCAACACTTTGCCTCGCAGACTTCCACAAGGTCAGACGAGAGCGTCAGTAAAGATGTATTCCACACAACCTGTTATAGTCGTTCAGCGCACGGTTTATCGATTACACCGGGACCTTACTGAAGAAAACGGGTTGAGATCCCACTTGACGGTGACTTGTCGATAAGATCGGATGCTCCTGGCTAAGGTGACATCTATATAACTTCTTTCGTTAGAGGCGACACACACACACACACACACACACACCTGGTGAAAGCTCTCTGGTCTCTCTTATGAGTCTAATTAGGTTACTTAAGTCCAAGTTAATGCTAACTGGGGACAAGGCGTTAGGTTTAATTTGATCGTGTTAAATGGAAGGATGTAACCGGCCACGCTTGAGGATGGTGAGGGACGAGTCGGAGCTGGCACATCCCCTTCGTTATCCTCTGGCCAGGATATCTTTCATTCTTTCTCTTATTGGTTTATTTCTTGTTTGTACTGTTTTATTTCTTGCCTGTTTGTTTTAATATGAGTGGTGTAATGATATGTCTGAGGCTCATTTCTGTGTGACAACTTGGCAGTGTTAAATTTGAGTTTTTGTTCAGTATAATAATGAGAATTTATATTATTTGAATAGCTATTATTATTATTGAAGTACCTGGTCCTGAATATTCGGTAATTATCGCGGCATTATCTATAAATCGTCCCATGTAAAGTGGATGGTTTTTAGACGATTAATCAGCAACTAAAACTCTGTCACACACACATACACGCGAGCGATGTAGATAAGTAGATACGATAAGAGCCTCAAATGTAGATATGATAGAGCCCAATAGGCTCAGGTACCTGTACACCAGTTGACTGGCAGTTGAGAGGCGGGACCAAAGATCCCAAGATCCACTCTCCCAAGCACAACTAGGTGAGTACAACTAGATGAGTACACGACCTGACAGAGGAAATTGAGTCATTTATATCCATGTTTGCCGACGATAGAAAACAGATGAGGAGAATGACAAACACCAATGACAGCGGGAGGCTACGGGGAGATGTGAGCGGGCCCTGGGCTGACAGTCGCTCCGACTCCATCTTTGATATGTGGAAAATACTGAGAATATGAGCGGAGAAATACAGGCTAAAAAGACCGAGAGTTCCCAGAAAAGGGAACTGAAAGTGTATATCACCAAACACGATCACATATCACACTTCAGCAGTGTATGAAAATATGCAAGGTAAGGAAATTATGAGGAGAAAACAGCCCGCATGACTATTTAGTACATGGAAGGGATATGAGGACATAGAGCTGGTATTGGACAGAGGGAACGAATGGTGCTCAATTACTTGGACCGTCGGGGATCGAACGCCGTTCTGCATGAACCGAGACGTCCGCTGCACCGACGAGTCTACACAAACAGCAGCCTATACTGACAGTCCGGTAGGAGGCGTCAGAAGCACACGCCTTAGACCACTACACGTGTTGTAGCAGTCACGTTACGTCACGTTACACGTTACGCAGCAGTCACGTTACATGTGGTGTACATCACATTAATGTGATTTCTTTTGTGTGTACTTCAACTTTAATTTCAGCATGAAGAATAGCCGCATGGACTCATGAATATACAACATAATATCGGACGTACAGTCAGCAACCTTTGCTTTCTACATAACCCATGTCCAAGAACACCGAAAACAGAGAAAGACATCAGTATGTAAAGGATGAGGCCACCAATTTCCACTTTATACAGCATCCACGTGTAGCCGCGAGATGAGAGACAGGGCAGAAGGCAGTGGTTCACATCACTTGTTACATATTCATGAAAATATAAATCTACCATTCTGAACCCAGAAGTCAGATTCATTGCAGGAAAGTATGTAAAAAAAAAGTCTAGGCTGAATCACTCTCGTAACTCATCAAAAAGTGTTTCATGTGTTATACTTAAGTATTAGATTTAAGCAATTTATGATTACTTTTAAAAAGCAACAGTCTAAAGTGTAGAAGTGGCTGAATACCCAACACTTACTTGACTAGATAAATCCCGTCATTATTCAAATTAGGTAAGATATGCCTTTCTTCGCGGCATTGTTGAGAGTGTGTTCCACTTCAACTTATCACAATATTTAAGACAAATTAATTAGCGCAAACAAAAAACCTCGACGTCTTTCTGACAACTCCTGCATTTTCCCCCACTACTTATGACAATATAAATCTCAATGATTTTTGTCCATTATAACTTACTTTGATCTTGTTGCAGAACCAGTTGATTCCTCTCAATTTGGCATTTATTTTTACAATCCAATTTGCATATTAAATTCATATTATCTCGTAAATTTAAAACTCCACGCTTCCTCTTACAATTCGCAACGATAACACGAGTTTTGAGTTACTCGTGATTAATGCATCGCTTTGAATATTATACGTTTAATATGTATTTGCAAAATAACACAAGCAATATTATAGGAAAATAAAGTTTCCCTCAAGTACCATTTCCCTGCTTCATTCCAAATAAGAGCAGAATAAGTTATAGGTGACAGATCCCTCACAACTAAATGGGTCTCGTCGGCTCCTGCTTTGCTGAAAATGGGTCATAGGTGCTTCTAAACTGCTTTTAGTTTGTTTCATAGGTTCCTACACTGCTAATAATGGGTCATAAATATTCCTCCACTGATAATTGTAAGTCACATAGGCTCTTACACTGTTAATAATGAGTCGAATTGGCTCCTACATTGATAAAATGGGTCACATAGGTTCCGGCACTGCTAATAAGGGGGACATATAGGCTCCTATACTGGTACAAATGGGTCACATAGGCTCCTACGTTGCTAATAATGAGTCACATAGTCTCCTACACTGCTACATTGGGGTCACATAGGCTCCTACTCTGCTAACAATGGGTCTCGTAGCTACTACATAGCTAATAATCTAGTCACATAGGCTTCTAATGCTGTTAGATGGATCTCGCAGGCTCCTACCCTATTGTTAAAAAGTGTTACAGGATCCTACGGCCCTAATGGGGTCTAACTGGAATCTATAGTGCATATAATGACAAATAATTCGGCAGAACTAATATCAGGTTTCAGGATATTCTACATGGCTAATAGTGAGTGATATAATCCTTCAGAGCTAATATAACTCATCGGATCTTATAGAGGACAATAAAGCGTTTAATGGGACTCGTGGGTTTCTACATAAAATATCTCTCTCCCATGTTCATTGTCATACACTTGCTGGGATTGAACTCTAGCAGCCATTCCCACTCCAATGGCTTAGGTCCTTGTGCAAAACCAACCACCTGGATAATCTCTTTAATAGAAAACGCTAATGTGTGCGCTCCCAGAATGACCTCCCAACTCACCATACGTCAACGTATTGACTAAATTCAGGTCTTTCGACCATTGGTATTATTTATATGCAAAAATGTATCTGACCAGCCAATTTAATTTGCGAGCACCATACATAAATTGTGAGATCAGTTCAGAAATACAGAACCAGCACTTTAAGACAAGTGTAGGATAACACAGTGAGACACAGTGATAACCTGTGAGACCAGTGTAGGAATACAGTGGCATTTTGTAGATTTCTCCTAATACGAAGAAGATAACTGGAAAATATCCAAAAGATTGCTATGAGACCTGCCAGTGAACTGTAAGGATTTAGTTACCGGAATGTGGTAGGTTAATGGCGACTAAATCTCACTAGAAAAGGTAAACAAATTCTTTGAGAATCTTAAGGTATTGTATACAGTACTCTGTAGATTCTCATCTATATATAATAGAATTTATATAATATAATTGTATGATATCTTAAATATCATACAATTATATTATATAAGCAAGAAGGGGCAAGTTAATATAAAAAATGCAGATGACCTATAGGGATGTTAGAAAACATATATTTAAAGTCATTAGTGTACAATTTAGACTACTGTATCAAAGCATGGAGACAACATCTTCAGAAGGACATAGCTGCTCTGGTGAGTGCGACACCAGGCAAAACAAATCCTTCCAGAGCTAAGTCAACTCGCGTATTAGGAACGGTTGAGGGCCACACGGCTAACAACACTGCAAACCAGACATGACTGGGCGGATCTCATTGAAACTTAAAATACTGAACCATTTGGAGAATGTTGAACTGGACAAATTATTTAAAAAGTCACATTAGTTAACACAAACAAGGAGAAACTGTTTCAAGCTCAATAAGCTACAAGTAAGATTGTGAACAGGATATGCTTTTTCACCCACAAGGTTATACATCCATGGAACCGCCTACCCCCCGAAACCGTAACTGCCAAAACTTACATTTTAAAGTCCAACTGGAAAAGATTATCAAGGGAAATGGGGAGACCTTACACAAAACAACCGGTCTTCGTCGGGGCCACTAGTGTTAGTGGCTCGTGGGTATATTCGGGTAAACTGAAATTATTACTGATGTCAAGGTACATAATGTTACCAACATTTCCACTATGAACTGCTTTAAAAGTGCTGGAAAAGAGGAAACATAATTAATCAACAAATTTGTATAAATTACGTTACGAGCCCAGCGTAAAGGCATGTTGTGAAGAATTTATCTATGATTTTCGACGTTTATAGCAATGGGTTTTCCGATCATTGATTCAAGCAATTTTGCCACGATAAGCTTTATTGGCAAATAGTTTGGCAGCAGTAATCTATTACCCTTTTGATAAATTGGAACACCTTCGCAACCCTCCACAATTCTCGTTAAATTGTGTTAAATTAAATTTGTTAAATTGCATTGATTTATTTAACAAAGTCGATTTATTAGACACGAAAACCGTAAAAACAGTAAACTAGACAAGAAGTAAACAAGGTTTACTAGACAAGGTCACACAATGTACTTCATCTGATCTTCAGTACTTGTTAGGTTTTAATTAAAGATATTAATTTATCTTTATATAATAACTTCCTCCCTTGTAAAAACTGAACTATCAAGCTTGTCATCTTCACCACTTAAACTTCAGGAAAAAAAAGTTACATACATATCTAGGCAATGCAGATATAGTGTACATATTTACAATATCACTAATTTCCTTTTCATCATCGTTGTTTGATCCGTCTCACTATTCACCGGAGAAGTCTTCACCCTAATCTTTGTTTGTAAGTAATTATCAAAAGAAGACACAAAGCCGGGAAGTGTATGTACGTGTATGTGAATGAACCGTTTAGGATGTCATTGCATGTCTTGCTGTTTGAGCTGGGTATTCTGTTTTTTTTTTTCTTGTTCAGATAATATTTAACACTTCTTTTTAGCTTATTTAATAAATTGGTGTTCTACATTAAAGTCTCAATTCACTTGAGAACAGCTGTATTAAGTGTCATGGTTAGGTGTTCTCTTCTGCATTATCAACTTATTCTATATATAACAAGTCTCTGGAAACCAAACAACTACCAGAGCGTTGAAAGACAGCCAATGGACTCTCACGAGCGATTTCTGTCTGTTTCGAGCCCTAGTCATAGGGAGTTGACTAGGATTTATCCAATCAATAAAAGGGATCCTAGTTATAAAGTGATTGGCGAGTTGTATTCCAGGGGAAAACTAGTAGGTAAAGCTTCAGACGAGTTATAGGATGGGAAAACTTCCTAACAGGATTCAGAAAAGTGTTAAATTAAATAGCAAATGTTGAGTTACTTATATAATGCTAACTTATATATGATGTTAAATATCGTTAAAAAAAAGCTAGTAGAACACATTGGAAGAAGGTCATTTATAGCATAACACTACAAACAAGGGTTATATTCACCGAGAGGTGCATATACACTGACTATTTATGTTAAACCTGTCATTATGTTCAAGACTAAAGTATATTTACTGGTTGGGGAGTAAGCACTGTGGTGGGCTTAGCTCCCCGCCCATGAGAGGAATTAATTAAAACCCAATTTTGCTCCAGAAACTAGATAAAAGCCTTTGACTCAACGACAAAGACCAGAAAAGATTGGGCACACTAAATATTGATGCACAAACACACAGATGCATGATGAACAGACTTTCAACACATGAGACTCCTACTCATAGAATAGTAAAGTTGGATGAGTGTTATAGTGGGCAAGGATAAACTCTAAGATGGAAGCCAAAGGTTACATTAAGAGAGGCGATATCACTGAAGAGCTGTAATGAATCGCATGTACACAGGTCGGAGATAGAGCACGTTATTTCTCGTAAAAGTCAACAACCTAACATAGGAAACAGCTCCTTTATATCAGTGTTTGCTTATCACGTAAAAATAATGATGAGGATAATAATAACAAATAGGAACTTCGAAACCTTATCACATTCCAAATGTGGTATGAAAAATGGCTGCAAGATTTTAACTAAATTACAGTATTGGGATAGGTACAGGAGTGAATCTTCTTTATTCAATGTTTTACAGCAGCACTGAATGAAGGAGATATAGATTTCTGAATCAGAAAAGGGAAAGGACTTAAAAGAATACATTACCCCAAGTCTCTAGCTAGAAGCACACATTTACCAAACAATGTCAGCGGCTTTTGTCAAACTGGCCAACGCTCTGTAGCCTTTCATGAACCTAGACAAAGGAGATCTTCTGTGTTATAAATACAATTTATGTGAGACTCACTTCTAAGTATGCAGCCCAGCATGGCACTCATACCCGAAATAAATCACAAAACAATATTAGAAAATATTTAAATATATTTCGTTCCTGAACTGTGGGGAGTGAGCTAGGTTAATAGACTGAGTCAGCTGGATCTTACAACTCTAAAGGAGAGGAGGAATAGGGAGGACATGATAACGACATATACAATTGCATGGACGATTGGCAGGACTGGGAATAGTAGAACGAGAGGACATAGGTAGGAACTAGACATGCAAATGATCCAGAGATGTCAGGAAAGAACTTCTTCAGTGTTAAGAGTTGTGAATAAAGGGAATGGGTTAGACGAAAATGTGGTTGAAGATAACGCATTACATAAATTTAAATGTATTAAAAGAGTAATGAATCATTGCACTAAATTATGTAATGTTTGGAAGGAGAGGCTAGGCGCTAATACCCGACCATGAAAGCATTTCTGTGTGAGTATACATAACATACATGCACACAAGACAGAATTCAAACCGAAAAGAGAAGGATAGGGTAATTCAATCTTCCTTATCAGTATAGATTTTGACATTGAAGGGTTATAGCAGGAACGAAAGTTTCTTGGAGTGGGCTGAAAAGTAATTTTAAGCCAAACAAATAACAAGTTTGAGGATAAGAATAGGGGTGAAAATTCCTGAAATACAGTATACAGTAAAAGAGAAGTCACCTTCCCTCTACAGAAAAAGACTAAGACTGGGTGTTAGACATAACTCCAGTTCTAACACCACAGGCACACATGCACAAAATGTATCATCAGCATATGCTAACCTGGACAATGTCTTACGCTAAAAGGAACAATCTGGACGTTATACCCAACCAAAGCAACATCACCTCGTGACTATGCTGCCCCTGAGTGGAAACCCCTCCTAAAGAAACTGCAAAACCTCTAAACCTATGCAACAAGGCTCGTTCGTGATCTAAGAACACTGAACTGTAATACAGTAGTTCATTGGGAAATTGGACCTCGCCACACTAGGAGAACTGAAGGAACAAACAGATAAGATAAACACATGGAATTTTTTTAAGATTTCACTAAGTAGACAGACAAGAATTGATCAAACTGAGAAGGAGCTAAACAATGCCACATAGATGAAAATCCGTGACACATAAGCCACAAATTTTCATGAAGAAATGCAGCACAAGATTCGTAAATACATGCATAAATATGTATTTATTATGGGTGATATAAGTCATTGCATTGAACTAGTGATGGTTGAAATATGTGGCTTAAGAGCTTACTCTCGAACCTCAAAGCACGTCAAGGAGACACTTTTAAATACGCTCCACCATAAAGAAGTTCTATTAACGCAACTATTGTGGAAGGTGCCTAATTAAACCTTCTTAACTCTATACATATTAACAACAGATTTCGTTGACTTAAGAATGTTCAGAAAAGCATTTGTTTGTTAATTATAGCTGCTAATGCATTCATATATTTTTTCTTTGTCAGGTGGGTAGAGGTACAGATGACTTTTGACTCCTGTTAACAGGCTGAGAGCTTTCCCTTCCTATAGCTCATACAAAATCTTACACACACTGGTTTTTCCTTGAACATGACATGCAACTCAGTTAATAAAAAGGTATCCAATTACTGCTGGGTGAACAGAGGGTGAACAGTCAAGGATTAGCACCCAGACAATCCTCCCTAGCCAGAAATCGAACCCAAACTCAATTGCTCGTGAGGTGCACGTTTAATGTTATGACTATACCACTTCAGTTTCCCAAAATGGTAACTTTATTTCAAAATAGAAAATGTATCTAAATTCTATTACAAAAATTATTTGACTTAAACATTGTTTACAAGGGCTACAAATAACAAACTACAGTATTTATTATATGTTGTGAGGTTTGAAATTATGGTTCAATTCACCTATAGTCAATAAAGGAATTTATACAACTTATTTTATAGGTTTAATTGATTGAGAACACAACCATTTATGTAAGAAAGTATGATACTATGTATATGTAAGTATGCATGTATGTATGTATGTACAAAATCATACAACAAATTCTTAGCACTCTCTCATTTTCTCTTTTTGCATTAAATATAATACATTACAAGCTGCATCAGATCATATTCAATACATATAAATTGGTATTCCACGGTCTAAACACAACATGTTAGAGCCATCATGTATTACAATTATTGTACGGTTTGAGGACCAGTGTTTACTCAAGATATTCTGTTACCTAAAAGATAGAATTAACACTTCTGTTATATTACAGTTGCCTCTCAAATAGATAATACTGGTATTAAAATCTCTATTGCATTACAGCTGTTTCTCAGATAGACAATATTGACATCTATATTAAATTACAATTGTCTCTCAGATAGATAATACTAACACCTGTATTTTGTTAAACTTGACCATTCTGATAGATAATACTATAGCTTTTAGTAGATAATACTACAGTTGTGTTGTACAGATATTGCTAACTCTTGTATTACCGTATTGTTATTTATTAGTTACATAATACTAACAGCCCTGTCCTGCCTTCCTTATTCTTGGTCGAGTCATTCATCAAACTTAATTTGGAATTAAAATGCAACTTTATTTACTTTATTTGATAGTATTTAAGATCCCTAGTCGTTATTTATATCTAATTACTTATTATCTACCAGCCCATACTCCTGAAATGATAGTAATTATAGTAATTTTTTAGTTGAAGGTACCAATATGTAGTGATGGACCACTACAATGTTCACTTTCGCAGTTTTATTTTTATAGCCTGGAAAAAATAAAGCTAAACACCAGACATATACATTCTTAGGCCTAGTATAGCACATACATATGCGCTACATTAGGCCTAACATAGTGTGCAATAAGCCTAGACCTGCTAGGAGATGTTAGATTAATCTTATATTTATTTAATTTTTTTAATTTTGCCCCGAGGGGCGAGTTTATTGGGCAGCGCCACTCATCTTGTGAGTGAACATACCGCCATAGCAGAATGTACAACACTCCCCAATAGGAAGAAAACCCGCTGGGTTGTTCATCCTGTCACTTGTACCCAGACACAGCTGGGACTTGCTTAACTGTCTCAAGTGAACAGCTCCTCAAACAAGAAGATTAACATTTATTTATGTTGTGGTAAAAAAAATAGTTTCCCTTTCGGTTAAATTCAGTGATACAAAAAGTTAACTTTTTGGTGATCCATCACTACACATTGGTACTTTCAATCAAATACGTTACAATAAGTACAGTACTGTACTATCATTTTAGAAGGATGGGCTGGTAGATACACACATACTGGAGCGAAGGGTGCTCTGTAGATATGCTTAATCTTCTCCAGCTGTTTCTCTATGTGGTTGCCTGCACTCCTGTGATGTGTTCAACAAAACTGGGAAGAGTGAGGCCCACTGAGGTACCAAGTAACATTTGCAAGGTTTGTTGTATAAAGTATTTCCTGGTTTGCAACGGTATACATAGCAGCTGAACATGGCCATATCTGTAGCTAAATTACAGCTCCATTACAAAGGTATCATATGTACTGTATATTCATGATTTATTGAAAGGAAACTACATTTTTGTATTGGAAAACAGTAAGTGTGGTATAATTTATGCAGTGATCATTACAGTCCATTCACATCCTAGACGTCCCGGGCTCGATTCCCGTAGAGGATGATGCGCTTGTACAAGTTTCCTTACACCTGATGCACCTGTGAATAGGTACCAATAAGATAAGCAAATATTATAGGTTGCGTCCTTTAGAAGGACAGTAGTTGGCCTAGGGGTCCTAAATAAGCCTATTAGGCTGGCTAAATGAGTAGCCATTTACAATTAACAAACACAAGAATGGAAATATTGACACTCATCTCCGAAACATAAAATTTTGTTTATTTTTTTAACTGGCAGATATATACAGTTTTGTCTTATTGTATTTACTGTTTAAACTTCCTGCTGTATGTACAATAGTTAGGTTTGACCTGTGTAGGTCCATGCTCTCACACAGTAGTTAACATGTAATCCAAAGCCCTGCTAGACAACTGCAATATCACATAGTTGCCATGCCTAGTGTTAGATATTGTTAATGATAGTTGCCATGAAGCCATTATTATTTTTAGAATATTAGTATATACTACTACAACAACAATACTCCCATGAAGCCCAGTACACTGTTAGATAATATCCATGCATTCCCCTATGCAGGTTTGTTATACAGTTGCCATGTAAACACCATACAGGTTTGTTAGATTGTTGCCAAATATGCCCCCACACAGGTTTGGTAGACCATTACCATATATATGCCCCACACAGGTTTGTTAAGACAGTTGTCATATATGCCCCATTCAGTTTTGTTAGTTGCCATGTATGCCCCATGCAGGTTTGTTAGACAGTTGCCATGTATGCCCCACACAAACCTCTCTAGAACCGAATTTGTTAACAATTATCTCACAAATTCGGATCTACAGGGTAGATGTAGAGCATTAACTTAGGGGTTAAAGGAACGGAAGCGGGAGGATTGTTAGAGCCAGGTGGTGGTCAGCATGACTGTGCTTGCTTCCGTTTACTAAACCAACACTCATTGATAATCTTGAACTTACTAGTATATATATGTTAATGATTTTCTCACAGATATATGGCTATAAATTAAGGTCATATATGCAGAATAGACTTTTTCTATTGAACTGAAATTTATTTCTGTTTATTGAAATATTGACTGTAATGAATATATCGTTCCCTGATTGTTTTATATAAATTAATTATTTAAATATCACACTGAAATTACTACATTTGTTTCATATCATATATACAGTACTTTTAAAACGTTATGCTAATAATTAGAGGACTTTCTGATAGTTATTATAGAATATTTATTATGAGTTATATTAATATTTCAATCAGTTATCAATATTTTGTTAATAATTTTATCAATACCTAGTCTCCAGGTCGTTTGGAATATTATATTTAATTGATAAGTCATGCATATTGATACTGAACTCAAAATGAATCAGAAATGCATTCAATCTTAAGTTTTCTATGAGATAGTCTGAAATTGGTATTATTAAACTTTGACATTATTAAACAAGTAAACTGAGTCAGCTAAGATTTTGAATTTTCAGTTTAGACACGGAGCCACAACTCACTGCTTGGCACCAGGGAACCAAAACAGGATGTAAGAAATATAGGATTAAGGAAAAAAGAGAGTTGATCTTCTTGAAGAGTTTCTTGAAGAGTCTTCTTCGTAGATGTTCGGAGGCTTATGATGTCTTCTAATGGTTTTTGAATTTCTGTTCATTGCCTTCTTCGTTCAAATTAATTACTATTTCCTCGACGTCTGATGAGGAGTGAAACATGTAGGTTCGTCCAGTTATATCTTCAAGAAAGAGAGGGAGTTGCATGTTGTCCAGAGTCTGTGAGTGCTGCCTCCTGCTTTGACCTGTAAGACAAAGATCATATTAATGATGCGGAATGAGTCAACGGTGATAACTGCATATAAAATATATCTATGTATAAAAAGCATGTGTAGTATTGAAGGAAAAACAAAGATACAAACACAAAAAAGAGGCACATATTAAGAGATAAGGATGAGAAAAGCCTTAAAGAACAACATATCATACTTTCTCTGGTCTTGTGCCAGAAACCATAAATCACAGGATCTGGCACTCCGGCGTTTCCTCCCATGACCCTCCTCCCATCACTAAATCTGGCAAAACAGCGTTCACTCCCCATGAGCCTCCTCCCATCACAAGAGCTGGCACTCCAACATTCCCTCCCATGAGCCTCCTCCCTCATGCATACTTGCAAATTTCACCATAAATATTTGGAAACTTACAAAGATCAACTACATGTCAGCTGAAATCTACAAAAATTACTCCCACTTTAAATTGTCTCTATTGGATGATTTATGATGCATATGTATCCCGATGACTCAAATATGTTCCATTTTTATACCGAGACAAATTTTCACACGACAGAGAGAAGATATTTTGAAAATTAAACAAAATGGAACTATTTGCCCCTGATTTGTTTTGCGTTGAGATCTAAAACTGTGTGGTATTAATTAAATGTTCCTGGGATACAATACAGTACTTCTTTTCTATGGGACATGAAGTTGAACAGGTTAAATAGAAATGTTTTGATAGTTGTATGGTCAAAGAAATCAATATATGAAACCTAGCCTCAATGTGTTGACGTCACAATAGTGACATCAACGACATCATAAGGAAACACACCAGAGTCCAGTGTCCAGTTCAGAGATAGAGAGGAAATTACATTTTTATATGTCCCAAAATGAAGATAATCATACTTATCGGCAAGACGAAAACAACGTTATTCTCCTGGAGGAATCTAAAGCATTCTAATCGAGAATACACCTGTATTCACCCTGACTGGTACCTGCAAAAACCAGTCAAACAGATAGAGCCCCAACCTCGTGGAAGCAGAGGAACTCAACAGGTATAGGGGACTGAACCAACAATATTACTTTGTCCTAATAGCTTCAGACTCTCGGCTTCACAGAAAAAAGTGCTATAAGAGCTTTCCAAACCCTCCACACTGAGAAAACTTTCAGTACCCATTTGGTGTTCGAGAAGCTCAAGAAGGTTCACAATCTCAAACCATCCATCGTAATAATATTTTGGTTTCCAAATTTATATAAATAATTACTGTAGTACAACATAATGATCTGATGCAAAAATATGAAAATCTGAGTGTGTTGATAACTTTCAGAATACTCCTCAAAAACACATTAAAATACTCCACAAAAGAATACAAAAACACCCATTGAAGCACGTAAAAGCAAAAAAACAACAACAACAAAAAACAAAGGATAACGATACTGCCCCTGTTACCTAGCAGTAAAATAGGTACCTGGGTGTTAGTCAGCTGTCACAGGCTGCTTCCTGGGGGTGGAGGCCTGGTCGAGGACCGGGCCGCGGGGACACTAAAAAGCCCCGAAATCATCTCAAGATAACCTCAAGATATACTGTACTCATATCATAATACCAGTTAACTAGAGAGTACTAACTAGATACCTGTACTGTACTCATAATTAACGTCTTAATGTTCATAATACCAGTTAACTAGAGATAGAAATACATAGAGTTTCATGCCACTATCAACAAAAAAACAATAAACCAATCGATTCTATAATTGAAAAATAATTAATATGTGAATTGAGAAATCAAACACCAATAAAATGAAAGTGGAGCACAGTTAATGTTATTCCGAGAAGCGACACCTAGATACTGCTTTATATTTATTTATAAAATACTTTCTGTTTTATATTTATCTATAAAATACTTTATATGTATTTGGTACTCTTCAACACAATAAAAATGTAAATTTGTTGACTAAAATAATGTGTCTAAAAATAAAAGAAAAAACTTAAAACATTGACAATATATAAATGCAAATTTGGAAAGTAAGGAGAACGCCACACCTGTAACACTTGTCACATCTCTTACGTCTATCTGTAACATCTATGACATCTATCTTGCGTGCCGCACTAACATATTTACCACTGATTGTCACAGCTACCATTCACGTCTTACTTGTCACACCTGCCTTGATTGCCACATCCGCCACACCTGCCACATGGGCTTGTTCCACATGTGCATAAAAAAACAGGTTAAACTGAGAACAAAAAAGGGTTTCATCATAAACAAAAAAATAGAATATTTATTTGCAAAAAATCCGTTTGGCTTTGTTATGTATCGTGGATGAATGTGTGATGGCTGTAAACATGACTTTCCTCAAAAGTGCTAGTATAAGTACGGCATATATATATATATATATATATATATATATATATATATATATATATATATATATATATATATATATACACACATATACACACATATATATATATAATATGCCCCCTCTTCTCCTTCCTATATAATATGGGAAGTAGAAGGGGGAAGAAAGAAACCTAGCAGGGAGAAGGGGATGTTAGGAGAGAAGAGGAAAAAGAGAAGGATGGTGGATGTGGAGAAAGACCCGGGCACAGCCGGGTACTCTATCTTGAATTCATATACTCAATTACAAAAGCAAATAACTTCCATAAAATTACCTCTGAACCTTCCTCAACAGCTCACCCACCTGCTCCGTATCCACCCACCTACCCCATTATCTAAAATCAATACACCTACCCACCCACATACTAACATTTCATCCAAATCCACACACTTACCATCTCTTTATCCACTCACCTGCCCACCATTTATCAACAATAACCCTTTATCCAAAACCCACCTTTCACCAAAAACAACCAACCCATCTACCCTTTAACAAAAATTCATCCGTCTATCACAACTTTATACAAAAAAACAATCCGCTCACCAAACTCTCACCCCCATCCTCCCCTGGCTCCATCCCACCACTATCGGTGCAAAAACAACACACACAAAGGTCAGCTACAGCATGAGAGGACAGGCTGGTAGCTACAATTCTAGCTTCAATTGGTGCAAACGTAGCGAGACAGGCGCTGGGGCAGCTGGCAGTGAATCAGCACTTCTCTCACTCCCAGCACGAGGACCAAGGTCGGGGAGGGAAGGGTGTGTAAATGTGTGTGTGTGTGAGAGAGAGAGAGAGAGAGAGAGAGAGAGAGAGAGAGAGAGAGAGAGAGAGAGAGAGAGAGAGAGAGAGAGAGAGAGAGAGGCGAGGAATCATATTTAGTTAAAGTAATATTTACCATAAAATTGTGAACACCAAGTAGAGTCAGTAGTTTTTGCTCTGTTCAGCCAACCGTTAAAGATAAAGTCTTACGTTAAGAAGTATTAATAGAAATCTAACATTTTATGAAGTGAATAAAGGTGACAGATTGAATGTTCCGAAGATAAGGAATTGAAGAATTTCAAGGCACTTAAAGCACAGAGGCCCGCTTATCAGTACAAAGGATCAGGTCACGTAGCTAAAAGTATATATATATATATATATATATATATATATATATATATATATATATATATATATATATATATATATATATATATATATATATATATATATATATATATATATATATATATATATATATATATATATATATATATATATATATAAAGGGATAGATACACTGGGTGGAGCGAAAAATAAATGAAAGAACACAAGAACAGGAGAATAACGGAATCTACAGGTCGCATATTGACCCATAAGAGACAGCTCATGCCTATAACCACCCAAACCTATTCACATATATACTGTATTAAACTTACGCTGGTAGCAATCCTGTGATCCCGGGTACCCGATAATTTGATCCATAAAAAGAGATGGGTAAAAGTAAAGGTTTTAATATAATTTGATACACGACGAAACAGGAGACGAAAGTAGGGAAATATAGGTTCGACGCTTCACCGCGAGAGAAGTGTTGCAGGGACAGAGGTTGAGAATGCGAGAGAATGAAGGACATGCTAAAAGAAGAAGAATACCTTAAAGGAATTATTAAACAGAATATATAAATGAGTGTTAGAGAGAAATATTAGCTAGATTTAACGGATACTATCGTACATATAATTCCATCTTTATTGCTTTCCTATAGCGTGAGTGCAATTTAATGCAATTTACAATTGCAAACATGGAGTATTAATTTGTGTAATGAGGCTAATATTAGGCTATATCTGATTTTTTGTATTATTATCTTGGTTCAACATGGTGGCACCTATAGAGCTCTGACATCATATCCATGGAAGATATTTTATAGGTTATATAACCTATATAGCTAATAAAAGAAAACTTTTGACGTCATGAGACTGTGAAACCTCCCATGATTGGGCCACATAATGTTACTAGGGTGGTTGACGTCACAGTGTCGACGTTCGGCCTCTGTGATTGGCACTCATTTCAGTCTTTTTTTTCTATCTGAATTCATGAAAGCCGGACGGACGCAAAATTTGAGCAAAGGCAAATCTCGTTTCGTGTATATTCGACTATGAGTATATCATACCGGTACCAAATGCAGTACTTGCGTCGTCACTGGTATCAATTCATCTACTGAGTCCCCACTTTCCCTTTTCCACCCCTATTCAATTCCCCTACATCCCGTACATCATCATCCTCTGTCTATCCTTCTTTATTCCCTGTCAAACAACCATACAGCTTCTCTCTCTCTGCCCATGTTCAACCCTGGTCAATGCTGGGCGATTCCTCCTTAATCATTTTCCTCTTCCCTTTGAGTATCCATTTCTTCCCCCTTTTTCCCCTTTACAAACATGTCCATTTAACACTCAATTTGGGTTTCCTCTTCATTGGCCTCTTTGTCACCGTTTCATCCGCTCGTTTGTAACACATTCGTGTCACCTAATCACATGTATACGTCATGTATACAATGTGCTTTAATGTATGTACATTAATGGAGTGCATCAATTTTCCTCATAACCGTTCTCAAAATTAACACGTTTTCATTATTTCGAATTTGCTTTTAATGAAAAAAACGACAATGAACGGGTGAACGAGTACGTGTGTATATATATATACTGAATTCACCAACTGTGCTCGTTGGTACCAAATCTAGTCACGAAAATAACACCACACGAGACAAAGAGGTATGGCAGGAAGGGCAAAATAGCCCCGTTGAAAAACAAAGGTGCAATAGATACGCTGAGAGAGAGATTTATCAACATCATAGGCCCAAGTCTTTTTAACACTTTCCCTCTAAGCATAACATGCAAAGAGAAACAAGAGATATGAAATTTATAGCATTAACAGGCTAGAAGATGCCAAGGTGGGGCCAGGAGCTACGTCTCACTATGTAGACACCTCTGGCCTAGTTGATCATGCTTCTCAAGTATAAATAGTTATATACTGTATTACAATGTTTTAAATTCTCAATTCTTTTCAACAATATCCGAATTATCATTATTATATTTATTGATTGCAATTGATTAAAAATAAATTAACCCTACTGTTCGCTAAGAATTAAAATCTTGATTTTATAACATCATATATAATGCCAAACACCAGGAATATGCAAGTTCCAGAAGCCCTTATATCTAGTCCCTTTTGATAGACACGCTTCATCCAATGATTACATTAATTCATTGTTACAAAATCGAGGCATTTAACGATAAACGTACTCTTTATTTATATTGCATCAAGAGCCTGATGCCGTAATTACTGAGTAATAAAGCCTTGTACTACTTCTTTGAGAACCTGTAAGTTTTTCTATCATCCTCCTCCCTTTAATAAACCAGTATATCAGAGCAACGTATTATATCGGTAATATAAGACCATATTCTTGGATAAAATATGCTGGCTGTGAATTAAGGCTCACCGGTAAATGATAGTGGCCGTATATTATGTCCGAGCCATGATTATCCCACACGGATGAAGAAGTGTTTATAAGAATCCTCGTTGTCAGCTGTTGCAGTAAAAACAAGACTAGCAGCACGAAGATAGCTACGGTGCATTATAAAGCACTATTACGAAGACTGAGACAATGTGGAGAGAGAGAGAGAGAGAGAGAGAGAGAGAGAGAGAGAGAGAGAGAGAGAGAGAGAGAGAGAGAGAGAGAGAGAGAGATCAAAGAATATGGTAAAGCATTTAGTTAATCACATGATGTTAAGTGTGAAGTACAGTTCGTGGAGGCAGACTGTCTGAAGGGTTCGGGAACCTGTGCAGCAGACAATTGAATGATAAGGGATGAGGCCCAAGATCTGTTAGAAGGACATTAAATAGCTGAAACTAAGCGACCATGAAAGAAAAAGCGAAATCAAGGACAAATGATAAAAACATCAGATTCCCTGAGGAATTTGTAAAGCTGTTAAAGAGGAAATGTTCATTATAGAGCAGAGCAGAAAAACAGGACATGGATGGAGACTGGAGGTGGGAGGAGTAACATTGATGTAAAAGAATACTTGTTCAGTAAGTGTAAGAGCAGTGATGAAAGTCAATAGAGAAGAGGGGACAGTAGAAGTTAATTTAATAAATTGTTTCAGAAGCAAATACGACAAGAAAAAATGCATTGAATTAGACACCCAACAGCTGGTAAGACGGGGCCCAGGAATTTGCGCTCGACTCAACAAAAACATTTAAACGAATACAGTTGCATAAATACATTCATGCACACACGTGTGTGAGGATTGTAATTCGTAAAGAGTTTATGTTTTTGTTCAAATGTTTTACAGCTGATTGTATCTACAGGCAAACGTACACCTGTTGCCACTAAGTTCAAACAAAAACGAACAAAGCATCACTCAAAAGAACTGTTTGAATACACACATTCGAACTGTATAACACACAAGGAAGCTGAATCGTTCGTCTGGCACTGTAGTTGAATAGGTTGCCTTGGGAGCTAGAAGTCAGGGAGAGCTGAGAGAGGAAGCAGGGGAGAGGGTGATGCAAGCAGTTAGAGAAGTAGAACAGAAAAAAGGTGTAGATAGGGAAAAGTGTGGATAGTTCGTGGGAGAGAGTTAAAGAGAAAGATCAGGAGATGAAGTAGGATGAGAGGTAAACTGAATAGTGGAGATAGATATGTCAAGAAACGGGGGGAGAATTGGGAAGTAAGGGAGGAGAGAGATGTAGAGAGAGAAAGAGAGGAAGGATAGAGATGTAGAGAGAGAGAGAGAGAGAGAGAGAGAGAGAGAGAGAGAGAGAGAGAGAGAGAGAGAGAGAGAGAGAGAGAGAGAGAGAGAGGGGTGGGAAAGAGTGCTTACCTAACAATCATTATGAAGAAACGAAGTCTAGCCCTTAATGCCCCACTACCTAGCCTTTACGTACCAGTTGCACAAGAATTTAACTTTCCTGAGGTTCTAAATCCTTTGTCGAATCTCGCCTTAAATTGTGGGTAGAGGTGGCTTCCACTGCTTCTTCGTTCAATGTATTCTACTTGCTGGCCACCGGAACAGGGGTGGAAATAATGTGTCTGCAAATATTTGTGCATAGATTTTGGGGTTTGTCTTTTACAAAGGTGTTGATTCCAGGTCTGTGCTACATATTCTAGTGTTGGTCTTACAAAGGCACTATATATATATTGACTGTTCTGAAAGATTCCTTATTTAGGTATTGCGATATTTACCTGAAACAGCTTTTTGTCTTTCAACTTCCTGTAATTTATCTAAATTCCTCGTAGGAGGTTAACATTCCTAGTTAACTTTGTGCCATCTGCAAATATTGACCTGTAAATCCTTCGGATAGATCATTCGCAAAAATTAGGAATAACAGTGGAACTAGGACTGATGATATTCCTAAATGGTGTTGTAGCGAAGGTGCAGCAATAACACAAGGAGATAGATAAACATGAGAGAGGCTGATGAAAACATCTAATTGTATCACTATCAATCGATCTGAGTGTGTGTGTGTGTGTGTGTGTGTGTGTGTGTGTGTGTGTGTGTGTGTGTGTGTGTGTACTCACCTATATGTACTCACCTATATGTGCTTGCAGGATCGAGCATTGACTCTTGGATCCCGCCTTTCTAGCTATCGGTTGTTTACAGCAATGACTCCTGTCCCATTTCCCTATCATACCTAGTTTTAAAAGTATGAATAGTATTTGCTTCCACAACCTGTTCCCCAAGTGCATTCCATTTTTCTACTACTCTCACGCTAAAAGTGTGTGTGTGTGTGTGTGTGTGTGTGTGTGTGTGTGTGTGTGTGTGTGTGTGTGTGTGTGTGTGTGTGTGTGTGTGTGTGTGTGTGTTTGTGTGTGTTTGTGTGTATATACTATTTGTGTCTGCAGGATTGAGCTATTAGCTCTTGGACCCCTCCTTTCAAACCAATCTAATTTTCCTCTATAATATTTACTACATATAAATAAATAAATAAATAAATAAATGTATCTATACTAGTGTACATATAGTTCTTTCTAACATACACACACATTCCCAGGAAGCAACCCGTAGCAACTGTCTAACTCCTAGGTACCTATTTACTGCTAGGTGAATAGGAGCATCAGGGGGAAAGAAACGCTGCCCATTTATTTACGCCTCCACCGGGGATTGAACCCGGGCCCTTAGGACAACGAATCCCGAGCGCTGTCTGTGTTAGAGAGAGACATACCACTTATGTCGAGTATTTTATAGCAAATCTTACATTCCTTCGTTCTGAACACATATCAGTGACCTCAAGGCACATTTACTACCGGAAAACCGGCACATGTCCGGAAGTAGGGAGTTGAGGGCACAATACCCACAGGGTACAAGGTAGGGTATCAGGTGACAAGACAACAAATGCTGATGGGAGCAATCCAGGTGTCTTCCATGTTGGCCAGAATGGGAAATATCCGAAACACACATATAATAGGAACGGCACTTCGTCCACAGTCTACCTGCATCTCACTTGCTGGTGCTGTGAAACACTCCCTGTGTAATCATTCCCTGTTAATTCTAGATAAATCGCTTTGTAGAAAGTTGAATCAATGTAAGTTAATAGTCCACTCTTGATATTGAGATTACGGAACTGTCTTAGTATAGAGGTTCCTGCTCTGTACGTGGTGTTGTCCGTACTCTGTACTTGGTTTCAGAATTTGACGTAGGAGCCCGTGTATTGTATTTGGCACATGTTCTGAAATACGCGACTATGCAATATATATACATATATATACATATGTACGCAGCAAGAACTAGTTATATAACCAGTCAGAAAGCCTGATACGTTGTAATCACCAAATTGCCGAGAAGAATATTAAACTATATGCAACTTACTTGGTATTCAAAGTCCATGTTACTGAGAGAAATCACTCTCCCTCCCTAGTGCTACATCCGCTTTCCAATTCCCACTTGCCTACTGATGAATTACAAACGAAACGAAAAAATTCAGTTATGAGTGTTAGTTAATCAATAGGACGGGACTTAGTACATCTCTTCATCATTGAAAGATGTGCACGTTCCACTTGCATTCCTCCTAGCCACCAGCGTTCATGCTTGAAATGAATCAAACTTTGGCTTCAAATTTTTAAGAAGGCCAAGATCGTAACTGAACACATGAAGAAAATCCGAGAATTCAACTAAAAGCTTTAGACTTACATCCTTGCTTGCAGTTGCTCAAACGTTATCTAGAAAACAAATTTTTTGTCTTGAGGAAAAACCTTCATGTGAGCAATTTGGAAATTTTAAGATATTGAGATCCTCTAGATAATTAAAATAAAAAGCATAATTGATACAGTATGCTACTGAAGATGATTATAATATGGTACAAGATTTCGTGGAGAGATTGTTAAATTAAATACGTAAAAGCAGATGATCTAGTCAAATTGATTAGTTTTGATAACCAAACCACACACCAGAAGATTAGGAGACGACGACGTTTCGGTCCATCCTGGACCGAATCCTAGACCGAAAGCGAGACTAATTTGTACATCAATTTTAATTTATTTATTATTGTTTAATGTAAATGGAATTAAAATTTATTATTACTAAAAAAAATGGAGAATACCAAAACATGAATCAATGAAATAACCTCCCAAACAAAACATCCTTGGGTGATTCTGTATATCGGATTACCTTATCAGTCTTAATCTTGGGAACAGTTATGGCCTGGAATTAAACTGGAACATAGAATTTCCAATTTCGACAACTTCAAAACTCCCTTTTTCCCAGTGAAAAAATAATTGGCCATCATCTCCAATGTTACAGAAGGAAAGAACAGCTCAATATATTACAGTAAAAATATAAAGGTGCTGTAGCCAAAGGATAAACATAAAATCAGTTAAATCAAAAGAATATGCCAGCATATTAATACAGTTTGCAGCTCTCAAGGATTATTCAGCTCACTAACCACACGCAGGATGGGTATGGAGCCCACTAACCACACGCAGGAGGGGTATGGAGCCCACTAACCACACACAGGATGGGTATGGAGCCCACTAACCACACGCAGGATGGGTATGGAGCCCACTAACCACACACATGATGGGTATGGAGCCCACTAACCACACGCAGGAGGGGTATGGGGCCCACTAACCACACTCTGGATGGATATGGAGATCCATATCCATCTTGTGGTGGATCTAGCTCTAACTCTATACCCACAGGATGAGTATAGAGCTTCTTAACTACTCACAGGATGGGTACAGAGCCACTTACCACTCACAGGATGGGTACAGAGCCTGGATGGATGAAGTAAGAAGCTCACTAACCCCTCACCGGATGAGGATGGACTGCTTAATAAGTTAAATGAATTAAAAACTGGCGTTGAACTTAAGGCCTAACAAGCACAGGAGGGTTAAAACCTGGAACAGGTATTATTTCATTAGCATGTTGTATATATTATTACATTTCAGTGTTTGGTGTTATTAAATCATTAATACAGAGATATATCAAGTACTTAGACTTTTATATATAAAGTCCTTAGACTTTAAACGTCTTTCACTAGTTTGATGTTCGGCTTAAGACCTATCAACTTCTGGAAGGTTATTAAGGAAACCCACGAGTATTATCTACTTGAGGTTATCTTAAGATGATTTCGGGGCTTAGTGTCCTGACTGAATAACCATCAAGTACTGTATACTTTGGGTGTTGACATCCGAAGTGTATATACCTCAGAGTGTTAACTCTCAGTGTATATACACCGAGAAGTGGAGTACACTTTTCGGAGTCTATCCCTGACGATTTTTCACTGGAAATATTAGTAATAATATACATAATAACAGAAGCAGCTATGAGGTTAACAATGTCAAAGAAAAATAGTATTTCAGTCATAACGATTCAACTCTCAGGCCTAATCTTTAAAGATGGTTCTCTGATGCTTATATCATAGAGATCGTTCTTAGACATAAGCTTTGAAGGTGGTTGTGTTATGTCTTAATCTTTTAGATGATTCACTTACAGGTTCTTCTCCTCTTGTATAAATCACAAAGGTGGTTTTCCTAGGCTAAAATCTTTGAGGTGGTCCTTTTAGGTCTAGATCTTAAAGGCTTACATATACAAGAAGGAAATGGATAAGATTATTAATTAGAATCAAATAGAACCAAGGTCAACATAGATTTTGATTGGGAAAATCCTGTCTTCACCACTTACTCAACAACTATGACATAGTCACGGAAACATTAGAGGAATAACAATTTGTTGATGCTGTCCAAACGGACTTTACTAAGGCATGTGATTATTGTGATCATGGAGTGATAGCCCATAAAATGAAATAACTTGAAATAACAGGTAAAGTAAGGCAATAGTTATCCAGTTTCCTGTCAAACTGTATGAACAGACTAACAATCCATCAAACAAAATCAAACCCAAGTACAATGAAAAGGTCTGTACGACAGAGCACAGTCCTCGCACCACTGCTTTCTTATTCTCAAAACAGATTAAATAAAAATACAAGCCACAGCTAGATGTCAACTTTTGCAGACGATCCAAAAATCAGCATAAAATGTACTTCTGTAGACGACATTGAAAAACAACAAACCGATATCAATAGATTCTTCGACTGGCCAACTGAAAATAACGTGATGTTTAACTGTGATAAATTCAATAATATACTTAGATCCCCACATAGAAAAAACATATAATAATAATAATAATAATAATAATAATAATAATAATAATAATATTAATAATGGCAGATGACTTAACGTTTAGTGAGCATAACAAAGTACAGAATAATCCAGAATTTTTTTTAAGATGGGAAATTATTTCGACCTTCTTAAAGCTCCCCAAACTTTCTCTCTATAAAGAATAGACCGGTATCATATAATATATACGTGGAAGTTACTGGAAGGCCCGGTCCGAAATTTGCACAGTAGGATAACAACAAACTGAAGTTAACGGCATGGTAGGAAATGCAGAATAAAGCCAGTGAAGAGAAGGGGCGCCATAGGCACACTCACAGAACACTTTATTAATATCAGAGCTATTCAGTATCCTCTCAGCAAACGTTACAAATAGTACCAAAACAAAAGTAGGAAAATACCGGACCAACCAGGCTGTAGTGGATATGTGGATCTGCTGGCTGTTCTAAGCAACAATTTTTGGACCAAATTATCACGTGAGAGAGAAGACGAAGTCCCAGAACCCCCTTTAGATATATTCCAGGTAGGGAAATATTTGGCCTTGAGCTATAATTTGATATACATCCTAATACTATATAGATTTAAATTGTATATATATTTTTGTAAGGTATTTGTCATTGTTTGGTGTTGGGGGGTAAAGTGCTAACAACTTCTGGTTGGTTATTAAGGTCATATATCCAACAAATATATGTAAAGTCCGTCCAGAACAAAATAATATTTTCAGTTTATATGTACACTAAAAAGTATATATACACACACCAATGTATATATATACAATGAGATGCACATCTCATTGTATATATACATAGATGTATAGGTGTATAGGTCCCAGTGTTGAATTCGTTCACTTATTAATACTATATAATTTGCTACTCGTGCTTACGAAAAATAAAGACGGGAACACACAACAACCGCGCGCATTCATACACATTTACACATATACTGAATATATAAACAATAAACATACGTATACATACATATATGAGCACAAACATCAGCTTCTATCGGGCTTCCGCTCACTTAGTAATCCCATACCAAACAAATGTCAGCTGTGATCGTCACCCCCATCAATACCGTTGTATCTCGCCTACATTCTTCCCGGGGAGAGAGAGAGAGAGAGAGAGAGAGAGAGAGAGAGAGAGAGAGAGAGAGAGAGAGAGAGAGAGAGAGAGAGAGAGAGAGAGAGAGAGAGAGAGAGAGAGAGAGAGAGAGAGAGCGGGAGGAAGGAAGGAGAGATAGGTGAGCTAGAGAGAAAGAGAAGATGTAGATAAATAAGACCGAAAAAGAGAGAGAGAGTAAGAGAAGATAAGAAAGAGAGCTATGGTCTTGGCCTTATGAAACAGACCAGCTAGACTATGCGCGCACTTCCCCTGCCTCTCTCCGTATTGACACCTACTAGGTAGCTTGCTATATTGACCTATTGTATACTATTTTAATCCTTTGAATCTCGTTTTCCCTCCTTTTTCTACCCATGTTGTTGATGATACGTACCTGTAACGAGAAAGCAGAGTAGTTCCATACATATCAACACAAGGATCCACACATCTGCCGCAGCAAGGGAAATTTCCTTAGTTACCGCCATCGACGGAGCCAAGGGAAGCCGCCATTTTGAAAATCATCACTCATTCGATCGCTATCACATTACCCTTTTCATACAGTTTTGTCACATTTTACTATATTATGAACCAATATTCTATCAATTGCAAGTGGCATGAGGCACTGGCTTGGTGAAGAGAGAGAGAGAGAGATGCTTTCAAGAGAGGATTAGAAAGGAAAATCGGACATGTCTCTACGAAACCCAGGGACCGTTATGCGTGGCGGGGAGTGGATGGTCCGTTTTAGGGGAGGGGAGGGTAGGGAAGGAGAGGAGGGTTAGGGTAAAGGAAGAGGCCAGGCTGGGGGAATGTTGGAACCCCTCCCTTCCACCCTCATCCCTCCCACCACGCATTGATCGCCCTGCACACTATACACAACTCTCTTCCTCTTCCACCAAGACTCCACTCCCTCCTCTCCACTAGCCACTTCTCCGCTGAACACTCCACGCGCGCTCCACAGCCACCACTCTCACCTCCACCGCTCCTTGCAACACACTGCACCCTTCCACTGTGAAAATCGGCACTGGAGTGAGCCGTGGGCAGGCGAGCCAGCTCCTCTGTAGCGTCTGGTAATGGGTACTCGTAAATTTGAACCAAATGTGGGACGTGAATCGTGGCCATAAATTTTATTACTCTGCCCCCTACGGCCCAGGCGGCGTCTACCACCACCTCGGACTTCACTCCAACGTTGGTCAGGACTGCGGTGACGTCACCACACAATACCACATGACTCACGGTGGGGGAAGCGTTCGTCTGCAGGCCGGCCAGTTCCCGTTGCAACCCGGCCTGCCGACGCAACGGCGATGCGTCTGGTGGGTGGTGGTAACGGGGTCAGGAGCGCCGTCACAAGAGAGGCATAACCCCCACTCCCTCCCCACCCCAACGACTCCGCCAGCTGAACTCATGAATGAAAGGAAACGTCGACACTCCCTGTTGGCTGTTTTGGCCGTGAATTTGATATTGTTTGAGGCGTTTTCCAGGGAGCGAGCGATTGATTTGTGAGTGCGGCCAGGCTCGTAATGAGAGGTTCTTAGCGCTGGCGGTGAGAATAGAACGAAAAGGGTGGTTTGGAAGGTTTTTGTATCGGTGAGGCGTCGTCCGGCTGAAAGTGAGCTTACTATGTTTCTAATGTATTGTTCAGGGTTTATGGTGCTTTTATGGGCGTTGGCTAACAGGTTAGGAGGACAGGATGCACATACTGTTTTATAACTGTACAGAGAGTCGTATCTAAAAGTGTTACTTCTGCACTACACACTAGGCCAGAGTGTAGTCACACACAATATATATATATATATATATATATATATATATATATATATATATATATATATATATATATATATATATATATATATATATATATATATTATCATCAGCATCATCACACCTGATCCTTGAGCAACAGGTGTCGGTGTATGAGAGCGTCTCCAGCAAGATGTACATCAATAAGAGGGCCGCGAGACAGAGGGGAGACGGTACTTAACTGTCGTAGCACGCTAGCGTTCCTCGCTCAAGCTTCCACACACTCACACACATACACACACCTACACCACACGAAGCCTTCCACACCACATCCACTCAAACTACACGCGCCCGAACATATTATAAACACCAACCATACCAAACACCTCCCATTAACACTACTTGCACACACCAACCCACACCATGGGCGCTCACTCATGCCACACGCACCCACTTACGCCACACTCACGCACCTAGACCACACACACACACAGAACAACCAACACCACCACACTCACAGACACACTGTATCAGTTGATACAGAGAATCTGTACATCAGTTGCTTGACAGTTGACAGGCGAGACCAAAGAGCCAGAGCTCAACCCCTACAAGCACAACTAGGTGAGTACAAGGTAAATATTTACTGCTACGTGAACAGAGACATGAAAAGAAACGTGCCCAACCATTTCTGTCCCGTCCGGAAATCGAACCCGGGAATCAAGATTGAGAATCGAGAACGAATCAAACTGTACTACGTTTGTTTCGTAGTACAGTTTGTAACTGTAGATATCAATAACTTGATATCATTATATTATATAAGGCACAGAACACTATTAGGTAAAGGCACTCAAGCGCGAGCAAGTATTAAAGAGGACGTCCCCATCAAAGGGTCCATTTACGGCCCGTAAAATGTGACAAGAACCCAGAGAATGACGAATATTCATTGAAGGTGGCACATATTGACGCTATGGCACTCCGCGGCACCACACCCCCTCGCGTCTCTCACAGACATTAATGGGGAATTTGTTTCTGGTTTTATGGCCTTTAATAAATGATGAAATTGTCTCTTCCATCTTGTGGAATGTGAATCTGAATGAATTTTGTATCTGTATTTCTCATATTACTCCCGACCTAACATGCTATTATAGCTTCTTTGGAAATTATGAATGGAATTGGAGCCAGATTCACGAAGCAGTTACGCAAGTACTTACGAACCTGTACATCTTTTGTCAATCTTTGGCGGCTTTGTTTACAATTATTAAACAGTTAATGAGCTCCGAAGCAGAAGGAGGCTGTTTATAACAATAACAACAGTTGATTGGCTAGCTTTCATGCTTGTAAACTGTTTAATATATGTAACCAAAGCCGTCAAAGATTGAGGAAAGATGTACAGGTTCGTAAGTACTTGCGTAACTGCTTTGTGAATCTGGCCTTTGGTCTCTACAACCTTCTCCATTGCTTTCATTACGTACCGTCTGACTTGTCTCGTCACCTGGTCCCATTCTCGTCACTTTACACTTGCTGGTGTTGAAATCCAGTAGCCATATTCACTTGTTTCGTGTGTATTCACTCGTTCGTATTCACCTATTTGCACCTGGAGGATTGAGTTTTAGCTCATTGACCACGCTTTTCTACCCACCTATAGACTAACGTAATACTTCAGACCTAAGAAAAATGTGCAAGTCGGACTTATTTTCTCTACCTTGAGGTTACCTTGAGGTTACCTTGAGGTGTTTTCGGGGCTTAGCGTCCCCGCGGCCCGGTCGTCGACCAGATCTCCGACAAGGTGAAAAGGGGCAGTGAATGGACGTAGTCCAAACGCTAAATGAGCTTCTCATTTTTGAGTGTGTTAATATATAATAAGTCAACCATTATTGGCTAGGGTTTGAATTTCTTTCATTTGTTCAACTAGCAAAAAAAAGACCTTTAAGACACCTAAATAAAGAGGTCCTTCACTTCACTAAATACCACCTACGTGAGACTGCACCTAGATAATGCAGCCCAAACGTGTACACAGCAGAACAATTGCATACACAAAGTGAAATAGGTAAAGAGGATTACAACGAGGCTCGTCTTAGCATTGCGAGTGATGAAGAAACACTGAAAGAACTAGAAATGAGGATAAAGAGAGGAGACATTGCATAGACATAAAATAATTAGGGGGATTAACAAGTGAAAGTCTAAATATTCACATTATATACAAATATAGCAAGTGGGCATAGATGGAGTCATGATTAACAGAATACAATACATATATTAGGAATTTGTTTAACGTAATAGTAGGAAAACGGAGTGAACTAATCTAGCTGGTTATAGAAGCTAACTCCATCCAAATTATCAAGAGTATGCATGACTGAAAAGTAATAGCTCAAGAGTCATTATTAAGACAACACAGCGACCAGAACACCCGGGTTCCAAGAGTGCAAGTACAAAGACGTGAGTACAAATATTTGAGTCTAGTAAACACAAAACAGGTGGCAGGTTACGTATCACTTGAACCATTTAACATCAAATTAACACACAGCCGTTTTCGAGGCGTCAGACTGACACAAGAGTCGTCACCATAAACATCTCGGGAAGGCAGAGTAGACCACACACTTTTTTGCACCATAAAACTCCGGTCATTCCAACAGTCACCTGCTGGCCAACCATATTTGTCTATCGGGACATTTCCGCGGTGACTCGTATAATGGTACAAATCATTAACATTTTAATTTATTCGGTAGTGATTTACTATAAACTTATATTATTGGTTTTCTTTTTTGTGATATTGACACAGTTAAAAGATATTTTAATATAAATAAATTTCATTAGAAATTTATTTATATTCATTAGAAATCAACTGAAATATATTATAAAATTAAATGAACTGTTTTGAGTGAGGGAAATGTTTATGTATTAAATTATATAAACATGTGTAACTATAATTGAGAATAAAGGAGTCTCAGCATAAAATTTTGAGCGGAAGAAATTACTTTTGAGAGAATTCTCCACAGAAAATGAGAGGTCGTATTTTAGCTAAGCGTTCCGAAGGTACTCAATAACTCGGCTGGACGTTCTAAATGTGCGAATAGAGATCAATACTACCGCTTCGTGTTCTAGGTATGTGAATAGAGATCAGTACCTTAGCTCGGTGTTCCAAATATGCTAATGAGTGTTCGAAATATGTGAACTATGTGCAGCTGGTCTAGGAAGGTGTTGGTAACGAGGGGAAATATGCTCCGGCAGCTCCGGGTATTATATGCAAACTGCTGACACCTGTAAGCTACCCAAAAGGCGAGTGCGACAATTTATAGCGTGTAGTTCGCTAATTAAGAGGCCATTAGATGGCAAAAGGATAATTTACAACCTCACATTATACTTTTATTGCTGTCCCACACCCACCATGGTGGCTTCTTCCGCCCTACCTGCCTTGTAAATAACGTAATAGTTTTATTGTGTCCTCTGAGAAATATATATATATATATATATATATATATATATATATATATATATATATATATATATATATATATATATATATATATATATATATATATACATATATATATATATATATATATATATATATATATATATATATATATATATATATATATATATATATATATATATATATGTATATATATATATATATATATATATATATATATATATATGTATATATATATATATATATATATATATATATATATATATATATATATATATATATATATATATATATATATATATATATATATATATATTTAGTACCAATATCCGAAACCGTGATAATATCCCCTTAACGTTTGAATATTTTGCACCCTGTACACCAGTTGTCTGACGGTTGAGAGGCGGGACCAAAGAGCCGAAGCTCAACCCCCGCAAGCACAACCTGGCTTGTACTGTTCCAATTCCCACTCTCATATATCCGACCAGCCCTTCTCTCCTTCATGTAGTAGTACATTCAACTTTCTCCTCTCCGTGACAGGGGCAGCCCTCTCCGTGACAGGGGCAGCCCTCTCAGTGCCAGGGGCAGCCCTCTCAGTGTCAGGGGCAGCCCTCTCAGTGCCAGGGGCAGCCCTCTCAGTGTCAGGGGCAGCCCTCTCAGTGTCAGGGGCAGCCCTCTCAGTGTCAGGGACAGCCCTCTCAGTGCCAGGGACAGCCCTCTCAGTGACAGGGGCAGCCCTCTCAGTGTCAGGGGCAGCCCTCTCAGTGTCAGGGGCAGCCCTCTCAGTGACAGGGGCAGCCCTCTCAGTGTCAGGGGCAGCCCTCTCAGTGACAGGGGGCCAGCATGTGGTGGGGGAGGCTATTAAAAAGCTATGAAAACCTCTCCTACACCAGGTGGCATCTGACGCCCCAACGCGGGAGGTAATAGTTTTATTGTCCCGGTAATCTCTACCGCCCCCCCCCCCCCATCCACCCCATCCCCTGCCTCCTCCACCCCTTCCACTGCCTCTGCACCCTATCCTCTGCCTCTCCACCCCATCCTCTACCTCTCAATCCCATCCCCCTGCTTCCTCTACCCCATTCCCTGCCTCCTCCACACCATCCCCACCCTCCTCCACCTAAGTATCCACAGATCTGGGCAATAGTCTAGTAAGAGGTAGCACGGAAACTCGCTGGAGAACGATTCTTGAGGTTATCTTGAGATAATTTCGGGGCTTTAGTGTCCCCGCGGCCCGGTCCTCGACCAGGCCTCCACCCCCAGGAAGCAGCCCGTGACAGCTGACTAACACCCAGGTACCTATTTACTGCTAGGTAACAGGGGCATAGGGTGAAAGAAACTCTGCCCATTGTTTCTCGCCGGCACCTGGGATCGAACCCAGGACCACAGGAACACAATTCCAGCGTGCTGTCCGCTCGGCCGACCGGCTCCCCCCTAATAAAATATATAGTCTAATAAAAAGTAGTATCGGAATCGGTTGGGTGAAAATCGATAGTCTTATTAGTTGTGATGTGATGATGACTAACAGTTGCAAGTTGCAACCTTTTCAAATGGTCTGTTGCCAGCAGATTTTTCCGTAATATTAATGAGACTTACTGTTTGTATGGTATGATGCAGATGAGGATTTAACTTCAAAGGGAACAACTTAACAACTAATAGGACTTGTGTCCTAGTGCCCTAAGACCTTAACTGCTCATTCGAAAGAGGAATTGTCTGAAATATAAATAAAACTATTACATATTAGCATGTTATGCATCTTTGGACATGGGTTTGGTTAGGTGTTCAGGTTCGTTTGGGAGTTATTTGCATTTTTAAGTAAGTGAAAGAGTTCCGACTCAGACATCGTGAGCGAAGCACTGTTCGAACGTCATCATTTGTGAGTCGTGTGAACCGCTCGTCCTCATCAATGAAGGCCAAATGCTCGTTAATCCAGATGTCAAACCCCTTGTTTATGAATAAAAAATGTTTACACACTACTCACAACAGATGACATTCGAACGGAATCGAACCCGGGATCCCTGATTATTAGTCGAGAACGGAGTTAAATGTACTAGAAGACCCAACGGATGTGAAACCACTGGTGGTCATGAATCCCGGTCACACAAAACCAACTCGCATCAGCCACGACTCCTCATGAACAGATTGCAGGGTCTTCGCTATTGACCACTCCGAAATAATGACTGCGGTTTAGGGAAATAAAAATCACCGCACTATTGACGCATCCAAAGACTAATGATTATTGGCTTCGTTACACAAGGTGGGAGGTTATCTTGAGATGATTTCGGGATTTAGCGTCCACGCGGCCCGGTCCTCGACCAGGGCCTCCTTTTTGTTACATACCCCCAGGAAGCAGCCCGTAGCAGCTGTCTAACTCTTAGGTACCTATTTACTGCTAGGTGATCAGGTACATCAGGGATAAAGAAACTTGCCAATTTGTTTCCGCTTCCACCGGGGATCGAATCCGGAACCTCAGGACTATGGATCCTGAGCGCTGTCCATTCAGCTATCAGGCCCTCTCAGAATTCCTAGGCTCTAGGTGTTCACAACCACTGAGGTTTTGGCTGCATTTTCATTACTGTGTGGTAATGGAGAGGACGAGTCATACTGCGTCTAGACTCTAGAACGTCTGCCAGAGGGTGAGGGGTGAGTGGAGGGGTGAGTGGAGGGGTGAGTGGGGGGTGAGTGGAGGGGTGAGTGGGGGGGTGAGGGGAGGGGGGGTAAGAGGAGGGCAATAAACATACACACACTCCAGCCGGCTCCTAAGCCGCTGCCACATGTGAAGCACTGTTGCCACATGTCTCGGTAACTTGCCAACGCTCGCCGGCACCACAAACAAAGCTCGAGTGATGAAGCTAATGTTCTCTACTGCTTGATGCGGCTGATTGACGGCTTCTAGCTCAACTTAAATGATTATACAGATGTTACACACGCGCGTGCGCATGCACACATGCACACTGCCTCCATCACTCCTTGATGTAGGTAATCACTATGATCACTACCTACAAAATTCTCAGAGGAATTGACTGGGTAGATAGGGATAAACTGTTTAACACGGGTGGTACGCGAACAAGGGGACACAGGTGGAAACTGAGTACCCAAATGAGCCACAGGGACATTAGAAAGAACATTTTCAGTGTCAGAGTAGTGAACAGATGGAATGCATTAGGCAGTGATGTGGTGGAGGCTGACTCCATACACAGTTTCAAATGTAGATATGACAGAGCCCAGTAGGCTCAGGAATCTGTACACCAGTTGACTGACAGTACAGAGGCGGGACCAAAGAGCCGAAGCTCAACACAACTAGGTGAATACAAGCTCAGAGATGACGTATGTAGTCTGGCTTCACAAACTTGACAGACTTATATGAATTAGGGGACAAAGGCAAACTGCATATTAATGCATTGTCAGAAAGTCGTCGACTCAGTGCCACACACAAGTTAGATTAGTTTAGTTCATTTATTATGCACCCCATACCCATCTTGTGGGTAGTGGAAAGGGTTACAGAGGCACATAATGGACTCAGGGACTGAACCCCAATGCATTAAGTCATAAAAGCAGGCGGGAAAGGTAGGAAAGGTGTTCCAGTTAATTAGGGAGTATCTAATCAATAAAAGATGTAAGATGTTGCCAGCAAAATACTTCAAACGTTGCAATAAGTCACAAAAAGCATGGAAAGGGCGCCTGACAGCTGGGTGGACAGCGCTTCAGATTCGTAGTCCTGAGGTTCCGGGTTCGATCCCCGGTGGAGGCGGAGACAAATGGGCAAAATGTTTCTTTCACCCTGATGCCCCTGTTTCCCAGCAGTAAATAGGTACCTTGGAGTTAGACAGCTGCTACGGGCTGCTTCCTGGGGGTCTAGACATGGTCGAAGACCGGGCCGCGGGGACACTAAGCCCCGAAATCTTCTCAAGATAACATCAAGATAAAGAATTAATGCGTAGAAGTTACAGCATTAACTAGATAAACTGAACGAATGGCCCAAGAGTGATTAATTAATTGGATGCGTTGTGTCGGGGACATGGAGCATGTGTACATATATAATTTGGCTGGTGTCGAGGTCCTCCCAAGGTTGAACCCTTGCTCCTCCCCAAGATGTAACCCCACAACCGTTGCCTAACTCCCGGCCACCATCTCTCTGCTAGATGAACAGAGGCATTAGTTGATAATAAACGCGTCTATCCGTTTCTGCCCGATTAATAAATAATCCAAAGATACTGAAATGAGCCTAAACGGGAGGTATTTCAGATTAGCTCACTAGAAAGCACGAATAGAAGACAAGATAAGAGGCATGATAAGACCTGCAAACACATGTAGGTGAGTAAATACACACACACACACACACACACACACACACACACACGCACCCTTAATACAACATTTGTGAAACCCATTGTAAATTAAGAATGCTTCCCAGCATGGGTCCCCAACAATCAATGTATGTCTGTCTATTGGTGCTGTGTTCGTGTGTGTGTGTGTCTCTCTCTCTCTCTCTCTCATTTTCTCTCGTGATATATATATATATATATATATATATATATATATATATATATATATATATATATATATATATATATATATATATATATATATATATGTGTGTGTGTATATCACGAAAATAAACACGTGATTAAAAATGAAACAGGAATTTCCTTAAGTACTTTCGTATATTAATACATCTTCAGAAGGAGTCATGATTTGGGTTCTAGGGATATATATATATATATATATAAAGAGAGTGGTAGAAGTTGTAGAAGACAGTATGTGGCAGTGCACGTGGGAGCACTGGCTCCCACGTTGTTCCCGGAGAGGAGGGGCAGTGGGGGGTGGAGGGGGGAAGGTTAGAACGCCGGGGTGCGGGGGTGGGAGCGGGAAGATCAGTAGGCACGGTTAATGGTACGGGGGGACGGGGTGGTCGGTTTGGGTAGAGAGTAGCAGGGTTGGAGAACCTGGTTGAGATCAGTGTTTGGGGAGCATATTGGGGTTTGTGGAAGCCGGATTGGGGATATGAATAGGGGTGGAGTGATAGAAATTGATTTGGGTTCTAGGGTTAAGAGAATGGGGGAAGGGGGTCGCTATTAGGGGTAATAGTTACCATAGCAGCAACTATTACCAAGTTACCATGATCATGGTAATGATACCTTACCTTGAGGTGATTTCGGGGCTCAGCGACCCCGCGGTTCGGTCGTCGACCAGTCCTCCTCGTTGCTGGGTAGTCAACCAGGCTGTTGGACGCGGCAGCTCGCAGCCTGACGTATGAATCTCAGCCTGGTTGATCAGATATAATGGTGGTTACTATAATAGAGTCGTTGCAGGTATGCAGGTAACTATGGTAATATCATGTCAAGGGCAGTTGGGTTTGACTGTTTAGTCTATGGTTCCAGTTCACGTCCCTGGAGCAAGAGTTGCAGATTCTCTTCCTTGAACATCACAGTGTATGCCATGGGTCACCAGGTTACCTTGATGTATACTTGTGTGGAGGTTAGGTTTGTCCTTTATCCTTGCTAAGCTCGTAAGATTCCCAGCGTTATCATGTTTCTTCTGTCATTGAGGTTATCTTGAGATGATTTCGGGGCTTAGCGTACCTCGACCAGGCCTCCTTTTTGCTCACAACCCCCCCCCCCCGAAACAGCCCGTAGCAGCTGTCTAACTCCCAGGTACCTATTTACTGCTAGATAACAGGGGCATCAGGTTGAAAGAAACTCTGCCCATTTGTTTCCGCCTCCATCGGTGATCGAAGCCGGAAACGCAGGACTACGAATCCGAAGCGCTGTCCGCTCAGCTGTCAGGCCCCTAGGATGATACAACACGAATTCATGTGTGTTGATCTATGCCAAACTTGAAAAGGTAAAGTATCCCAGGTGACAGTATCCGTAGAACGTACCCAAAGCCGGGTCGGTGAGGATAGAGGGGGAGGGGGGCAATATGTTGTTGTTTAAGATTCAGCTACTCTGAACAAAATGTTCCCAGTAGCACGGGTTATGGTGAGCCCGTAGTGGTCTTACCTGGCACAGGAGCGGGGCTGTCGGGGGTGGGCAGTATTCGGAGAAAGTACCCCTGGGGTTAATGTTCAAGTGGACAGTACCCCGAGGATAATACTCAGGGGACAATAACCTAGGAGGATTGTAGCCCTGCATATAAACGCTTTTCACGAAGGAGACCCCTATGTTTTTTCTTTGTTGTTTTTGTTCCATATTTTCTTTGTTCCGTATCTAATTGTTTTTGGAGTTCAGTTCATTCGGAAGTTGAATATTCAAATCTAGAATTATACAACTACTATTTTTCTGCACATTTTGTGTGCAACCGCTTTATAGTGACATATGACGAAGGTTTGTGTGAAATCCATGAATATTGCATCGAAATGTTGCTTGTATTCCAAATAAACAATCTCTAAAACCAGGCTTCAAAAGAGCAGGAATTGGATAACACGACCTTATCTGTTGAGCTCTTGGTTTATTTAAAAACATAAGAAGAGAAACATGAAGATGATTACCAAGACGCAGTGGAAGAGGAGTGTGAGGCAGCGGCTTAAGACGAGAAGTGCAATTTACTTGCAGATGGGACCAGGCCCCTTAATTATCGACCTAATAAGGGGCTTTAATTAAGATGAAGCGCGGTAGCTCAGAAACCAAGTAAAACTGAACTCTCTTAAGATGTATTCCAAGGACTAGAGTTTCCGACCACGCCTTGGAAAAACTTGGGGATCGCCTTTTGTCTTTTACGGCACCAGAGGTAGATAATTTGGGTGGCCCATTGCTGGCGTTCAGCGGTTCTCCCGGAGGCCCAGGCCTTGATAGACGAGAACTGCTTTGCCCAGCTGACGGGGGACAAGACGTTGGCTCTTGTTGACACTTAATCAGGTAGTTGACCTTTCCTCGGCGTTTCTGCTTATATCTAAGGCACGACACGTAGTGGTACTGATAGTGCAGCAAGCAATTACTATGATTTGTTTATATAGCAAGAGTGATTTGAAAGTTATATGGTTTTCAGCATTAATTCAGTGGCCTTACATTAAATTGATTCCAAGGACTTCATTTCACAGCGTCCTTAATTTCAATCGGGTTGTTAGTGTTGGCTGCTGGCTGTCCGTCGTAAGTACTGCAGTATTATTTAAGAAGTGTATTTTCATAGGATTTCATCAAATCTAACATTTGATTTGATAAAGACCTTACAGAAGAAACTTTATTCGCAAAAGAGCTTAATCTCTGCTAAGTGATTATTATAATAATCATATTAATTTTAATAACTCTAAAATACACCTGCATATTGCAGGAATTCTTTCTTCTGATAGTCTGTCTTGTCTGTCTGTCTCTGTCTCTGTCTCTGTCTCTGTCTCTGTCTCTCTCTCTCTCTCTCTCTCTCTCTCTCTCTCTCTCTCTCTCTCTCTCTCTCTCCTCTCTCTCTCTCTCTCTCTCTCTCTCTCTCTCTCTCTCTCTCTCTCTCAATAAAGTAATGTATTCCATCAAATGTAACATAATAATGTTGACATCACGATACGGACCTAAGTAATATATCTTGCTCGACGAGAATGCTGAATGGTTCGTGATAGTAATTGGCACAGGGTTTAAGGGTTCGTAATTGGTACGGTACGAGTGTAATAGGATCAGTGCTTGATGGTTTGTTATGCGAGAGAGAGAGTAATTAGGAAACTTTAATGGCTTCTAATTGGTTAGAGAGTTCAATATTTTCACTCTTTAGAATATTCGTAATGGGCACGAGCGTGTGTTAGCAATTTTAGTGACTTGTATTAAGCAGATATGCAGAATATTCTATATGCAGGCGATGAGTCACAATAACGTGGCTAAAGTATGTTGACCAGACCACACACTAGAAGGTGAAGGGACGACGACGTTTCGGTCCATCCTGGACCATTCTCAAGTCGATTGTGAGATCGACTTGATTTGTCGACACAATCGACTTAAGATTGGTCCAGAACGGACCGAAACGTCGTCGTCCCTTCACCTACTAGTGTGTGGTCTGGTCAACAGAATACTCTACTTCCAATTAATTTCCATATTTAAGCCATATGCAGCTTTCCCCGTTAAATTTCTTATATTTTTCCTTTCCTTTCCATTTATCCCCCTCTACTACCAGCCAAACTAATATAGGTTACCATTATAACATTCGCCAATCCTTGCTTCCATTATCCTCTACATTAGGACTGCACTTTGACTGCTCACTTTTTGTATGGTCTGTGTTTCGATCCCTCTATATCAAGAGAGGCTGGACACTGTTCTTTCTCTCTCTGTTTGTCCTTTGTACTCGTCCTAGTAGTTTACCCCTGATAATTACCTTATCTTCTCCGTTATCACGACTTCCGTTTGCATTTATTAACCACATTAAGTACTCTTAAAAACAACTAACGTCGTCTCCTGTACTAATATGCCAATTACTTTTACGAACGAATTAGCATTTTTTTTATTTAGTCACACGCTGGCCCAATGCTTTCTCCTGATAATTATCCTCACTATTGCAAACACCATAACTATCGACCTTCTGCAGATACACAAAGAATTCGAACGTGAAGAAAACCACAGGGCGGGTTGGCGGGGCATGTGGAGCTAGACCTGACTTCGTCTTCACTTTTAGGTAAACAATATCGGCTGCATTTCCTCCATTCCCCCCAACCATCTTCCCCCTAACACCACACCATCCTGCCTCCTCCTCCTCCTCCACCTAACCACAGAGAACCGCAAGCCTCCCCTCCAACCCCAACGCCCTCCCCTCCAACCCCCGACGCCCCTCCCCTCCAACCCCCGACGCCCTCCCCTCTAACCCCCGACGCCCTTCCCCATCCTCCCTGGAGTGAGGGAGCCCGAGGGCTGTGTTAAGTAAGAACGTCCCGGGTCTGGTCCGACCACTATCATAAATCAACTGTCTGCTTTCTGCTTGCCGGGTCAGGGAGGAGTGGGGGCGAGCAGGACCATGGGTCCTATAAGTGCACTGAATCGCCTTTCTTTTCCGTTTGGCTTCCTGGAATCCCCCGTCTCGCTGTTTCTGAAAACCCTTATCCCGGGGATTCAGAGCTCGGAAATGGTACTACGCCTGTACCTCAGACAATAACAGGGATTCGATTCTCCTCCCTCGTGTCGCTTATATAAATCAGTTCGAGCATTCAAGATTTCCATTCCCACTGAACGATGCTCTTTGATATTGGCGACGGGGTCACCGCCTACTCAAAGATGAGGAAAATCAGGCGCTCCAGCGGTTACCTTTAAGATGATGATGAAGGAACTCCTGGAGCCGACGTGGCCCAAGGTCTTACCTGGAGAGAAAAACAACGTGTTAATTATTGACTTATTTTATTGTCTATTTTGTGATCTGGTTCTGAAGATACTTAAAATATTGGCTAAAGTACACATCATAAATGAATAATGCATGCAATGCGTGTTTTGCTCTACATGTATACTTACATGCATTGGCTCTACAAAATATATACCAAGTTTTCTTACAGAAGTACATGAGAGTCCATCATGCATGTCCTTGAGAGTATATACCCCCTGAATTTACTTTAAAGTAATTAATAGGTTTGTGTGTAAACTTGAGTGGACAGCTCTCAGGAGTCGTGGTCCCTGTGGCCCGAGTTCGATACCCTGGAAATGTGCAGCGTTTCTTTCACCCTGGTGCACCTGTTTCACCTGGCAGTAAATAGGTACCTAGGAGTTAGACAGCTGCTACGAGCTGCTTCCTGTGGATGTTTGTGAGTGTGTGTGTGTGTGTGTGTGTGTGTGTGTGTGTGTGTGTGTGTGTGTGTGTGTGTGTGTGTGTTGTGTGTGTGTGTGTGTGCGTGCGCGCGCGCGCGTGTGTTAGAGAGTAGTAGTAGACATTATGAGAGGAAAAATAGATTGGCCTAGAAAGACTGTGTCCAAGAGCTAAATAGCTCGATTCTGCAGACACAAGTAGTAAATACACCCACAGCCAGACGTAGGGGCTGGGGGTAGCAGAAGTGGGGCCCCAGGTCACAACATGTACTGACGAGGACATTACTACTCATAATAGCCACAAATGAGGGCGTCCACATCCCGAAGGGGGACACCTCAGAAGGGAAGTGAGCCTGGTGGCCCTCCCCCTTGATGGGCCGACCAGGTAGTGAAGGTGATGGGGCGGTTGGTACGAGAGGGTGAAGGTGAAGAGTGATGATGGGGGAGAGAGGGAAGATGGGTTATGTGAAGGTGGGATGAGTGAGATAATTTCTTGGGTTATGATGACCAGGCAGGAAATAATGGGGGAAGGAAGGTAGGGGGGGTAAGGTTAGAGCAGGCGATGACGAAGAGAGGGAATATGACGAGTAGGCCTATAATGATAGTGATGATGGACCAATTGGGAAGAGGATAGGAAGGTCTATTATGATGGTGATGATAATCCAGGGAGAAGAGGGGTGGTTAGCCCCCTATTATGATAGTGATGATGTGCCAGCAGAAGGAGAATAAGTAGGCCTATAAATGGGTAATGTTGGGCTATTTAGAGGATGGTGAGAAGGCTTATAATGACAGTAGTAGTAGTATTAGTGGTGAGGGAAATGATGTTGTGGAAACATGATTAGACTCACAACTCTGAACCAGATGAGGGCAATTTTAGGGTTCAGGTGCAAGGAAAGATGATTAGTAGGTGAGTAATGTATAGGTATACATTATATACTGAACATCATTGTACATATACATCAGGAGAAGGATATGTATAATGAGGGGGTGATGATTCCATAAATGACGAAGGATGGGGAAAATGAGAACTGAAAATGTGTGTGTAAAGATATGGTGTGGTGAGAAAGAAAACGATGATGGATGCAGGTGAGAATAATGAAGGACAGTTGTATGATGATAGAGTAATGTGGGTGAGAACGTGATATGGTATGTTGATGGCTGATGGTGAGAAGTGACTAAATGAATTATGATAAAAGGGAGGATGGTGGGAAGTACACGTGGATGACATACACACACGAACGCATACACACAGACACACACATACACAGTTTCAAATGTAGAGTTAATAGAGCCTAATAGGCTCCAGAATCTGTACACCAGTTGATTGACAGTTGAGAAGCGGGACCAAAGGACCAAAGCTCAACCTCCACAAGCACAACTATGTGAATACACACACACTCACACACACACACACACTCACACTCAAACATGATACATTTTAACGACAATACAAGATCTTAAGATAAATTTACCATCTAATGTAGTAATGTATTTTGTAGATTACACTGGGAAATAAAGGACCAGCACGGGTGAGTAGAATGAAGTACCATTAAATATGTTAATTTCCTAGATGGGACACTGAGGGAGAGAAATTTCAGAGAAATAACAACACAGTATGATCGATTACACAACCAGAAACTATAATAAGCTGAAGAAAGAGTCATACCTACTCACGTAAGAAATTATATGAACAATAATTAATCTTACAATGGTTTGAAAGGGAGTTTCTGGAGACAAAAGGATGAAGCCAAAGCCATGGAAGTAATTCGCCAAGAAAAAACAGAATAGAACCATAACGTTAGCAAGAAAACTATCAGTAAACATTAAGGAATAAGATAGAGTGGGAAAGAATATTCTGTTAAAAAAATTGTTGGAGATATGAAATCAAGATGAACCTCCAAATCTGGTTTATTAATCCTGATTGAGTCGCATACAGAGCAGTTGTGAAATATAATACAGCTTAAGGGAAAATAAACCAGATATGATTGCATCAGTTGGAAACAACCCAAGGAGATCTTAAATGCAATATTTTCAGGGATATCTGAAAGGGAGCCGGATTTCCTCTATCAAATACTTACCCAATGAAACTAATAGAAGCATATATGAAGGCGTGGAGAGGTAAGAAGACAGCGGAGGAGTTGGAAAGGAATAAAATAAGAAACCAGATTAAATCACACAATGGGCACTGAAAGAGGCAGATGGAGTCTAGTGCCCCGCCATTGTAATGCATTTCAACTTATGGCCACCAACGAATAAACATTCAGAGGTATGAAGACAAACAATGCAGTCCCTATAAAACAGTAAGGACGGAGATAGGAGCTACATAAACTTCATGCGTCATTAACCAGCATTTCCTGCAAGGCTCATAAAGAAATGACTCTTGGAACAATTAGACAACACAACTAGCCCACACACATATGCCACTTGCAAGATATCTCAACAATCACTGCAGCAAGAGATTCGATACGTCTATTAGCATGTCTTAAAAACAGCAAAGGCTTAAAATACACTTCCAGTAGAATTAGAATGGAGAGAAACTAGCAGCAGCAGCAGCAGCAGCAGCGCAGCAAGCAAGATATACGAACAGCAACAGGTAAGATGTAAGAGCAACAGAAGACACGAAGTAAGAGCAGCGTCAGGAAAGACGCAACAGCAAAAGCAACAACAGCAGCGGTAGGTGAGAAACAACATCAACAGCAGCAGGAGCAGCAACAGCAGAAATGCCGGAGAGTTGCGCCTGATGTACGTGTGCGTTTTACTGGTACAAGACTCATAAACCACAACCCAGTGTTAATATTGTTGAGGAAGGAGAGCATGGAGGCGAGGGAGGGAGAGAGAGAGAGAGAGAGAGAGAGAGAGAGAGAGAGAGAGAGAGAGAGAGAGAGAGAGAGAGAGAGAGAGAGAGAGAGAGAGAGAGAGAGAGAGAGAGACAGAGAGAGACAGACAGAGACAAAGAGACAACCTGACAGTGACACCGCCCCTAACACCAGTTAAGTGTAAGTTGATGATGTGTATCAGAGTAAACTAGTGCAATAATTTTACACGAACAAATTATTTGTAAAGGAAAAATCAACTTGTATATATAAATTTGTCTCTAATATCAAGATAGTGAAAAATAATCGGGAAACAGAATAACCATCTTCAAAGGAAGATAACTGTAGCGCCCATGATCGAAGATATGTTTAGTACACCTTTATTGTAGTGAGAAATCAAATTAGCTTCACGCTAGACCTGCGTCCGTAAGCACTCTCACATCTGGATTAGGTAAATAAGCGTCAGCTGATGCATAGTTGTGGTCTCAGGTCACAACAGAGGTCTCTAGTGACCTAATGGTTATGAGATGACTAATTCCCAGCTCCGTGAGGACTCATTCATTAACGATGACGAGAGCATCTTCACAACTTCCTCGTCGTTCAAAACCTCAGACTTTTCTTTAGTGTTGGGATTAAGATCTATCAACATCTGGAGGGTTATTAAGACCACCACAAGTGCTTATTGACCACCATCAAGAGCATAGTTCTGGACTAATATATACTCAGTGGATGAACGAAAAGACCTACCATCAATGTACATTAATTAATTATAACTACATAGATACTGAAGTGAGAAAGTCTCTGTAATCAGCTGTTATAATTATATGGTGTACAGGATGGATGTAATTGTTAACGTAATAGTCTCCGTTTAGGTCTGATAAAAGACATTCGGTTTCCTCTGTAATCCTTTTTGCACTATCACTCACAGGATGAACATGGGGTGCACAATTAACTAGCAGCCTTCGGCGGTAACAATCAGTCAATCAGCGTATGCACCGAGAAGCGAATTTTCCCCTCTCCGTGTGTATATCCTCCGACTTCAGAACCATGAAATACGAATGAGTGAGACCAGAACATTGACAAAAGTGCATCAGTAGAGGCCATTAATGGTCAGGGTATTCAAGTATAAGTAGTCTTCCAATCTCTATGACTTTAGAGAAATAAGATCTATATTTAGTTTTTTAATTTTTAATAACTAGGAATTTGCACACTGAAAAAACACCTCCCAAAAAAACCATAAAGAATTTATGTAACAGTACAAATTTACACATTTATCTATATAACTGTTTATCTATATAATCCTTTTACTGTTTTAGAAGCAGGTATGATACAAAAAGAAGAAGGTCGGGAACCACTGAGTTAGCTTACCTAAAAACGTGAAGCCTGAGAACTGTTAGCCAAGTCTGCAAGTACAAAACTGTAAGAACACACCACAGGACGAGCGAGAAAGGTAGAAATGCCATACTTCCATCCATCACGTTCTTGGCAGAGAGAAATCCCATGCTGGAACAACCCAAAAAACGTGTTAAACAGCACAGACGAAAAGGAATTGGAATGGGAAGATGAAATGAAAGAGGAGAGGGTAGAAAGGGGAAGAGGAAAGGAGGAGAAGAGGGGTGGAATGGAAGATGTGGGAGGCGAAGAGGAGAATTTGGAGAATTCGGAGGATGCAGCTTGCGTGGAGTTCACGTTGGCAAAACCATTGGAGACATTAAGGGGAATAAATAACAAGGAGGTAGAGGTTGTGTGTGAGGGGAAAAATGAGAGTGGAATTAAGAAAATTTTGAGGACGAAAAGGAGCGAAGGAACTAGACAAATGAGAAAATATGAATGAAGGAGGTGCATGGGATAAGGCGTGTCATACAAGATATTCCTTATCCAGAGGACATTAAGATTTCCAGAACAAAAAAAACATAACAGTGAGAATAAACAGAATGAAAAAAAAAGAGAGAAACAATAAATCAGAATGCTTTATAGAGAAAGAAAGGCTTAAGAAAGAAAAAAGATAGCAATATTTGACATTTAAATGGAAAAAGCAATACAGCAAAATATCAGATGAAAGATAAAATAGCAAAACTTCAGTAAGATATAATTTTTTTCCGAGGAAGTGTTGCTGCGCTAGCCACTTTCCCGTCAGACTTTACGTCTGGTTGATGTACCGTAAGACTTTACGTCTGGTTGATGTTCCGTAAGACTTTACGTCTGGTTGATGTTCCGTAAGACTTTACGTCTGGTTGATGTTCCGTAAGACTTTACGTCTGGTTGATGTTCTGTAAGACTTTACGTCTGGTTGATGTTCCGTAAGACTTTACGTCTGGTTGATGTTCCGTAAGACTTTACGTCTGGTTGATGTACCGAAAGACGTTAAGGAACAATATTGTATCTGTTAAGAATAGCAAATCAGGTCATGCAAATAAGACTGAATATTCAAAATGTAAAATATCTTTTCATTTAACTTTTGATCTGCATATATAAAAAAGGCATAATTTTATAAAGGCTTTTGTGAAAAGGACTCCTTTTTATATTTGATTAAGGAAAAAAAATACTGTGCTGTATGTACTGATGTCAGAAGTAAATTTTGTTATATACAAGTAAAAAAAAAAACTCAAATATTTGATTATGTAAAAAAAAAAACTTTACATTTGTTTATAGAAAAAAATAACTTCTATATAACATTACGTAAAAAACTAAGCACTTTATTATTGTTTACGTACGAAAAAGGGGAACCCTTGAGAATAAGAGAAGGAGTCGGAACCCAGGAGCCGGAACGACGCAAGTCTAAGGAAACTGCAAGACGGAAAGGCAAGCCACACATCAAAACACTAGGTAATGGATATGGATAGTGTGGTAATTACAATACCATTACCATTCATTCATCACACACCGGCTATTCGTCTTCTTCCAAGGCAGAATCTTCGAGCAAGGAAAATAAAAACTACAGAAATTCTTGTATGCATCAGTGGGATTTGAATATTTGTAATTTTGGCTTTGTAAGGATAATCAGAGAGAGAGAGAGAGAGAGAGAGAGAGAGAGAGAGAGAGAGAGAGAGAGAGAGAGAGAGAGAGAGAGAGAGAGAGAGAGAGAGAGTGAGGGGCAGGAAAGACTCCGTGTGCATATGTATATATTTTCTTGTATTAAGTAATGATGGATAGTGATCACAATGATGACAAATGGATGTGATTTATGGTGTTCCGGTATACAATTAAATGTCCCTTACAGTAATCACAATCCCCCGCATATCGTGCACCAAGCTCTCATAGACTCGTGTGTGTGTGTGTGTGTGTGTGTGTGTGTGTGTGTGTGTGTGTGTGTGTGTGAGTGAGTGTTTGTTTGTGTGTGTGTGTGTGTGTGTGTGTGTGTGTGTGTGTGTGTGTGTGTGTGTGTGTGTGTGTGTGTGTGTGTGTGTGTGTGTATGTGAGTGTTGTTGTGTGTGTGTGTGTGTGTGTGTGTGTGTGGTGTGTGTGTGTGTGTGTGTGTGTGTGTGTGTGTGTGTGTGTGTGTGTGTGTGTGCGTGCGTGTTTGTGTGTGTGTGTCCAGGCAGAATTCAACCTATCCTCACACTTAACAGCTCGTATTTGTTACGGAATCAATCAATCCGTTAAAATTATGATGTATTTGTTAAAACATAATACCACCGTAATATTAATGTACTTTACACATTGGCTACATTAGATTTGGTGGACTACCTGGATTCGTACGCTTCTGACAAGGCAAATAGAGTTGCATTTTTTAACGAAAAAAATAAAATTACATATATATTTAGCTTCCATATTAATTATAACTAAACAATTATTGTAAGAATCGGAATAGCATCAATTTTATGTAATATCAATAATGATAACTAAATAAAAATACGTTCCGATAGTAGTCGACCACTTCGGGCTCACCATAGCCCGTGCTACTTGGAACTTTTTGTTCCAGGTAACGAATCTTAAACAGGTGGTACAGTGAGTACAGGTAGTACAGTGAGTACAGGTGGTACAGTGAGTACAGGTGGAACAGTGAGTACAGGCGGTACAATGAGTACAGGAGGTACAATGAGTACAGGTGGAACAATGAGTACAATTGTTACAGTGAGTACATGGATGCAATGAGTACAAGGAGTGCATTAAGTACAAAGGCTACAATGAGTATAGACAGTATGATGTCTACAAGGGGTACAATGAGTACAGAGAGAACAATGAGTACAGGGGGTACCATGAGTGCAGGGGCTACAATGAGTACACTGGCTACAATGAGAACAGGAGGGGGGGGGGAATGAGTATAGGGGATTACAATGAGTACAAGGGCTGCAATGAGTACATGGGCTACAATGTGTACAGAAGGGTCAATGAGTACAGGGGGACACAATGAGTAGAGGGGGGGGGGGGTACGATAAGTATAGGGGCTACAATGAGTACAGGTGCTACAATGAGGTAGCTGGGGATGCAACACACACACACACACACACACACAGAAAGCAGCCCGTAACAGCTGTCTAACTCCCAAGTACCTATTTACTGCTAGAAAACAGGTGCATCAGGGTGAAAGAAACTATGCCCATTTGTCTCAGTTGACTCCGGGAATCGAACCCGGGCCACGGGATTTCGAGTCCCGCACGCTGTCCACTCAGCTACCAGACCCCTGTGTGTGTGTGCGCGCACGCGCGGGCAATCGGTGGTGTGTGAATGTATATTAGAATTACGAAGAAAGAAAGTTATAACGCCGTGGACCCATTTGGGAGCCGAAACCTCAGCCTTTCATTACTACACTCTTTCCCCTTGAGCTTCTAACATTATGAAGGTTGTCTAATTACCAGCTCCTTAGCATGCAAACCACGATTATCATTATTCTATTGAAAAAAAGAGGATCCTACCGCACTCGACGCGGGCATAAAATTAAGCTAATCTTCCCCCACTCGGCGTTGTTGTGAGCGGGTCGCGGGGTCGCCAGTCATCGCCAGCCAACGCGATTTTTTGGCAGTTCGTAATCTGGCGTCCGGTTCCTGCCCTTGGCTTTGGCTGAGAGCCAAGTTTGATACTTTTTTGAGAGAGAAGTGCTAGGAGCTCCGTTTTCTTCGTAATGTTGGGTGGTTTTGATGTATTTTAGGGTTTTATATATAAATAAATTGTTTAAGGAACACTACGTATCCTATGGAATATGTGTTATAAGTATTAGTATGGAGGGAAAATAGGTTTTTATATATGTATAATTATCTTGCTTTTCTTCCTGTACGTATGCCACCAAATGGCCTTTCAGTTATCTTATAATCTGATTATCTTACAGGACTTATATACAATACTTTCTTAAATGCAATTATCATAAGTCCAGGCAAAACTCGCTACTGTTTATGTCCGGACATTTTCAGCGATCTGCGGCAGAAACCGGACACAGCATTCCTGACTGACAGGTCGGCGGCGCGTGATTGGCAGGTAGAGCGCGTGGGAGGAGCGAAGAGAAGATGGATGGACGTGATTGGTCGGCTTGTTGGGTGGGAGGAGCTTAAGGTGACGCCCATGGGAGAATGTTCAGGCGCCGAGCTGTCCCGACTGACGATATCCGCGCTAGAATAACATTATACATTTTGCTTTTAATTTAATTTCATATTTATGATTATGTAAACGCTAGACAAGTATGTGGATATACAGCGCTGTGTGGTTGAATGGTTGTGTATTAATGCTATATAGGTTAGCTATATATATTTCTCTCAGTCTGAGCTCATAGCAGTCAAGTCAGTTCTCGCTCAAAATGTAAACAATTCAATGATCGCCGCAGCATGCCATAGATTAATAAGTTTATAGATGCAAATAAGGACATATGAGTTAAGGAAAACAGGTCTTTTGGTTCCATACGAGGCAGCTTCAATTTCCATCCACTCAATTTTTTTTATTAATACATGAGGTACATCTGCATTAGTGCAGCTACCCTAGACTATATGACGTGGAGTACAGTGTGTCAAAAAAGCTAACTAGGTGATGCTAAAAAATCCCCATCACACAGGATGGTTAGTCATACAGAGGCATGTGATGGTCAGTCTGCACTGGCAGCCTCATTCATATGTATGTCTAACCTACGCTTGAAACAATCCAGTGTTCCCACTTCTACCCGGTAATTTGTTCCAAAAATAAAAAACCAGCTTCCATAGCAGGAATAATAATAATGTTTTAGACTGCATTAAGAATACACAATAAATTTGAAATATTATTAACAAATTATAACAATTGATTTTATGAGTAATAGTTATAGTATACGAAGAAAAACATGAATTTAAGCTTTAAGAAAATATATATATATATATATATATATATATATATATGTATATATATATATATATATATATATATATATTATATATAAGGACACAACCATCTTTGTAACCCATATGTAACTCCTTTTTTGTAACAAAGTTCAAATAAAGTAAATATATATGTGTACATACAAAAGAATGGGGGTGGTAGGAGAAGATAATATTAGTGTTCAGTGAGAAACCACAAGGTCTCCTCTGAATACTTTTATTTTCTTCTCCGAGGCTATGGGTCCCCACATTGGCACCAGAGGTGGTACCCTCACAAAAATTTATTATATATATATATATATAATATATATATATATAATAATATATATATATATATATATATATTATATATATATTATATATATATATATATATATATATATATATATATATATATATATATATATTCACAATGGTTGTTCAAATACACATATGCACACTCAAAATATGTGTACATACACACATACACCGGCACATTAGGGGCGCCGGTGGCTGTGTGGATAGCACGCTGGACCCATAATCCTGTAGCCGGGTTCGATTCCCGGTGCCGGCGAGAAACAAAAATGGGCAATTTCTTTCACTCTGATGCACCTGTTACCTAGCAGTAAATAGATACCTGGGAGTTAGCCAGCTGTTACGGGCTGCTTCCTGTGTGTGTGTGAAACAAACACCATTGAATCAGACACACAGTCACACACTTGTATCAGGTAAATAGACATACACTTGTATTAAGTATACAGAGACACACACACACACTTGTACCAGGTATACAGCCCCCTCCACACACTTGTATGGACCCACAGTACTGTAATAATTATTAATCATAGGAATAGTAGGCATCCATCAGTCTCAGGAGACTGGAGTTGCGCTCTGGTGGTCGGTCGTGAGTGGCCTCTCCAGGGCGCAAAGCCAGGGTAGGTTAATACGGAGGAGAAGCTGTTACCCAAGCAGCAGGTTCCCCCTCTCCACGGCGCCGAAAGTCTCCAATGGAAAGATAAGCTCCAATACGATTGGTTCTAGCGCCGTCGCAGGAACTGTCAGCTAGGGGCTCCAGCTCCGGAGGTTACCTCGAAGTTAGTAAAAGAAGGCACAGGGACTCCAAACCCGGAGACCGCCGTGGACGGGGCCGGAGAAGAACCACCCCAGCAAGGGCAAGAACGACCCCAGCCTCCTGAAGCAGAACTTGGGCTGCACGAGCCCCAGGAGGTGGACGGCCCGATTCCGCATCTACGGATTCCAGATCGTCACAGCCCTCTTTCACCCGACGCCGGCTTTATCACAGGAATACAGCATTGTATATAATACACTCCAAAAAATTAGTTAAAATCCTTGCAATGCAGAAAGTACTCTGAGTACTGTACGTCTGTATCGACAATGAGTTGATGGTACTATGAGTACATGGTAGTATGGTGAGTAGTATGAATTATGCAGACGATGAAGTCACATAAACGCGGCTGAAGATATGATGACCCAACCACGCATCGGAGAGTGCAGAAACCGCGACGTTTTGGTCGGTCCTGGACCATTATCTAGTCGTGGGAATTTTGTTAATAGTGGTTATCTGGTTGGTGTGATTGTAGTTGTGGTTATAAGGCTTTTGGTGGTTATGTTTTTTGTAGTAGTGGTTGTGTGAGGGAATTATGTTTGTAGTGGTTGGAGTGATTGTGATTTGTTATGGCTGGGGGTTTAAGTTAGGTTAGGATTATTTAGATTTTTTCTGAATATGGGAAAAGAATGGGAGTACCTGTTTGCAATTAATGGTTTTTTAAGATAATTCGGCACTTATGATGCATAATTTAAGTCATGGAAAGTCTTCGAAATGGTCTTGGTAGTCGTGGGGTCTTGGAAAGGGGACAGGAGACGTGGGTGAAAAGGGACTATGTTGACGTAGATGGAAAGAAAAAGGGGAGGGGAAGAGAGGGGGAAGATTGGAAGAGCAGATGGAGAAGAGAGAAAGAGAGAGAGAGAGGAAGCTAGTGGGTGCTGGTAGAGAGGAGGAGACGAAGAGGGTGACATGGGGAAAGAGAGGGAGATGGGGAAAATTGTGGGTAGTAGGAAGAGCAGGTAAGAGGGGAAGAAGAGGGTTGAAAGGGGAAATGGGGTAATTTTTGTGGTGAGGGAAGAGAAAGGCGGAGGTGTGTGTGTGTGTTTGTGTATTCACCTTGTTGTGCTTGAGGAGATTAAGCTCTGGCTTTTGGTGCTGCCTCTCAATTAGCAATTATCTGGTGTACAGATTCCTGAGGCTACTGGGCTTTATCATATCTACATTTGAAACCGTGTAAGGAGTCAGCCTCCACCACATCACTGCCTAATGCATTCCATCTGTTGTGGAATCAGTACTCTGACACTGAAAAAAATCTTTCTAACGTCTCTGTGGTTCATTTTGATGCTCTGTTTCCACCTGTGTCCCCTTGATCGCGTACCACCCTTGTTAAACAGTTTATCTTTATCCACCCTGTAAATTCCTCTGAGAATTTTGTAGGTAGTGATAATGTCTCCCCGAGCTCTCCTGTCTTCCAGCGACGTGAGGTGCATTTCACGCAACCTTTCCTTGTAACTCATGCCTCTTAGTTCTGGGACTCGCATAGTGGCATACATTTGAACTTTTTCCAACTTCGTCTTGTGCTTGACAAGGTACGGGCTCCATGCTGGGGCCGTATGCTCGCAACCGTGTGTGTGTGTGTGTGTGTGTGTGTGTGTGGTGTGTGTGTGTGTGTGTGTGTGTGTGTGTGTGTGTGTGTGTGTGTGTGTGTGTCCATAAAACCATCAAATTCTTCACATTTTAGCAGGACACAGACATCCAGGTGCCGGAAAATATCGTTCAGCAGCTCCTCAAGTCATCGTTTTTCGTCTCTCCAGCAGAGATAGTCCCCTCCACCTTGACCGGACGAAACAATCTGGGACACAAAGTTCATAAAATTTTCCGGTCCTATTACAGTTATCAATGGATGCGATTCTACTGTCTTCTTAATCATTGGGTTTGATTAAGACAACGTGTCATCTGGTCAAGGACTGCGGCTTACATTTGCTGAGATCCCAGCATCAATTTGTCATAAGAATCATCGCCTGCTGCAGGAAGGAGGGTGGATGGGGGGTGGGGAGAGTGGTTGGACAGGTGGGCTGGTGACTTGCAAAGTGGAAGGGAGTTATTGGTGGAGATGGGGGAGGAGGTGACTGGTGGATGTGGTGAGGAAAGACTGGCTAAGTGGTGGGACGTAATTGGTGGAGAAGAGTGATTGCGAGTGTTTCGGTTGAATGGTGGGCAGTGATTGGGGAATGCTGGGAATTGTGGGGGAGTGGTGAGTCCTGTGTTATTCAACATTTTCGTAAACGACTTCCCTCAACCAGAATATACAGTAGCGACATCATATCGCCCAATTTCCCGACGATGTAACATATATGATATCATCACATGCAGGGTGGGGTGGGAAGGAAGAGCAAAAAGTTTGCCTTTAGATCAAGAACAGTGAACACACAACTAGCTTTAACTGCAAATGGGGAAAGTAAATGAACGAGATCCAAATAAGTATTTCGATTATACGGCATATACCTTAGAAAAACATAAAGAGTTCGCATTCGGAGTGAACCTATAGCCATCAAGAACACAAAAACAGTCCTCGGCTATATCAACCGAATTCTCAACTCCACCCTGATGTCTCTCAAAATACATCAATAGCTAAAAATTTCCTGTTAAAGCTCTACAGATTTAACCCACATCCCATCCCATGTTATGCTCCACCTTTACAAAATGATAATCAGACAGGCCATATTATCCATACCTCCCGCTTGAACCTGACGACCTGAGCCAACCAACGGTTAATCCAAGAGTTCAAAATAGGAAACTTCCTTCCACGGCAAACATCTCCCTAAACGACCGAGAGAGAGAACCAAAGAGCTTCACAGATCACTTAAAAATGATACTCTTGAACATCCGTATCAGCCATCTGTCCAGGAAGGAATTATATTGGATGAAACACTTCTACATTCAAATTATTATGTATTAGCGATAAGACCTACCATTAATGTATAATGACTTACTGTAAATATATAGCTCTTGAAATAGAACTTTCTCTGTAACTAGCTGATATGTAACTATAAGGTGTGAAGGATAGATGAAATTGTTTATGTAATAATCTAAGATGAGCAGGCGATGAGTTACAATAACATGGCTGAAGTATGTTGACCGGCAGCAACAATCAATCAATACATCCCAGATAAGGAAGATGTCTTCGTAATCAATAACACCACAAACGCCTACGACATTCAAGAACCACCTCATCGAACAAGAAGAATCCCCTACAGCAAAAAAGTATTAAAACACATCCATAGCTCCCAACTTTCCAAAACCCCGCAACCTGAATGACCTCCCAGCGGATCCAGAAGAGTGGATCTTCCCTGACTAAGTCTTCACTTGATGGAAGAACTAAAAAAAATCTTAAGAGCAAGCCATGCACAAAACTTTTGATATATGAAGAAGCTACCATGACGAGGCTTAAGCCAACAGCCTACTACCACATTGAGACCTTCACCAGTCAGACCAGTTGTTATAGGAAGAATTCACCAACACACATCAACTTTATCACAATATCACACCCATTCCCAAACCATAATGGGCAGGCTACTACCCTTTTCATAGCACTCATACTCAATCCTCATCCTATTTCCTGATTTCTAATTCACATTCTTCTTCCCCCATTCCTTGCCGAACCCTTTGGTCATGGAACCGAGTGATTGGTGAATGACGTAAGGTGGGATTGGTTGAGTTGTGAGCGTGGTGGGGAAGTTATTGGTGGATGCGGTTAAGAGGGATTGGTTGAGTATGGAGTAATTTGTGGGTTTATGGATGTGGTGGGGAGCATTAGTAGAGTGGTGAGGAGTGGTCTGGTGGGGAGTGACTGGTGTAGTGGAGTGGTGAAGAGTGACTTATAGTGGAGAGGTGAGGGTGGGAATTGTGCAGTGTTTGTGAGTGTATGGCTCAGAAGACTGGAAGATTGGTGTGAGAACTAAAGGAATTTAATTTTACTTGTTGTGTGGGTATCTTCATGTTCCTTAATTTTGTATATAAGTACTATATTTATATAATTTTATCTCAAATCGTCTCTTTCTCCATTTCTCTAATTACTCGTTTTTCTGCATCATCAGTTCCTCTGCTCCCTCCCTCTTATTTCTTAACGTCTCTCTTCTCTTCATATTTTCTTATTTCTTCACCCTTCTTTACCTCCCCACCTTACACCATTCTCCTCCCTCCATTAGCGCTCCCTCCCACTCTCCCATTGACCCTTCTCCCTCTTAGCAGTTTTTACAGCCGGCTCTCTCTTAACTAACTCCTCTTTTACCCTCGACAGTCTCGTTCGGACAGGCCAGAGGTTATAACTCTTGGTCAATGACCTCATTCGATCACCACGTCCTCTTTCTATTCTCCTATCCTCCAGTTTGACTTCTTTAGCAATCCCTCTCAGTTTTTAATTCCTGTGTTTCTAATGCTTTGGCTTTAAATGCATGTATTTGTATTCCAGATAATGTTTTTCAATACTGTACTTGCATTAATCTTTAGAACAAAATACATGACAAATATGGCAAGAAACAATAACTTCATTAGATTTGTTAATTAGAGTAGGATTGGTATTTATTTAATCTCTTACAAGGACCAAAAACCTTTACAAAAAGTGCATATTCACCCTAATGCAGGCGATGAGTCACAATAACGTGGCTAAAGTTGACCAGACCACACACTAGAAGGTGAAGGGACGACGACGTTTCGGTCCGTCCTGGACCATTCTCAAGTCGATTGTGAACAATATTCACCCCAATCTTATCCATTTCTATCACATTTGCTTTGGAACTTCCTACAAAGGTCATGTTCATCTGAACTAGTCATATACAATATTGAGTATATAAATAATACTTCATTGGCCATATGCAAAAAATAATGCTTTCACATCAATTCATATGAGTGTGCATATACATTTAATATTTTTTAAACGACCGCTTTGGAAAATTATATGACGGTTACAGGAATAACGAACACGTTTGATGGGAAAATGTTGTTCAACAGAATTTGTGCATATATATAAGTTGGAAAATGTTTATATAAATAGATAAATGTTAAATATTTTTCCAAAATATATCTCAGACAAAAATATTTTAAGTGTAGATATTCAGTATCAGGTAAGGAATTAGGAGAGTTTTTGCCATTTTATGACTGGTAATTATGTATTTTTAGACATTAAATGATAATTTAAAAAGAGAAAGTACATATATTTCACAAGTTCATGAGAATAAGAGCCTTTCTTGCCTACCTTTTGTTGGTTCTAGGAATCAACGTCCCCTTGACCCAGTCTCTGACTGGGTGGAGGAGAAAGAGATGAGAAAGTTTGTGGTAAAAGGAGAACGCTTCAACAATTGTGCTCAAGTAAGCTGATAAGACAAATAATTTTCCTCAAAAACCCCATAACAGAAATGCTGTAGTTTGACATTTTCCAAGATTTGGGAGCAATCCTCAAGACAAGGGCAACTGAGAAAGCAAAGATAAAGCAACTGAGACGTCAAACTACTTGTGAAGCTGAGAGAAATGTCCAACTTTTTGAAAGAACTCTTAGCAATAAAAAATATATGAGGTATCAAAGAACAAATGACTGTATTAAAGGTAAAGTTGACGTAAGATTCTTGTAGTAAATCTGGTAAGCTGTTTGTACTTTTTTTAATGTAACTGGGTAAAGCTTAACTTTGTTATCGCTGAGTCTGATAATGTTGCAAATGCCTGTACAATGTTTCCTTACAAGTAACTCTGCAAGAACCTATAAAAAAAAGGTTTCTACGTCTGACACTAATTTCCTTCTCCTCTTTGCTTTCTTTTTCGGGGGGAGAGGGGGGGGGGGGGGATTTTAACCAACGCTTACCACATCATATATTTTTTTTTCATCCATCAACTTCTTACTCCATTTTTTGCCTTTTATTCTTCACCATCCTTGCCTCCTACTTCTCTTCTTTCGTGGCTTGGGTGATATCCCTCTCTCTCGACCCTTTTAGACTGAGACGATTATTTCTCGGTGATGTCAGCCGGGGTGCGTCTCTGAGACATTCACGCCCCCCTAACTCCTGGCAACCTTCCTGCTTCCTCGACTGTGGGGCCTCCACCTTCACCATCTTCCTTAAGACCCCACTCACCCCTAGCTCCCTTTCCTCACTTCCCCCACTCTCTCTCTCTCCCTCCCTCCCCCTTCTCTCTTTCTCTTTCCCTCCCCCCCCCCCTCTCTCTCTCTCTGGCTTTCTCTGATCTTTTTACCTGTAAAGTGCATCTCGGTCACCCTTCCACACACACTTTCTTAGAATTAGTGATAATGATACAACAAGTAAGGTACAGTGAACATTGTCACCTTTGCACACTGCAATCTGCTAATGGATCTAGTCAAACATATTTCCATCCCACACACTTCCCTCGCTTCATGACCTATCATCATACTTTCCCCTCTTCAGAATTCTAGCTAACCACTATGTATTTCCTGTCCTCTATTCTCTCGGTGAAATTGACACCAGTAATTCCATCTATTATCATACTATCATACAAGAGGAGCCACACATCTATGGATCATCCAATAAAATTAGCAGACTTCTAGATGTTACTTCTGCTCAGCTTAGACTCGGTTACAAGTATCTCTGGGAATTCTAATTATCTGCTGATGTAGACTTGACCAAATGTAAACTGTGTCAACAAAATTATTCGCACACCCTCCGTCACTATGTGATGGAGTGCGAAAAGATAATTGAATTCAGAGACAATTCTATAACAAATGTTCCTGAGATGTGTAAATATTTCATTCAAAGTTATATGCTTCCAGAAATCCTAGCCAAATATCCCCAGTTTGCTAACTGTAGGTAGTAACTAAGTGATTGTAACCTATCCACAACTGCCCACTGGATGGGGGGGGGGTGCAGGACAATCATATCAATTGTGACACTAGCTCTCCACACATGTCAGTTGCTTAATTTAGAAACTGTAGTTGTGGTCGATCTCGAACCCATTGATGATGTGACGATGTGTATTGAATTTTGTGGCTAGCTCCTCAAGATTGTAACTTGCTTAGCTAAATGATTTGTAGGGTTCAGTCTCCGAGCCCATTTTTTTTTTTAATTTTGCCCCGAGGGGCGAGTTTATTGGGCAGCGCCACTCATCCTGTGAGTGGACACACCGTCATAGCAGCATATTGAGTGGCGCTGCTCAATAAACTTGCCCCTCGGGGCAAAATTAAGAAAAAAATGGTTCAGGTACTGAACCCTACAAATCATTTAGCTAAGCAAGTTACAATCTTGATGAGCTAGCCACAAACCCCCATTATGTGCCTCTGTAACGCTTTCCACCACCGCCCACAAGATGGGTATGGGGTGCATAATAAATGAACTAAACTAAAACTATTCTCCCACTCCTAGCCCCACACACACCCTCCCACCTCTACCCACTTACACTCTCTCACCCATAACCATCCCACACGCTCCTCTCCCACTCCTAACCACACATATTCTCCCATCCCTTAACCCTCAACCACTGATCGCTGAAGAATAAATAGTACAGCTATCACAAATGTATACACAAGTGAAAACATTTGTACACAAATGGCCACCCAACATTACAATAAAGTAATAGTCAACCGACCCTAGCAAACCTTAAACAGCCAACGCTAATTTAATCACTTAATCTTTGCCCCGGGAAATTAGCTTTACTGGGATTTAGCAGTTGAAATCTGCAGATAAACTAAACAAATGGAAAGCAATGATTTTCCCTCAATCACACCTATAAGCACATTCAAACTACCTGAATGCAGGTGTTGCAAAGCTAGAATGTCCTTACCTAACAGAAGTATTGTATGTTGGATACAGACCAACGGAGTCGTACTTTAAGTCCAACCACTAAGCATCAAGTCTAACTCTAGAAAAAACATTCTAACCTTGCCAGATCATCATCATTAACGCGCCACAGTGACGCGTCTCTCAACATCAACAATCATGCTGTCAGAGGGAGGCGAAAACCTTCACACAAACAGCACGTATTACATAGAAGAAGTAAGAATGGTATTAAAAAGGTTTCGTTCATGCTCTTGGTATCTAGATCCGGGTATTGACTATTTAATTTTAAAGTCAAATATTAAAGGAAGGATTAAGAGGGAGAAAGAGAGAAATGGGAATTGAAGTGGATAAACAAAACGAAGACAATAATTGTGTCCTGAAACACGACTTTTTCTCCCTGGAATATTCTAATTATATGTATATATAAAATTTGCATGAAAGAAAACAAAGTTTGCATACCATTTACATATTCATGAGACCATTAGGAACGAGAAACTGCAGACGTTTAAGAAACACCAAAGAATGTCAAATACTGTGTCTGTGTGTGTATACTCACCTGTGTGTGCCTGCAGGGTCGAGCTTTAGCTCTAGCCTGGGTTTAAAGCCGATAACGGTCTAATGTAGAGACTCTCGACCAAATTGTCTATCTAATTTACTATTTAAACTATGAATGAAGTTCGCTTTTGCAAACTACTCGTTTAGTTTATATAATTTTCCTATAAACATAAATGCTAAAAACAACATTTCAGCATCTCTGTTGCTAATCTGTTTCTCAAGCTTCTATCCGAGCCATCTTCTTATATAGGTATTCTTTATGAACATCGCTTTTTCCACTGTCAATTCTCCTAAGCATTTTATATGTCTTTATCAAGTCTCCTCTATCTCTCTCTCCTTTCTAGCCCGGCTATGTCCAACTCTTTCAGTCTATTTTCATATCCCTACCACCACCATCTGCCACACATATGTTGAACCCACTCCTTTCCTCTCCAAGAAAAACTCATTTCACGCTTTTGTTATACCAGGATATACTGTAAATGAATACCCCTTGAGATGACTCTATCTGGGAGCTTGCTTAGTTAGTGCAGTTACTTAGATTCTTGTGTCAGTTTCTTAGCCACTGATAAATATCACCTAAGGTGGGGACAATAAAGAATATTATAAATTAATTGGCTTCTTACTCATCTTGATCTTATTGATGCGTTATTCTTGTTTCTTTTAAATTATTTAAATACTTATATTAATTATTTACTTATATCATTCAATACAAGTATGAATAAAAATGAAACAATATAAGCCATACGAAGCATGGCCTTCATGAGCAGTCTGAAGGTGCTGATTAACAAATCAGATTCCACATCTGATAAGTATTAACTGAAGAACATCAGAGCACGTGAAATATTCCAAAGAGATTATTGGATAGTAGAGATGGAAAGAATAAGCTGAGAGGAGGAGGAAGAGGAGAAGGAGAAGGAGAAGGAGAAGGAGAAGGAGAAGGAGAAGGAGGAGGAGCACTATTGATACAACAACACTTATCTTTGAGGAAACAGAGATTCCGGAGGTAACCAACTAATCGGGACTATATAACAGGTATGACAACGGTAGATACCATGAAGGTAGCGGCAGCCGTTACTTCAAGCCCTCCACTGAATACAGTATAGCTAAAGGAGGAATACGACAGTGCCACGATAAATTCCTGAAGGATATAATATTATTGCTTCTTGTTAGAATTAATGTTTTAAATTGAAGCTGTAGACTTGCAAGATGTAGATAAATTGTATTTTCATATCATTGCAATTGTGGAAACAAAACTGACAAGCATAATTGAGGAGGTAATATGATCAAGCTCATGTGCCTCGTCAATAGTATATTACTGTTTAAAAAATGATTAAGGAACACTAAATACCAAGTTTAAGTACAATTATTGGTAATTTTTAATTATTTGTAATCACATTATTAACAAATTCACTTCACAGACTCAACATAAGCACAACAAAAATCTCATTCGATCCCAATTAACAGTTTTTGACTCTCGTTGCAATAATGGGTCCTGAACTTTACATATCTACATTAAAAGAGAACAAGCATTTTCTATACTATCCTTATAGCAATAGGCTATCACTCCATGTAATATCTGAATATGATCAGAGCCATACGATGCATGACCTTCATGTGCAGATCGAAGGCACTGATTAACAAATCAGATTCCAAATGTCAACTGGAGCTAAAAGGTTTACTTAAAACGAAAAATTCCTTTAAGTTCAGGTTTCGTTATCGATTATTTATGTTTTATACTACAGACGATGTCATTTAATTACAATGATAGTCGTAGTTAGTAAGACCTTACTCAGAGCCAAGCTGCCCCCGAGGCAAGGTTTTTCCTGATCAAGCCTCAAAGGTCGACGTTTTCCTTCGACTTGAACAAATACTCGTTCAACAGTGATGTGTGTTCCTAGTCAAAAAGAGGAAAATAAGGTAATTGACTCCATTATAATGAAAAGATAATGGGTTCCCCATGATAAGAAGGTTATGGGTCCCATTACGATTTGGTAATAGATCCCGTCATGATAATGTTGTGAGATCCATTATGATAAGAAGATAATAGGTTCCACAATGATCTGAAAATAGAGGAATTTATAACCCTTGAATATGTAATATATAGGTATATCCTTCTTTGGCTGAGAGGCAGTCTGCAAGTGCCATCCCTCGACACAGAGTGGAGAGAGAGGGGGAGAGAGAGAGAGAGCGAGAGCGAGAGAGAGAGAGAGAGAGAGA
>NC_091156.1:6613291-6678116 GCF_040958095.1 Procambarus clarkii | reverse complement strand
GAAATAATGGAGAGGATTTACACTATCTTAACCACGACTCCAAAATTTATCTCTCATATCATATTGCCTGTTAACCAGTCAGAAGGCGAGAGGGGGCAGGGATACGTTTAGTGAATTAAACGGACTGTTCACTTCAACAATAAAAATTCAGGGATGGAAACATACACATTAACCTCACATCACATAACCAGCGCCCCACATGGGCGATGCTACACCTCTCTTGGACCACGACTCGACCTATAGTTCTCTCCATGTCTACTATAGTCTTTCCCATTGTGACTTCCGCTCCCCCGTTCTTGGCACCTTAATAGCTATCCCAAAAAAACATAGTCAGTGAGGTCTTCAATGCTTGGACAACGCCACGACAGTTCTATACTTACCAGTTACAATCTATAACGGGTTGGAAACAGAGAGTAATGGTGAGAGAGAAGGAGTGGCGGTAGGAAGGTGTTCCAAGAGGTATGCTTCAAGGATCGGTACTAGAACCCTTTCTGTTCTTAATATTTGGTAATGAATTGCCAGACCAAATGGATTCATTATTATTCTTGTTCGTGGATGATGCAAATCTAATGAGAAGTAATTAAACAGAATATGAAGTTTAAGTATTTAATATTCTGAATAAGAAGTGTTTAGTTGAACTTGGCCACGCTTCATGATACTCGGAGAGATGGTTGTTTGATTTCAATTCTGGTACGTAAATTAATGGGAATTGGAGCCGAAGAGAGAAGAGCCCAATAGCAGCAAAAGTGACAGTTCAATCAGAGAAAGAAAAATGATTTAGGATTTTATTAATACATAGCCCTGTATCTGACACCAGATGAATATTAACAAAACAACAGCAGAAACATTCATATAGTAAGCAAATGTTCTGGTAACATTTATTTGCGTTGAAAAAAAAGTACACCACACCTATCGCCGCCACAGCAAATGGAGTTGAGTCCCAAAGGTATCAGTCCTTGGACCTATACTGTTTCTGATATATGTAAATGATCTCCCAGAGGGAATAGACTCGCTCCTCTGAATATTTGCTGATGATGCAACAAGTATGAAGAGGATTAACACAGAGGAAAACTACAAGATGACCTAGACAAGCTGAAGGAATGGTCCAACAAGTGGCAACTAAAGTTCAACCCAAGTAAATGTAAAGTAATGAAACTAGGTGGAGGAAATGGAAGGCCAGACAGTGGATACCGAATGGGAGATGAAGTCCTTCACGAAACGGGCAGAGAGAAGGATCTAGAAGTCTGGTTTGGATTGACAGCACGCCGAACCTGTCTCTTGAAGCCCCACATCGAAAGAATAACATCGGCGGCGTATGCGAGGTTGGCTAACATCAGATCCGCCTTCAGAAACCTGTGTAAGGAGTGTTTCAGAACCTTGAATACCACGCATGTAAGACCAATCCTGGAGTATGCGGCCCCAGCATGCAACCCGTACCATGTCAAGCACATGATAAAGATGGAAAAAGTTCAGAGGTATGCCACTAGGCTAGTCCCACAACTAAGAGGCATGAGTTACGAGGAAAGGCTGCGTGAAATGCACCTCACGTCGCTGGAAGACAAAAGATCTCGGGGAGACATGATCACCACATACAAAATTCTCAGGGGAATTGACAGGGTAGACAAGGATGGAATATTTAACACGGGTGGTACACGCACAAGGGACCACAGGAGGCAGCTCAGAACCCAAATGAGCCACAGAGACATTAGAAAGAACTTTTTCAGTGTCAGAGTAGTTAGTAAATGGAATGCACTAGGAAGTGATGTGGTGGAGGCTGACTCCATACACAGTTTCAAATGTAGATATGATAGAGCTCGAGAAGCTCAGGAATCTGTACACCAGCAGATTGACGGTTGAGACGCGGGACCAAAGTGCCAAATCTCAACCCCCACAAGTACAACTAGGTGACTAGGTGAGTACAACCCACCACCACCACAACCACCCCCATCACCATCACCACCCCCGCCACTAGTACCACCACCATTACCTATCTAACGCGCACATTATCATAATCACCACCACCTTCACTATTGAATATCCCCCTTCTCACGAATTTTCATAAAATTACCATAATAACATTGCCTCCAATAAAAATCTACCATTAGCAGGAGCCATGCCCGTCAGCCTGGCAATATCTTCATGAGGCAAGGTCACGAGATTCATGAGAATCATGCAATAGCAAAAGAAAACATGTTGCATGACTCTAATGATTGTTATTTTGTCTAGTTACAATTACAATGAGCACTGATCATTCAGGGACTCGCTGTGAGTAGGAACTATGGTGTTTATATTCTAATTTAGATATACCAGATTTGATTCATGGTCGACGTGTCTCCACCCTGGCAGCTCTTCTTTTACTGTGATCTTTTATCTTCTGCTGCTAAGGTGTTCTCAATAACCACGTCGCATCTTCCCTCACATCCTGGTCTGTTTCTCAAACGTTTTAGAATCACATTATCCTGGATAATGGTCCAGGATGACCGTCCTGGACCATTATCACATACGACTTGATAATGGTTGACCAGACCACACACTAAAAGTTGAAGGGACGACGACGTTTCGGTCCGTCCTGGACCATTCTCAAGTCGATTGTGGACTTGAGATTGTGGACACCCACACCTTGATAATGGTGTGGGACAGACCGAAGCGTCGTCGTTTCTCCATCTTCTAATGTGTGCTTTGGTCATGATATCTTCAGCCACGTTATTGTGACTCGTCGTCTGCGTATTTAGGATATACGGTCAGGTGATATCGTGCCTACATAGTGCCTGTAGTCCCGTGGGTCTATGACTAAATAACACAGTGATGTTAAGATGTGGGATAATAGTATGAGAGACAATTCTCAGGATTTTCCAAACTGCCCCAAGAATATAATAATCAAATCCTTGTAATATATATTTGGAAATGTGTATTATGTAACAATTGAAGTAAATGTATTTTTTGTATAAAATACGATTAATATATGTGCACTGTGTGGATTTATGAGCCCCCTTGAGGGGACCTGTTATAGGAGGAAGAAATAGCTGTAGTTATTCTATCTTTTTCGAATGTATTTTATCATTTCATTAAACTTACTTGAACTTGAGCTGCGACTCCCCCTGATTATCTCGATTTAAATGAATCGCACTTTGTTATTCCATAAATAGTGCGCACAACTTCCCCTCCATCAAGCGACTTTTACGAACTCTAAATTTATCTTTTTGGTTTTCATAAGCAAAGTCTTTTATGCTCCTCAATAAATTATTGTTTTTTTTTCCGTAATCTTTATTCAATTATAACTTTACCATTGGATACCATTTCAATTTTTCAAACCAAAATGATTTTATTTAAAGTATTTTTATTTTGTGATGATTCGTAAAGGAATATTGAACTAACAAAACTTAACGTGACCCTCATCTCCCTTAAATATTTTTTGGTCTATTTAGACACCCAACCCACACAACTGACGACACCCAACCCACACAACTGACGACACCCAACCCACACATCTGACGTCATGCAACCCACACATCTGACGTCACCCAACCCACACATCTGACGACACCCAACCCACACAACTGACGACACCCAACCCACACACCTGACGTCACCCAACCCACACATCTGAAGGTAAAGGAAGTGACGATGTTTCTGCTCGTTCTGGACTATTATGAACCTTTCACTAAGGCCGACCACTCATAGCAATTCATAATGCACAGCCAATCAGAATTTCACAGCAAATACATATTCAATCAAAATTCCTAGGCCTAACATGCAGCATAATAGCCATGTTCAATGCTCTAGTCTTCTAGCACTCCCCCATTCCCAACAGCCTCCAAATTTTTCTTTCTATAATATTCTGCAGCCTCTCTATCATCTTATCTGCTAAAGTAAACCGCATTCGCTTAGCTAATTATTATTTTTTCTTGATATGTAGCTCTTTTCTCGGCTCGTCTCCATTCATTCTCCATCAATGGTCCTATTTTCTTCCTATGTACCTTTCTCTCCACCTCACTCGCAGAACCTCCATCCTTCTCCTGTAACCTCATCCCCTGCTGGGCGCCCCACTAACCATACCTGGTCAAGGATCTCATAGCATTCGACCGTCAGAAACCTCCCCCAAGAACTCCTCGCATACTCGGTCACATCGCGCTGTCATATTTCCATGGGCGGCGAATTGACATGTTTTGACAGACCAACAGCTACTTACAGCAAAACAGATGACAGGCCTCAAAACAGCCACTACCGAAAAAAGATCATCAAGTATGTCCATCTCTTTAGGAACAAGAATAGCGAGGGTCCGAAATGAGGACTCAAAGGACCAACTATCCTCTCCATTTAGGGCGGTTTCGCTAGTCGGTCAGTATAGGACTCTGAGCTCTGCGGCGCCGGTACTTATGCGTCAATTCAGCGTTGTCATAAGTTCGAGTCTGGATATGGAGATGATGGCTAGAGGCTGTGTAAGACGAGATTATCTTCGGTGTTCGCATATCTGGTAAACTAGAGAGTTTTTGCCGGAGTGCTGGTGGACGACTGCTGGAGTTGGCGAAGAAGAAACGTCAAGAACTGATTAATTATCCATCGGAATGTAACCTTTCTACTTCACTTGTCGGTGTTTTTGTCAGAAGATGAAAAATTAATAATCGGAGCTATTTAGACTTCGCCTCGATATGGGGATGGAAGCACCTAATTATTTACAAATATTATACAGAACACAGTTAAAAATCACTAATTACAATGAAATACGATTTGTAATTTGCTTTTCCCTATTTACATATGACTACTGAATAAGCTTAATATACGCGGTAATACAAAATAAATAATGTCAGTAGTGCAAGATATCCATAGCTAGCGTATAATGGTGCCTGTTCCTCACAAAGAATGCTGCTCTTGGTATAAAATCTCAGAGATAAATCTAAGCTACACACCTTAGAGGCCATCTGTGAATCTCTCTAACTACATAAATATCTGTAACAATTTATTAAAGGGATATAAAGCTGTCTCCCTCTACATTTATTGGTCGTGAAATCAACACTTTGCCTCGCAGACTTCCACAAGGTCAGACGAGAGCGTCAGTAAAGATGTATTCCACACAACCTGTTATAGTCGTTCAGCGCACGGTTTATCGATTACACCGGGACCTTACTGAAGAAAACGGGTTGAGATCCCACTTGACGGTGACTTGTCGATAAGATCGGATGCTCCTGGCTAAGGTGACATCTATATAACTTCTTTCGTTAGAGGCGACACACACACACACACACACACACCTGGTGAAAGCTCTCTGGTCTCTCTTATGAGTCTAATTAGGTTACTTAAGTCCAAGTTAATGCTAACTGGGGACAAGGCGTTAGGTTTAATTTGATCGTGTTAAATGGAAGGATGTAACCGGCCACGCTTGAGGATGGTGAGGGACGAGTCGGAGCTGGCACATCCCCTTCGTTATCCTCTGGCCAGGATATCTTTCATTCTTTCTCTTATTGGTTTATTTTTGTTTGTACTGTTTTATTTCTTGCCTGTTTGTTTTAATATGAGTGGTGTAATGATATGTCTGAGGCTCATTTCTGTGTGACAACTTGGCAGTGTTAAATTTGAGTTTTTGTTCAGTATAATAATGAGAATTTATATTATTTGAATAGCTATTATTATTATTGAAGTACCTGGTCCTGAATATTCGGTAATTATCGCGGCATTATCTATAAATCGTCCCATGTAAAGTGGATGGTTTTTAGACGATTAATCAGCAACTAAAACTCTGTCACACACACATACACGCGAGCGATGTAGATAAGTAGATACGATAAGAGCCTCAAATGTAGATATGATAGAGCCCAATAGGCTCAGGTACCTGTACACCAGTTGACTGGCAGTTGAGAGGCGGGACCAAAGATCCCAAGATCCACTCTCCCAAGCACAACTAGGTGAGTACAACTAGATGAGTACACGACCTGACAGAGGAAATTGAGTCATTTATATCCATGTTTGCCGACGATAGAAAACAGATGAGGAGAATGACAAACACCAATGACAGCGGGAGGCTACGGGGAGATGTGAGCGGGCCCTGGGCTGACAGTCGCTCCGACTCCATCTTTGATATGTGGAAAATACTGAGAATATGAGCGGAGAAATACAGGCTAAAAAGACCGAGAGTTCCCAGAAAAGGGAACTGAAAGTGTATATCACCAAACACGATCACATATCACACTTCAGCAGTGTATGAAAATATGCAAGGTAAGGAAATTATGAGGAGAAAACAGCCCGCATGACTATTTAGTACATGGAAGGGATATGAGGACATAGAGCTGGTATTGGACAGAGGGAACGAATGGTGCTCAATTACTTGGACCGTCGGGGATCGAACGCCGTTCTGCATGAACCGAGACGTCCGCTGCACCGACGAGTCTACACAAACAGCAGCCTATACTGACAGTCCGGTAGGAGGCGTCAGAAGCACACGCCTTAGACCACTACACGTGTTGTAGCAGTCACGTTACGTCACGTTACACGTTACGCAGCAGTCACGTTACATGTGGTGTACATCACATTAATGTGATTTCTTTTGTGTGTACTTCAACTTTAATTTCAGCATGAAGAATAGCCGCATGGACTCATGAATATACAACATAATATCGGACGTACAGTCAGCAACCTTTGCTTTCTACATAACCCATGTCCAAGAACACCGAAAACAGAGAAAGACATCAGTATGTAAAGGATGAGGCCACCAATTTCCACTTTATACAGCATCCACGTGTAGCCGCGAGATGAGAGACAGGGCAGAAGGCAGTGGTTCACATCACTTGTTACATATTCATGAAAATATAAATCTACCATTCTGAACCCAGAAGTCAGATTCATTGCAGGAAAGTATGTAAAAAAAAAGTCTAGGCTGAATCACTCTCGTAACTCATCAAAAAGTGTTTCATGTGTTATACTTAAGTATTAGATTTAAGCAATTTATGATTACTTTTAAAAAGCAACAGTCTAAAGTGTAGAAGTGGCTGAATACCCAACACTTACTTGACTAGATAAATCCCGTCATTATTCAAATTAGGTAAGATATGCCTTTCTTCGCGGCATTGTTGAGAGTGTGTTCCACTTCAACTTATCACAATATTTAAGACAAATTAATTAGCGCAAACAAAAAACCTCGACGTCTTTCTGACAACTCCTGCATTTTCCCCCACTACTTATGACAATATAAATCTCAATGATTTTTGTCCATTATAACTTACTTTGATCTTGTTGCAGAACCAGTTGATTCCTCTCAATTTGGCATTTATTTTTACAATCCAATTTGCATATTAAATTCATATTATCTCGTAAATTTAAAACTCCACGCTTCCTCTTACAATTCGCAACGATAACACGAGTTTTGAGTTACTCGTGATTAATGCATCGCTTTGAATATTATACGTTTAATATGTATTTGCAAAATAACACAAGCAATATTATAGGAAAATAAAGTTTCCCTCAAGTACCATTTCCCTGCTTCATTCCAAATAAGAGCAGAATAAGTTATAGGTGACAGATCCCTCACAACTAAATGGGTCTCGTCGGCTCCTGCTTTGCTGAAAATGGGTCATAGGTGCTTCTAAACTGCTTTTAGTTTGTTTCATAGGTTCCTACACTGCTAATAATGGGTCATAAATATTCCTCCACTGATAATTGTAAGTCACATAGGCTCTTACACTGTTAATAATGAGTCGAATTGGCTCCTACATTGATAAAATGGGTCACATAGGTTCCGGCACTGCTAATAAGGGGGACATATAGGCTCCTATACTGGTACAAATGGGTCACATAGGCTCCTACGTTGCTAATAATGAGTCACATAGTCTCCTACACTGCTACATTGGGGTCACATAGGCTCCTACTCTGCTAACAATGGGTCTCGTAGCTACTACATAGCTAATAATCTAGTCACATAGGCTTCTAATGCTGTTAGATGGATCTCGCAGGCTCCTACCCTATTGTTAAAAAGTGTTACAGGATCCTACGGCCCTAATGGGGTCTAACTGGAATCTATAGTGCATATAATGACAAATAATTCGGCAGAACTAATATCAGGTTTCAGGATATTCTACATGGCTAATAGTGAGTGATATAATCCTTCAGAGCTAATATAACTCATCGGATCTTATAGAGGACAATAAAGCGTTTAATGGGACTCGTGGGTTTCTACATAAAATATCTCTCTCCCATGTTCATTGTCATACACTTGCTGGGATTGAACTCTAGCAGCCATTCCCACTCCAATGGCTTAGGTCCTTGTGCAAAACCAACCACCTGGATAATCTCTTTAATAGAAAACGCTAATGTGTGCGCTCCCAGAATGACCTCCCAACTCACCATACGTCAACGTATTGACTAAATTCAGGTCTTTCGACCATTGGTATTATTTATATGCAAAAATGTATCTGACCAGCCAATTTAATTTGCGAGCACCATACATAAATTGTGAGATCAGTTCAGAAATACAGAACCAGCACTTTAAGACAAGTGTAGGATAACACAGTGAGACACAGTGATAACCTGTGAGACCAGTGTAGGAATACAGTGGCATTTTGTAGATTTCTCCTAATACGAAGAAGATAACTGGAAAATATCCAAAAGATTGCTATGAGACCTGCCAGTGAACTGTAAGGATTTAGTTACCGGAATGTGGTAGGTTAATGGCGACTAAATCTCACTAGAAAAGGTAAACAAATTCTTTGAGAATCTTAAGGTATTGTATACAGTACTCTGTAGATTCTCATCTATATATAATAGAATTTATATAATATAATTGTATGATATCTTAAATATCATACAATTATATTATATAAGCAAGAAGGGGCAAGTTAATATAAAAAATGCAGATGACCTATAGGGATGTTAGAAAACATATATTTAAAGTCATTAGTGTACAATTTAGACTACTGTATCAAAGCATGGAGACAACATCTTCAGAAGGACATAGCTGCTCTGGTGAGTGCGACACCAGGCAAAACAAATCCTTCCAGAGCTAAGTCAACTCGCGTATTAGGAACGGTTGAGGGCCACACGGCTAACAACACTGCAAACCAGACATGACTGGGCGGATCTCATTGAAACTTAAAATACTGAACCATTTGGAGAATGTTGAACTGGACAAATTATTTAAAAAGTCACATTAGTTAACACAAACAAGGAGAAACTGTTTCAAGCTCAATAAGCTACAAGTAAGATTGTGAACAGGATATGCTTTTTCACCCACAAGGTTATACATCCATGGAACCGCCTACCCCCCGAAACCGTAACTGCCAAAACTTACATTTTAAAGTCCAACTGGAAAAGATTATCAAGGGAAATGGGGAGACCTTACACAAAACAACCGGTCTTCGTCGGGGCCACTAGTGTTAGTGGCTCGTGGGTATATTCGGGTAAACTGAAATTATTACTGATGTCAAGGTACATAATGTTACCAACATTTCCACTATGAACTGCTTTAAAAGTGCTGGAAAAGAGGAAACATAATTAATCAACAAATTTGTATAAATTACGTTACGAGCCCAGCGTAAAGGCATGTTGTGAAGAATTTATCTATGATTTTCGACGTTTATAGCAATGGGTTTTCCGATCATTGATTCAAGCAATTTTGCCACGATAAGCTTTATTGGCAAATAGTTTGGCAGCAGTAATCTATTACCCTTTTGATAAATTGGAACACCTTCGCAACCCTCCACAATTCTCGTTAAATTGTGTTAAATTAAATTTGTTAAATTGCATTGATTTATTTAACAAAGTCGATTTATTAGACACGAAAACCGTAAAAACAGTAAACTAGACAAGAAGTAAACAAGGTTTACTAGACAAGGTCACACAATGTACTTCATCTGATCTTCAGTACTTGTTAGGTTTTAATTAAAGATATTAATTTATCTTTATATAATAACTTCCTCCCTTGTAAAAACTGAACTATCAAGCTTGTCATCTTCACCACTTAAACTTCAGGAAAAAAAAGTTACATACATATCTAGGCAATGCAGATATAGTGTACATATTTACAATATCACTAATTTCCTTTTCATCATCGTTGTTTGATCCGTCTCACTATTCACCGGAGAAGTCTTCACCCTAATCTTTGTTTGTAAGTAATTATCAAAAGAAGACACAAAGCCGGGAAGTGTATGTACGTGTATGTGAATGAACCGTTTAGGATGTCATTGCATGTCTTGCTGTTTGAGCTGGGTATTCTGTTTTTTTTTTCTTGTTCAGATAATATTTAACACTTCTTTTTAGCTTATTTAATAAATTGGTGTTCTACATTAAAGTCTCAATTCACTTGAGAACAGCTGTATTAAGTGTCATGGTTAGGTGTTCTCTTCTGCATTATCAACTTATTCTATATATAACAAGTCTCTGGAAACCAAACAACTACCAGAGCGTTGAAAGACAGCCAATGGACTCTCACGAGCGATTTCTGTCTGTTTCGAGCCCTAGTCATAGGGAGTTGACTAGGATTTATCCAATCAATAAAAGGGATCCTAGTTATAAAGTGATTGGCGAGTTGTATTCCAGGGGAAAACTAGTAGGTAAAGCTTCAGACGAGTTATAGGATGGGAAAACTTCCTAACAGGATTCAGAAAAGTGTTAAATTAAATAGCAAATGTTGAGTTACTTATATAATGCTAACTTATATATGATGTTAAATATCGTTAAAAAAAAGCTAGTAGAACACATTGGAAGAAGGTCATTTATAGCATAACACTACAAACAAGGGTTATATTCACCGAGAGGTGCATATACACTGACTATTTATGTTAAACCTGTCATTATGTTCAAGACTAAAGTATGTTTACTAGTTGGGGAGTAAGCACTGTGGTGGGCTTAGCTCCCCGCCCATGAGAGGAATTAATTAAAACACAATTTTGCTCCAGAAACTAGATAAAAGCCTTTGACTCAACGACAAAGACCAGAAAAGATTGGGCACACTAAATATTGATGCACAAACACACAGATGCATGATGAACAGACTTTCAACACATGAGACTCCTACTCAGAGAATAGTAAAGTTGGATGAGTGTTATAGTGGGCAAGGATAAACTCTAACATGGAAGCCAAAGGTTACATTAAGAGAGGCGATATCACTGAAGAGCTGTAATGAATCGCATGTACACAGGTCGGAGATAGAGCACGTTATTTCTCGTAAAAGTCAACAACCTAACATAGGAAACAGCTCCTTTATATCAGTGTTTGCTTATTACGTAAAAATAATGATGAGGATAATAATAACAAATAGGAACTTCGAAACCTTATCACATTCCAAATGTGGTATGAAAAATGGCTGCAAGATTTTAACTAAATTACAGTATTGGGATAGGTACAGGAGTGAATCTTCTTTATTCAATGCTTTACAGCAGCACTGAATGAAGGAGATATAGATTTCTGAATCAGAAAAGGGAAAGGACTTAAAAGAATACATTACCCCAAATCTCTAGCTAGAAGCACACATTTACCAAACAATGTCAGCGGCTTTTGTCAAACTGGCCAACGCTCTGTAGCCTTTCATGAACCTAGACAAAGGAGATCTTCTGTGTTATAAATACAATTTATGTGAGACTCACTTCTAAGTATGCAGCCCAGCATGGCACTCATACCCGAAATAAATCACAAAACAATATTAGAAAATATTTAAATATATTTCGTTCCTGAACTGTGGGGAGTGAGCTAGGTTAATAGACTGAGTCAGCTGGATCTTACAACTCTAAAGGAGAGGAGGAATAGGGAGGACATGATAACGACATATACAATTGCATGGACGATTGGCAGGACTGGGAATAGTAGAACGAGAGGACATAGGTAGGAACTAGACATGCAAATGATCCAGAGATGTCAGGAAAGAACTTCTTCAGTGTTAAGAGTTGTGAATAAAGGGAATGGGTTAGACGAAAATGTGGTTGAAGATAACGCATTACATAAATTTAAATGTATTAAAAGAGTAATGAATCATTGCACTAAATTATGTAATGTTTGGAAGGAGAGGCTAGGCGCTAATACCCGACCATGAAAGCATTTCTGTGTGAGTATACATAACATACATGCACACAAGACAGAATTCAAACCGAAAAGAGAAGGATAGGGTAATTCAATCTTCCTTATCAGTATAGATTTTGACATTGAAGGGTTATAGCAGGAACGAAAGTTTCTTGGAGTGGGCTGAAAAGTAATTTTAAGCCAAACAAATAACAAGTTTGAGGATAAGAATAGGGTGAAAATTCCTGAAATACAGTATACAGTAAAAGAGAAGTCACCTTCCCTCTACAGAAAAAGACTAAGACTGGGTGTTAGACATAACTCCAGTTCTAACACCACAGGCACACATGCACAAAATGTATCATCAGCATATGCTAACCTGGACAATGTCTTACGCTAAAAGGAACCATCTGGACGTTATACCCAACCAAAGCAACATCACCTCGTGACTATGCTGCCCCTGAGTGGAAACCTCTCTAAAGAAACTGCAAAACCTCTAAACCTATGCAACAAGGCTCGTTCGTGATCTAAGAACACTGAACTGTAATACAGTAGTTCATTGGGAAATTGGACCTCACCACACTAGGAGAACCGAAGGAACAAACAGATAAGATAAACACATGGAATTTTTTTAAGATTTCACTAAGTAGACAGACAAGAATTGATCAAACTGAGAAGGAGCTAAACAATGCCACATAGATGAAAATCCGTGACACATAAGCCACAAATTTTCATGAAGAAATGCAGCACAAGATTCGTAAATACATGCATAAATATGTATTTATTATGGGTGATATAAGTCATTGCATTGAACTAGTGATGGTTGAAATATGTGGCTTAAGAGCTTACTCTCGAACCTCAAAGCACGTCAAGGAGACACTTTTAAATACGCTCCACCATAAAGAAGTTCTATTAACACAACTATTGTGGAAGGTGCCTAATTAAACCTTCTTAACTCTATACATATTAACAACAGATTTCGTTGACTTAAGAATGTTCAGAAAAGCATTTGTTTGTTAATTATAGCTGCTAATGCATTCATATATTTTTTCTGTCAGGTGGGTAGAGGTACAGATGACTTTTGACTCCTGTTAACAGGCTGAGAGCTTTCCCTTCCTATAGCTCATACAAAATCTTACACACACTGGTTTTCCCTTGAACATGACATGCAACTCAGTTAATAAAAAGGTATCCAATTACTGCTGGGTGAACAGAGGGTGAACAGTCAAGGATTAGCACCCAGACAATCCTCCCTAGCCAGAAATCGAACCCAAACTCAATTGCTCGTGAGGTGCACGTTTAATGTTATGACTATACCACTTCAGTTTCCCAAAATGGTAACTTTATTTCAAAATAGAAAATGTATCTAAATTCTATTACAAAAATTATTTGACTTAAACATTGTTTACAAGGGCTACAAATAACAAACTACAGTATTTATTATATGTTGTGAGGTTTGAAATTATGGTTCAATTCACCTATAGTCAATAAAGGAATTTATACAACTTATTTTATAGGTTTAATTGATTGAGAACACAACCATTTATGTAAGAAAGTATGATACTATGTATATGTAAGTATGCATGTATGTATGTATGTACAAAATCATACAACAAATTCTTAGCACTCTCTCATTTTCTCTTTTTGCATTAAATATAATACATTACAAGCTGCATCAGATCATATTCAATACATATAAATTGGTATTCCACGGTCTAAACACAACATGTTAGAGCCATCATGTATTACAATTATTGTACGGTTTGAGGACCAGTGTTTACTCAAGATATTCTGTTACCTAAAAGATAGAATTAACACTTCTGTTATATTACAGTTGCCTCTCAAATAGATAATACTGGTATTAAAATCTCTATTGCATTACAGCTGTTTCTCAGATAGACAATATTGACATCTATATTAAATTACAATTGTCTCTCAGATAGATAATACTAACACCTGTATTTTGTTAAACTTGACCATTCTGATAGATAATACTATAGCTTTTAGTAGATAATACTACAGTTGTGTTGTACAGATATTGCTAACTCTTGTATTACCGTATTGTTATTTATTAGTTACATAATACTAACAGCCCTGTCCTGCCTTCCTTATTCTTGGTCGAGTCATTCATCAAACTTAATTTGGAATTAAAATGCAACTTTATTTACTTTATTTGATAGTATTTACGATCCCTAGTCGTTATTTATATCTAATTACTTATTATCTACCAGCCCATACTCCTGAAATGATATTAATTATAGTAATTTTTTAGTTGAAGGTACCAATATGTAGTGATGGACCACTACAATGTTCACTTTCGCAGTTTTATTTTTATAGCCTGGAAAAAATAAAGCTAAACACCAGACATATACATTCTTAGGCCTAGTATAGCACATACATATGCGCTACATTAGGCCTAACATAGTGTGCAATAAGCCTAGAACTGCTAGGAGATGTTAGATTAATCTTATATTTATGTTGTGGTAAAAAAAATAGTTTCCCTTTCGGTTAAATTCAGTGATACAAAAAGTTAACTTTTTGGTGATCCATCACTACACATTGGTACTTTCAATCAAATACGTTACAATAAGTACAGTACTGTACTATCATTTTAGAAGGATGGGCTGGTAGATACACACATACTGGAGCGAAGGGTGCTCTGTAGATATGCTTAATCTTCTCCAGCTGTTTCTCTATGTGGTTGCCTGCACTCCTGTGATGTGTTCAACAAAACTGGGAAGAGTGAGGCCCACTGAGGTACCAAGTAACATTTGCAAGGTTTGCTGTATAAAGTATTTCCTGGTTTGCAACGGTACACATAGCAGCTGAACATGGCCATATCTGTAGCTAAATTACAGCTCCATTACAAAGGTATCATATGTACTGTATATTCATGATTTATTGAAAGGAAACTACATTTTTGTATTGGAAAACAGTAAGTGTGGTATAATTTATGCAGTGATCATTACAGTCCATTCACATCCTAGACGTCCCGGGCTCGATTCCCGTAGAGGATGATGCGCTTGTACAAGTTTCCTTACACCTGATGCACCTGTGAATAGGTACCAATAAGATAAGCAAATATTATAGGTTGCGTCCTTTAGAAGGACAGTAGTTGGCCTAGGGGTCCTAAATAAGCCTATTAGGCTGGCTAAATGAGTAGCCATTTACAATTAACAAACACAAGAATGGAAATATTGACACTCATCTCCGAAACATAACATTTTGTTTATTTTTTTAACTGGCAGATATATACAGTTTTGTCTTATTGTATTTACTGTTTAAACTTCCTGCTGTATGTACAATAGTTAGGTTTGACCTGTGTAGGTCCATGCTCTCACACAGTAGTTAACATGTAATCCAAAGCCCTGCTAGACAACTGCAATATCACATAGTTGCCATGCCTAGTGTTAGATATTGTTAATGTTAGTTGCCATGAAGCCATTATTATTTTTAGAATATTAGTATATACTACTACAACAACAATACTCCCATGAAGCCCAGTACACTGTTAGATAATTGCCATGCATTCCCCTATGCAGGTTTGTTATACAGTTGCCATGTAAACACCATACAGGTTTGTTAGATAGTTGCCAAATATGCCCCCACACAGGTTTGGTAGACCATTACCATATATATGCCCCACACAGGTTTGTTAAGACAGTTGTCATATATGCCCCATTTAGTTTTGTTAGTTGCCATGTATGCCCCATGCAGGTTTGTTAGACAGTTGCCATGTATGCCCCACACAAACCTCTCTAGAACCGAATTTGTTAACAATTATCTCACAAATTCGGATCTACAGGGTAGATGTAGAGCATTAACTTAGGGGTTAAAGGAACGGAAGCGGGAGGATTGTTAGAGCCAGGTGGTGGTCAGCATGACTGTGCTTGCTTCCGTTTACTAAACCAACACTCATTGATAATCTTGAACTTACTAGTATATATATGTTGATGATTTTCTCACAGATATATGGCTACAAATTAAGGTCATATATGCAGAATAGACTTTTTCTATTGAACTGAAATTTATTTCTGTTTATTGAAATATTGACTGTAATGAATATATTGACTGTAATGAATATATCGTTCCTTGATTGTTTTATATAAATTAATTATTTAAGTATCACACTGAAATTACTACATTTGTTTCATATCATATCTACAGTACTTTTAAAACGTTATGCTAATAATTAGAGGACTTTCTGATAGTTATTATAGAAGATTTATTATGAGTTATATTAATATTTCAATCAGTTATCAATATTTTTTTAATAATTTTATCAATACCTAGTCTCCAGGTCGTTTGGAATATTATATTTAATTGATAAGTCATGCATATTGATACTGAACTCAGAATGAATCAGAAATGCATTCAATCTTAAGTTTTCTATGAGATAGTCTGAAATTGGTATTATTAAACTTTGACATTATTAAACAAGTAAACTGAGTCAGCTAAGATTTTGAATTTTCAGTTTAGACACGGAGCCACAACTCACTGCTTGGCACCAGGGAACCAAAACAGGATGTAAGAAATATAGGATTAAGGAAAAAAGAGAGTTGATCTTCTTGAAGAGTTTCTTGAAGAGTCTTCTTCGTAGATGTTCGGAGGCTTATGATGTCTTCTAATGGTTTTTGAATTTCTGTTCATTGCCTTCTTCGTTCAAATTAATTACTATTTCCTCGACGTCTGATGAGGAGTGAAACATGTAGGTTCGTCCAGTTATATCTTCAAGAAAGAGAGGGAGTTGCATGTTGTCCAGAGTCTGTGAGTGCTGCCTCCTGCTTTGACCTGTAAGACAAAGATCATATTAATGATGCGGAATGAGTCAACGGTGATAACTGCATATAAAATATATCTATGTATAAAAAGCATGTGTAGTATTGAAGGAAAAACAAAGATACAAACACAAAAAAGAGGCACATATTAAGAGATAAGGATGAGAAAAGCCTTAAAGAACAACATATCATACTTTCTCTGGTCTTGTGCCAGAAACCATAAATCACAGGATCTGGCACTCCGGCGTTTCCTCCCATGACCCTCCTCCCATCACTAAATCTGGCAAAACAGCGTTCACTCCCCATGAGCCTCCTCCCATCACAAGAGCTGGCACTCCAACATTCCCTCCCATGAGCCTCCTCCCTCATGCATACTTGCAAATTTCACCATAAATATTTGGAAACTTACAAAGATCAACTACATGTCAGCTGAAATCTACAAAAATTACTCCACTTTAAATTGTCTCTATTGGATGATTTATGATGCATATGTATCCCGATGACTCAAATATGTTCCATTTTTATACCGAGACAAATTTCACACGACAGAGAGAAGATATTTTGAAAATTAAACAAAATGGAACTATTTGCCCCTGATTTGTTTTTGCGTTGAGATCTAAAAACTGTGTGGTATTAATTAAATGTTCCTGGGATACAATACAGTACTTCTTTCTATGGGACATGAGTTGAACAGGTTAAATAGAAATGTTTTGATAGTTGTATGGTCAAAGGAAATCAATATATGAAACCTAGCCTCAATGTGTTGACGTCACAATAGTGACATCAACGACATCATAAGGAAACACACCAGAGTCCAGTGTCCAGTTCAGAGATAGAGAGGAAATTACATTTTTATATGTCCCAAAATGAAGATAATCATACTTATCGCAAAGACGAAAACAACGTTATTCTCCTGGAGGAATCTAAAGCATTCTAATCGAGAATACACCTGTATTCACCCTGACTGGAACCTGCAAAAACCAGTCAAACAGATAGAGCCCCAACCTCGTGGAAGCAGAGGAACTCAACAGGTATAGGGGACTGAACCAACAATATTACTTTGTCCTAATAGCTTCAGACTCTCGCTTCACAGAAAAAGTGCTATAAGAGCTTTCCAAACCCTCCACACTGAGAAAACTTTCAGTACCCATTTGGTGTTCGAGAAGCTCAAGAAAGGTTCACAATCTCAAACCATCCATCGTAATAATATTTTGGTTTCCAAATTTATATAAATAATTACTGTAGTACAACATAATGATCTGATGCAAAAAATATGAAAATCTGAGTGTGTTGATAACTTTCAGAATACTCCTCAAAAACACATTAAAATACTCCACAAAAGAATACAAAAACACCCAACAGAAGCACGTAAAAGCAAAAAAACAACAACAACAAAAAATAAAGGATAACGATACTGCCCCTGTTACCTAGCAGTAAAATAGGTACCTGGGTGTTAGTCAGCTGTCACAGGCTGCTTCCTGGGGTGGAGGCCTGGTCGAGGACCGGCCGCGGGGACACTAAAATGCCCCGAAATCATCTCAAGATAACCTCAAGATATACTGTACTCATATCATAATACCAGTTAACTAGAGAGTACTAACTAGATACCTGTACTGTACTCATAATTAACGTCTTAATGTTCATAATACCAGTTAACTAGAGATAGAAATACATAGAGTTTCATGCCACTATCAACAAAAAAAACAATAAATCCAATCGATTCTATAATTGAAAATAATTAATATGTGAATTGAGAAATCAAACACCAATAAAATGAAAGTGGAGCACAGTTAATGTTATTCCGAGAAGCGACACCTAGATACTGCTTTATATATATTTATAAAATACTTTCTGTTTTATATTTATCTATAAAATACTTTATATGTATTTGGTACTCTTCAACACAATAAAAATGTAAATTTGTTGACTAAAATAATGTGTCTAAAAATAAAAGAAAAAACTTAAAACATTGACAATATATAAATGCAAATTTGGAAAGTAAGGAGAACGCCACACCTGTAACACTTGTCACATCTCTTACGTCTATCTGTAACATCTATGACATCTATCTTGCGTGCCGCACTAACATATTTACCACTGATTGTCACAGCTACCATTCACGTCTTACTTGTCACACCTGCCTTGATTGCCACATCCGCCACACCTGCCACATGGGCTTGTTCCACATGTGCATAAAAAAACAGGTTAAACTGAGAACAAAAAAGGGTTTCATCATAAACAAAAAAAATAGAATATTTATTTGCAAAAAAATCCGTTTGGCTTTGTTATGTATCGTGGATGAATGTGTGATGGCTGTAAACATGACTTTCCTCAAAAGTGCTAGTATAAGTACGGCATATATATATATATATATATATATATATATATATATATATATATATATATATATATATATATATATATATATATATATATATATATATATATATATATATATATATATATATATACACATATACACACATATATATATATAATATGCCCCCTCTTCTCCTTCCTATATAATATGGGAAGTAGAAGGGGGAAGAAAGAAACCTAGCAGGGAGAAGGGGATGTTAGGAGAGAAGAGGAAAAAGAGAAGGATGGTGGATGTGGAGAAAGACCCGGGCACAGCCGGGTACTCTATCTTGAATTCATATACTCAATTACAAAGCAAATAACTTCCATAAAATTACCTCTGAACCTTCCTCAACAGCTCACCCACCTGCTCCGTATCCACCCACCTACCCCACTTTATCTAAAATCAATACACCTACCCACCCACATACTAACATTTCATCCAAATCCACACACTTACCATCTCTTTATCCACTCACCTGCCCACCATTTATCAACAATAACCCTTTATCCAAAACCCACCTTTCACCAAAAACAACCAACCCATCTACCCTTTAACAAAAATTCATCCGTCTATCACAACTTTATACAAAAAAACAATCCGCTCACCAAACTCTCACCCCCATCCTCCCCTGGCTCCATCCCACCACTATCGGTGCAAAAACAACACACACAAAGGTCAGCTACAGCATGAGAGGACAGGCTGGTAGCTACAATTCTAGCTTCAATTGGTGCAAACGTAGCGAGACAGGCGCTGGGGCAGCTGGCAGTGAATCAGCACTTCTCTCACTCCCAGCACGAGGACCAAGGTCGGGGAGGGAAGGGTGTGTATATGTGTGTGTGTGTGTGAGAGAGAGAGAGAGAGAGAGAGAGAGAGAGAGAGAGAGAGAGGAGAGAGAGAGAGAGAGAGAGAGAGAGGCGAGGAATCATATTTAGTTAAAGTAATATTTACCATAAAATTGTGAACACCAAGTAGAGTCAGTAGTTTTTGCTCTGTTCAGCCAACCGTTAAAGATAAAGTCTTACGTTAAGAAGTATTAATAGAAATCTAACATTTTATGAAGTGAATAAAGGTGACAGATTGAATGTTCCGAAGATAAGGAATTGAAGAATTTCAAGGCACTTAAAGCACAGAGGCCCGCTTATCAGTACAAAGGATCAGCACGTAGCTAAAAGTATATAAAGATATATATATATATATATATATATATATATATATATATATATATATATATATATATATATATATATATATATATATATATATATATATATATATATATATATATATATAAAGGGATAGATACACTGGGTGGAGCGAAAAATAAATGAAAGAACACAAGAACAGGAGAATAACGGAATCTACAGGTCGCATATTGACCCATAAGAGACAGCTCATGCCTATAACCACCCAAACCTATTCACATATATACTGTATTAAACTTACGCTGGTAGCAATCCTGTGATCCCGGGTACCCGATAATTTGATCCATAAAAAGAGATGGGTAAAAGTAAAGGTTTTAATATAATTTGATACACGACGAAACAGGAGACGAAAGTAGGGAAATATAGGTTCGACGCTTCACCGCGAGAGAAGTGTTGCAGGGACAGAGGTTGAGAATGCGAGAGAATGAAGGACATGCTAAAAGAAGAAGAATACCTTAAAGGAATTATTAAACAGAATATATAAATGAGTGTTAGAGAGAAATATTAGCTAGATTTAACGGATACTATCGTACATATAATTCCATCTTTATTGCTTTCCTATAGCGTGAGTGCAATTTAATGCAATTTACAATTGCAAACATGGAGTATTAATTTGTGTAATGAGGCTAATATTAGGTTATATCTGATTTTTTGTATTATTATCTTGGTTCACATGGTGGCACCTATAGAGCTCTGACATCATATCCATGGAAGATATTTTATAGGTTATATAACCTGTATAGCTAATAAAAGAAAACTTTTGACGTCATGAGACTGTGAAACCTCCCATGATTGGGCCACATATGTTACTAGGGTGGTTGACGTCACAGTGTCGACGTTCGGCCTCTGTGATTGGCACTCATTTCAGTCTTTTTTTCTATCTGAATTCATGAAAGCCGGACGGACGCAAAATTTGAGCAAAGGCAAATCTCGTTTCGTGTATATTCGACTATGAGTATATCATACCGGTACCAAATGCAGTACTTGCGTCGTCACTGGTATCAATTCATCTACTGAGTCCCCACTTTCCCTTTTCCACCCCTATTCAATTCCCCTACATCCCGTACATCATCATCCTCTGTCTATCCTTCTTTATTCCCTGTCAAACAACCATACAGCTTCTCTCTCTCTGCCCATGTTCAACCCTGGTCAATGCTGGGCGATTCCTCCTTAATCATTTTCCTCTTCCCTTTGAGTATCCATTTCTTCCCCCTTTTTCCCCTTTACAAACATGTCCATTTAACACTCAATTTGGGTTTCCTCTTCATTGGCCTCTTTGTCACCGTTTCATCCGCTCGTTTGTAACACATTCGTGTCACCTAATCACATGTATACGTCATGTATACAATGTGCTTTAATGTATGTACATTAATGGAGTGCATCAATTTTCCTCATAACCGTTCTCAAAATTAACACGTTTTCATTATTTCGAATTTGCTTTTAATGAAAAAAACGACAATGAACGGGTGAACGAGTACGTGTGTATATATATATACTGAATTCACCAACTGTGCTCGTTGGTACCAAATCTAGTCACGAAAATAACACCACACGAGACAAAGAGGTATGGCAGGAAGGGCAAAATAGCCCCGTTGAAAAACAAAGGTGCAATAGATACGCTGAGAGAGAGATTTATCAACATCATAGGCCCAAGTCTTTTTAACACTTTCCCTCTAAGCATAACATGCAAAGAGAAACAAGAGATATGAAATTTATAGCATTAACAGGCTAGAAGATGCCAAGGTGGGGCCAGGAGCTACGTCTCACTATGTAGACACCTCTGGCCTAGTTGATCATGCTTCTCAAGTATAAATAGTTATATACTGTATTACAATGTTTTAAATTCTCAATTCTTTTCAACAATATCCGAATTATCATTATTATATTTATTGATTGCAATTGATTAAAAATAAATTAACCCTACTGTTCGCTAAGAATTAAAATCTTGATTTTATAACATCATATATAATGCCAAACACCAGGAATATGCAAGTTCCAGAAGCCCTTATATCTAGTCCCTTTTGATAGACACGCTGCATCCAATGATTACATTAATTCATTGTTACAAATCGAGGCATTTAACGATAAACTTACTCTTTATTTATATTGCATCAAGAGCCTGATGCCGTAATTACTGAGTAATAAAGCCTTGTACTACTTCTTTGAGAACCTGTAAGTTTTTCTATCATCCTCCTCCCTTTAATAAACCAGTATATCAGAGCAACGTATTATATCGGTAATATAAGACCATATTCTTGGATAAAATATGCTGGCTGTGAATTAAGGCTCACCGGTAAATGATAGTGGCCGTATATTATGTCCGAGCCATGATTATCCCACACGGATGAAGAAGTGTTTATAAGAATCCTCGTTGTCAGCTGTTGCAGTAAAAACAAGACTAGCAGCACGAAGATAGCTACGGTGCATTATAAAGCACTATTACCAAGACTGAGACAATGTGGAGAGAGAGAGAGAGAGAGAGAGAGAGAGAGGGAGAGGGAGAGAGAGAGAGAGAGAGAGAGAGAGAGAGAGAGAGAGAGAGAGAGAGAGAGAGAGAGAGAGAGAGAGAGAGAGAGAGAGAGAGAGAGAGAGAGAGATCAAAGAATATGGTAAAGCATTTAGTTAATCACATGATGTTAAGTGTGAAGTACAGTTCGTGGAGGCAGACTGTCTGAAGGGTTCGGGAACCTGTGCAGCAGACAATTGAATGATAAGGGATGAGGCCCAAGATCTGTTAGAAGGACATTAAATAGCTGAAACTAAGAGACAACGAAAGGAAAAGCGAAATCAAGGACAAATGATAAAAACATCAGATTCCCTGAGGAATTTGTAAAGTTGTTAAAGAGTAAATGTTCATTATAAAGCAGAGCAGAAGAACAGGACATGGATGGAGACTGGAGGTGGGAAGAGTAACATTGATGTAAAAGAATACTTGTTCAGTAAGTGTAAGAGCAGTGATGAAAGTCAATAGAGAAGAGGGGACAGTAGAAGTTTATTTAATAAATTGTTTCAGAAGCAAATACGACAAGAAAAAATGCATTGAATTAGACACCCAACAGCTGGTAAGACGGGGCCCAGGAATTTGCGCTCGACTCAACAAAAACATTTAAACGAATACAGTTGCATAAATACATTCATGCACACACGTGTGTGAGGATTGTAAATCGTAAAGAGTTTATGTTTTTGTTCAAATGTTTTACAGCTGATTGTATCTACAGGCAAACGTACACCTGTTGCCACTAAGTTCAAACAAAAACGAACAAAGCATCACTCAAAAGAACTGTTTGAATACACACATTCGAACTGTATAACACACAAGGGAGCTGAATCGTTCGTCTGGCACTGTAGTTGAATAGGTTGCCTTGGGAGCTAGAAGTCAGGGAGAGCTGAGAGAGGAAGCGGGGGAGAGGGTGATGCAAGCAGTAAGAGAAGTAGAACAGAAAAAAGGTGTAGATAGGGAAAAGTGTGGATAGTTCGTGGGAGAGAGTTAATGAGAAAGATCAGGAGATGAAGTAGGATGAGAGGTAAACTGAATAGTGGAGATAGATATGTCAAGAAACGGGGGGAGAATTGGGAAGTAAGGGAGGAGAGAGATGTAGAGAGAGAAAGAGAGGAAGGATAGAGATGTAGAGAGAGAGAGAGAGAGAGAGAGAGAGAGAGAGAAAGAGAGAGAGAGAGAGAGAGAGAGAGAGAGAGAGAGAGAGAGAGAGAGAGAGAGAGAGAGAGAGAGAGAGAGAGAGAGAGAGAGAGAGAGAGAGAGAGAGAGAGAGAGAGAGAGAGGGGGGGAAAGAGTGCTTACCTAACAATCATTATGAAGAAACGAAGTCTAGCCCTTAATGCCCCACTACCTAGCCTTTACGTACCAGTTGCACAAGAATTTAACTTTCCTGAGGTTCTAAATCCTTTGTCGAATCTCGCCTTAAATTGTGGGTAGAGGTGGCTTCCACTGCTTCTTCGTTCAATGTATTCTACTTGCTGGCCACCGGAACAGGGGTGGAAATAATGTGTCTGCAAATATTTGTGCATAGATTTTGGGGTTTGTCTTTTACAAAGGTGTTGATTCCAGGTCTGTGCTACATATTCTAGCGTTGGTCTTACAAAGGCACTATATATATATTGACTGTTCTGAAAGATTCCTTATTTAGGTATTGCGATATTTACCTGAAACAGCTTTTCGTCTTTCAACTTCCTGTAATTTATCTAAATTCCTCGTAGGAGGTTAACATTCCTAGTTAACTTTGTGCCATTTGCAAATATTGACCTGTAAATCCTTCGGATAGATCATTCGCAAAAATTAAGAATAACAGTGGAACTAGGACTGATGATATTCCTAAATGGTGTTGTAGCGAAGGTGCAGCAATAACACAAGGAGATAGATAAACATGAGAGAGGCTGATGAAAACATCTAATTGTATCACTATCAATCGATCTGAGTGTGTGTGTGTGTGTGTGTGTGTGTGTGTGTGTGTGTGTGTGTGTGTGTGTGTGTGTGTGTTTGTTTGTGTGTGTGTTTGTGTGTATATACTATTTGTGTCTGCAGGATTGAGCTATTAGCTCTTGGACCCCTGCTTTCAAACCAATCTAATTTTCCTCTATAATATTTACTACATATAAATAAATAAATAAATAAATAAATGTATCTACTAGTGTACATATAGTTCTTTCTAACATACACACACATTCCCAGGAAGCAACCCGTAGCAGCTGTCTAACTCCTAGGTACCTATTTACTGCTAGGTGAATAGGAGCATCAGGGGGAAAGAAACGCTGCCCATTTATTTACGCCTCCACCGGGGATTGAACCCGGGCCCTTAGGACAACGAATCCCGAGCGCTGTCTGTGTTAGAGAGAGACATACCACTTATGTCGAGTATTTTATAGCAAATCTTACATTCCTTCGTTCTGAACACATATCAGTGACCTCAAGGCGCATTTACTACCGGAAAACCGGCACATGTCCGGAAGTAGGGAGTTGAGGGCACAATACCCACAGGGTACAAGGTAGGGTATCAGGTGACAAGACAACAAATGCTGATGGGAGCAATCCAGGTGTCTTCCATGTTGGCCAGAATGGGAAATATCCGAAACACACATAATAGGAACGGCACTTCGTCCACAGTCTACCTGCATCTCACTTGCTGGTGCTGTGAAACACTCCCTGTGTAATCATTCCCTGTTAATTCTAGATAAATCGCTTTGTAGAAAGTTGAATCAATGTAAGTTAATAGTCCACTCTTGGTATTGAGATTACGGCACTGTCTTAGTATAGAGGTTCCTGCTCTGTACGTGGTGTTGTCCGTACTCTGTACTTGGTTTCAGAATTTGACGTAGGGGCCCGTGTATTGTATTTGGCACATGTTCTGAAATACGCGACTATGCAATATATATACGTATATATACATATGTACGCAGCAAGAACTAGTTATATAACCAGTCAGAAAGCCTGATACGTTGTAATCACCAAATTGCCGAGAAGAATATTAAACTATATGCAACTTACTTGGTATTCAAAGTCCATGTTACTGAGAGAAATCACTCTCCCTCCCTAGTGCTACATCCGCTTTCCAATTCCCACTTGCCTACTGATGAATTACAAACGAAACGAAAAAATTCAGTTATGAGTGTTAGTTAATCAATAGGACGGGACTTAGTACATCTCTTCATCATTGAAAGATGTGCACGTTCCACTTGCATTCCTCCTAGCCACCAGCGTTCATGCTTGAAATGAATCAAACTTTGGCTTCAAATTTTTAAGAAGGCCAAGATCGTAACTGAACACATGAAGAAAATCCGAGAATTCAACTAAAAGCTTTAGATTTACATCCTTGCTTGCAGTTGCTCAAACGTTATCTAGAAAACAAATTTTTTGTCTTGAGGAAAAACCTTCATGTGAGCAATTTGGAAATTTTAAGATATTGAGATCCTCTAGATAATTAAAATAAAAAGCATAATTGATACAGTATGCTATTGAAGATGATTATAATATGGAACAAGATTTCGTGGAGAGATTGTTAAGTACGTAAAAGCAGATGATCTAGTCAAATTGATTAGTTTTGATAACCAAACCACACACCAGAAGATTAGGAGACGACGACGTTTCGGTCCATCCTGGACCGAATCCTAGACCGAAAGCAAGACGAATTTGTACATCAATTTTAATTTATTTATTATTGTTTAATGTAAATGGAATTAAAATTTATTATTACTAAAAAAAATGGAGAATACCAAAACATGAATCAATGAAATAACCTCCCAAACAAAACATCCTTGGGTGATTCTGTATATCGGATTACCTTATCAGTCTTAATCTTGGGAACAGTTATGGCCTGGAATTAAACTGGAACATAGAATTTCCAATTTCGACAACTTCAAAACTCCCTTTTTCCCAGTGAAAAAATAATTGGCCATCATCTCCAATGTTACAGAAGGAAAGAACAGCTCAATATATTCCAGTAAAAATATAAAGGTGCTGTAGCCAAAGGATAAACATAAAATCAGTTAAATCAAAAGAATATGCCAGCATATTAATACAGTTTGCAGCTCTCAAGGATTATTCAGCCCACTAACCACACGCAGGATGGGTATGGAGCCCACTAACCACACGCAGGATGGGTATGGAGCCCACTAACCACACGCAGGATGGGTATGGAGCCCACTAACCACACGCAGGATGGGTATGGAGCCCACTAACCACACGCAGGATGGGTATGGAGCCCACTAACCACACACAGGATGGGTATGGAGCCCACTAACCACACACAGGAGGGGTATGGGGCCCACTAACCACACTCTGGATGGATATGGAGATCCATATCCATCTTGTGGTGGATCTAGCTCTAACTCTATACCCACAGGATGAGTATAGAGCTTAACTACTCACAGGATGGGTACAGAGCCACTTACCACTCACAGGATGGGTACAGAGCCTGGATGGATGAAGTATGAAGCTCACTAACCCCTCACCGGATGAGGATGGACTGCTTAATAAGTTAAATGAATTAAAAACTGGCGTTGAGCTTAAGGCCGAACAAGCACAGGAGGGTTAAAACCTGGAACAGGTATTATTTCATTAGCATGTTTTATATATTATTACATTTCAGTGTTTGGTGTTATTAAATCATTAATACAGAGATATATCAAGTACTTAGACTTTTATATATAAAGTCCTTAGACTTTAAACGTCTTTCACTAGTTTCATGTTCGGCTTAAGACCTAAGACCTATCAACTTCTGGAAGGTTATTAAGGAAACCCACGAGTATTATCTACTTGAGGTTATCTTAAGATGATTTCGGGGCTTAGTGTCCTGACTGAATAACCATCAAGTACTGTATACTTTGGGTGTTGACATCCGAAGTGTATATACCTCAGAGTCTTAACTCTCAGTGTATATACACCGAGAAGTGGAGTACACTTTTCGGAGTCTATCCCTGACGATTTTTCACTGGAAATATTAGTAATAATATACATAATAACAGAAGCAGCTATGAGGTTAACAATGTCAAAGAAAAATAGTATTTCAGTCATAACGATTCAACTCTCAGGCCTAATCTTTAAAGATGGTTCTCTGATGCTTATATCTTAGAGATCGTTCTTAGACATAAGCTTTGAAGGTGGTTGTGTTATGTCTTAATCTTTTAGATGATTCACTTACAGGTTCTTCTCCTCTTGTATAAATCACAAAGGTGGTTTTCCTAGGAAAAAATCTTTGAGGTGGTCCTTTTAGGTCTAAATCTTAAAGGCTTACATATACAAGAAGGAAATGGATAAGATTATTAATTAGAATCAAATAGAACCAAGGTCAACATAGATTTTGATTGGGAAAATCCTGTCTTCACCACTTACTCAACAACTATGACATAGTCACGGAAACATTAGAGGAATAACAATTTGTTGATGCTGTCCAAACGGACTTTACTAAGGCATGTGATTATTGTGATCATGGAGTGATAGCCCATAAAATGAAATAACTTGAAATAACAGGTAAAGTAAGGCAATAGTTATCCAGTTTCCTGTCAAACTGTATGAACAGACTAACAATCCATCAAACAAAATCAAACCCAAGTACAATGAAAAGGTCTGTACGACAGAGCACAGTCCTCGCACCACTGCTTTCTTATTCTCAAAACAGATTAAATAAAAATACAAGCCACAGCTAGATGTCACCTTTTGCAGACGATCCAAAAATCAGCATAAAATGTACTTCTGTAGACGACATTGAAAAACAACAAACCGATATCAATAGATTCTTCGACTGGCCAACTGAAAATAACGTGATGTTTAACTGTGATAAATTCAATAATATACTTAGATCCCCACATAGAAAAAACATAGAATAATAATAATAATAATAATAATAATAATAATAATAATATTAATAATGGCAGATGACTTAACATTTAGTGAGCATAACAAAGTACAGAATAATCCAGAAATTTTTTTAAGATGGGAAATTATTTCGACCTTCTTAAAGCTCCCCAAACTTTCTCTCTATAAAGAATAGACCGGTATCATATAATATATACGTGGAAGTTACTGGAAGGCCCGGTCCGAAATTTGCACAGTAGGATAACAACAAACTGAAGTTAACGGCATGGTAGGAAATGCAGAATAAAGCCAGTGAAGAGAAGGGGCGCCATAGGCACACTCACAGAACACTTTATTAATATCAGAGCTATTCAGTATCCTCTCAGCAAACGTTACAAATAGTACCAAAACAAAAGTAGGAGCGTTCAACATAAATTAGACATGCTCCAGCAAGACGTACCGGACCAACCAGGCTGTAGTGGATATGTGGATCTGCTGGCTGTTCTAAGCAACAATTTTTGGACCAAATTATCACGTGAGAGAGAAGACGAAGTCCCAGAACCCCCTTTAGATATATTCCAGGTAGGGAAATATTTGGCCTTGAGCTATAATTTGATATACATCCTAATACTATATAGATTTAAATTGTATATATATTTTTGTAAGGTATTTGTCATTGTTTGGTGTTGGGGGGTAAAGTGCTAACAACTTCTGGTTGGTTATTAAGGTCATATATCCAACAAATATATGTAAAGTCCGTCCAGAACAAAATAATATTTTCAGTTTATATGTACACTAAAAGGTATATATACACACACCAATGTATATATATACAATGAGATGCACATCTCATTGTATATATACATAGATGTATAGGTGTATAGGTCCCAGTGTTGAATTCGTTCACTTATTAATACTATATAATTTGCTACTCGTGCTTACGAAAAATAAAGTCGGGAACACACAACAACCGCGCGCATTCATACACATTTACACATATACTGAATATATAAACAATAAACATACGTATACATACATATATGAGCACAAACATCAGCTTCTATCGGGCTTCCGCTCACTTAGTAATCCCATACCAAACAAATGTCAGCTGTGATCGTCACCCCCATCAATACCGTTGTATCTCGCCTACATTCTTCCCGGGGAGAGAGAGAGAGAGAGAGAGAGAGAGAGAGAGAGAGAGAGAGAGAGAGAGAGAGAGAGAGAGAGAGAGAGAGAGAGAGAGAGAGAGAGAGAGAGAGAGAGCGGGAGGAAGGAAGGAGAGATAGGTGAGCTAGAGAGAAAGAGAAGATGTAGATAAATAAGACCGAAAAAGAGAGAGAGAGTAAGAGAAGATAAGAAAGAGAGCTATGGTCTTGGCCTTATGAAACAGACCAGCTAGACTATGCGCGCACTTCCCCTGCCTCTCTCCGTATTGACACCTACTAGGTAGCTTGCTATATTGACCTATTGTATACTATTTTAATCCTTTGAATCTCGTTTTCCCCCCTTTTTCTACCCATGTTGTTGATGATACGTACCTGTAACGAGAAAGCAGAGTAGTTCCATACATATCAACACAAGGATCCACACATCTGCCGCAGCAAGGGAAATTTCCTTAGTTACCGCCATCGACGGAGCCAAGGGAAGCCGCCATTTTGAAAATCATCACTCATTCGATCGCCATCACATTACCCTTTTCATACAGTTTTGTCACATTTTACTATATTATGAACCATTATTCTATCAATTGCAAGTGGCATGAGGCACTGGCTTGGTGAAGAGAGAGAGAGAGAGATGCTTTCAAGAGAGGATTAGAAAGGAAAATCGGACATGTCTCTACGAAACCCAGGGACCGTTATGCGTGGCGGGGAGTGGATGGTCCGTTTTAGGGGAGGGGAGGGTAGGGAAGGAGAGGAGGGTTAGGGTAAAGGAAGAGGCCAGGCTGGGGGAATGTTGGAACCCCTCCCTTCCACCCTCATCCCTCCCACCACGCATTGATCGCCCTGCACACTATACACAACTCTCTTCCTCTTCCACCAAGACTCCACTCCCTCCTCTCCACTAGCCACTTCTCCGCTGAACACTCCACGCGCGCTCCACAGCCACCACTCTCACCTCCACCGCTCCTTGCAACACACTGCACCCTTCCACTGTGAAAATCGGCACTGGAGTGAGCCGTGGGCAGGCGAGCCAGCTCCTCTGTAGCGTCTGGTAATGGGTACTCGTAAATTTGAACCAAATGTGGGACGTGAATCGTGGCCATAAATTTTATTACTCTGCCCCCTACGGCCCAGGCGGCGTCTACCACCACCTCGGACTTCACTCCAACGTTGGTTAGGACTGCGGTGACGTCACCACACAATACCACATGACTCACGGTGGGGGAAGCGTTCGTCTGCAGGCCGGCCAGTTCCCGTTGCAACCCGGCCTGCCGACGCAACGGCGATGCGTCTGGTGGGTGGTGGTAACGGGGTCAGGAGCGCCGTCACAAGAGAGGCATAACCCCCACTCCCTCCCCACCCCAACGACTCCGCCAGCTGAACTCATGAATGAAAGGAAACGTCGACACTCCCTGTTGGCTGTTTTGGCCGTGAATTTGATATTGTTTGAGGCGTTTTCCAGGGAGCGAGCGATTGATTTGTGAGTGCGGCCAGGCTCGTAATGAGAGGTTCTTAGCGCTGGCGGTGAGAATAGAACGAAAAGGGTGGTTTGGAAGGTTTTTGTATCGGTGAGGCGTCGTCCGGCTGAAAGTGAGCTTACTATGTTTCTAATGTATTGTTCAGGGTTTATGGTGCTTTTATGGGCGTTGGCTAACAGGTTAGGAGGACAGGATGCACATACTGTTTTATAACTGTACAGAGAGTCGTATCTAAAAGTGTTACTTCTGCTCTACACACTAGGCCAGAGTGTAGTTTATATATATATATATATATATATATATATATATATATATATATATATATATATATATATATATATATATATATTATCATCAGCATCATCACACCTGATCCTTGAGCAACAGGTGTCGGTGTATGAGAGCGTCTCCAGCAAGATGTACATCAATAAGAGGGCCGCGAGACAGAGGGGAGACGGTACTTAACTGTCGTAGCACGCTAGCGTTCCTCGCTCAAGCTTCCACACACTCACACACATACACACACCTACACCACACGAAACCTTCCACACCACATCCACTCAAACTACACGCGCCCGAACATATTATAAACACCAACCATACCAAACACCTCCCATTAACACTACTTGCACACACCAACCCACACCATGGGCGCTCACTCATGCCACACGCACCCACTTACGCCACACTCACGCACCTAGACCACACACACACACAGAACAACCAACACCACCACACTCACAGACACACTGTATCAGTTGATACAGAGAATCTGTACATCAGTTGCTTGACAGTTGACAGGCGGGACCAAAGAGCCAGAGCTCAACCCCTACAAGCACAACTAGGTGAGTACAAGGTAAATATTTACTGTTACGTGAACAGAGACATGAAAAGAAACGTGCCCAACCATTTCTGTCCCGTCCGGAAATCGAACCCGGGAATCAAGATTGAGAATCGAGAACGAATCAAACTGTACTACGTTTGTTTCGTAGTACAGTTTGTAACTGTAGATATCAATAACTTGATATCATTATATTATATAAGGCACAGAACACTATTAGGTAAAGGCACTCAAGCGCGAGCAAGTATTAAGGAGGACGTCCCCATCAAAGGGTCCATTTACGGCCCGTAAAATGTGACAAGAACCCAGAGAATGACGAATATTCATTGAAGGTGGCACATATTGACGCTATGGCACTCCGCGGCACCACACCCCCTCGCGTCTCTCCCAGACATTAATGGGGAATTTGTTTCTGGTTTTATGGCCTTTAATAAATGATGAAATTGTCTCTTCCATCTTGAATGTAAATGTGGAATGTGAATCTGAATGAATTTTGTATCTGTATTTCTCATATTACTCCCGACCTAACATGCTATTATAGCTTCTTTGGAAATTATGAATGGAATTGGAGCCAGATTCACGAAGCAGTTACGCAAGTACTTACGAACCTGTACATCTTTTGTCAATCTTTGGCGGCTTTGTTTACAATTATTAAACAGTTAATGAGCTCCGAAGCAGAAGGAGGCTGTTTATAACAATAACAACAGTTGATTGGCTAGCTTTCATGCTTGTAAACTGTTTAATATATGTAACCAAAGCCGTCAAAGATTGAGGAAAGATGTACAGGTTCGTAAGTACTTGCGTAACTGCTTTGTGAATCTGGCCTTTGGTCTCTACAACCTACTCCATTGCTTTCATTACGTACCGTCTGACTTGTCTCGTCACCTGGTCCCATTCTCGTCACTTTACACTTGCTGGTGTTGAAATCCAGTAGCCATATTCACTTGTTTCGTGTGTATTCACCTATTTGCACCTGGAGGATTGAGTTTTAGCTCATTGACCACGCTTTTCTACCCACCTATAGACTAACGTAATACTTCAGACCTAAGAAAAATGTGCAAGTTGGACTTATTTTCTCTACCTTGAGGTTACCTTGAGGTTACCTTGAGGTGTTTTCGGGGCTTAGCGTCCCCGCGGCCCGGTCGTCGACCAGATCTCCGACAAGGTGAAGAGGGGCAGTGAATGGACGTAGTCCAAACGCTAAATGAGCTTCTCATTTTTGAGTGTGTTAATATCTAATAAGTCAACCATTATTGGCTAGGGTTTGAATTTCTTTCATTTGTTCAACTAGCAAAAAAAAGACCTTTAAGACACCTAAATAAAGAGGTCCTTCACTTCACTAAATACCACCTACGTGAGACTGCACCTAGATAATGCAGCCCAAACGTGTACACAGCAGAACAATTGCATACACAAAGTGAAATAGGTAAAGAGGATTACAACGAGGCTCGTCTTAGCATTGCGAGTGATGAAGAAACACTGAAAGAACTAGAAATGAGGATAAAGAGAGGAGACATTGCATAGACATAAAATAATTAGGGGGATTAACAAGTGAAAGTCTAAATATTCACATTATATACAAATATAGCAAGTGGGCATAGATGGAGTCATGATTAACAGAATACAATACATATATTAGGAATTTGTTTAACGTAATAGTAGGAAAACGGAGTGAACTAATCTAGCTGGTTATAGAAGCTAACTCCATCCAAATTATCAAGAGTATGCATGACTGAAAAGTAATAGCTCAAGAGTCATTATTAAGACAACACAGCGACCAGAACACCCGGGTTCCAAGAGTGCAAGTACAAAGACGTGAGTACAAATATTTGAGTCTAGTAAACACAAAACAGGTGGCAGGTTACGTATCACTTGAACCATTTAACATCAAATTAACACACAGCCGTTTTCGAGGCGTCAGACTGACACAAGAGTCGTCACCATAAACATCTCGGGAAGGCAGAGTAGACCACACACTTTTTTGCACCATAAAACTCCGGTCATTCCAACAGTCACCTGCTGGCCAACCATATTTGTCTATCGGGACATTTCCGCGGTGACTCGTATAATGGTACAAATCATTAACATTTTAATTTATTCGGTAGTGATTTACTATAAACTTATATTATTGGTTTTCTTTTTTGTGATATTGACACAGTTAAAAGATATTTTAATATAAATAAATTTCATTAGAAATTTGTATCAACTGAAATATGTTATAAAATTAAATGAACCGTTTTGAGTGAGGGAAATGTTTATGTATTAAATTATATAAACATGTGTAACTATAATTGAGAATAAAGGAGTCTCAGCATAAAATTTTGAGCGGAAGAAATTACTTTTGAGAGAATTCTCCACAGAAAATGAGAGGTCGTATTTTAGCTAAGCGTTCCGAACGTACTCAATAACTCGGCTGGACGTTCTAAATGTGCGAATAGAGATCAATACCACCGCTTCGTGTTCTAGGTATGTGAATAGAGATCAGTACCTTAGCTCGGTGTTCCAAATATGCTAATGAGTGTTCGAAATATGTGAACTATGTGCAGCTGGTCTAGGTAGGTGTTAGTAATGAGGGGAATATGCTCCGGCAACTTCGGGTATTATATGCAAACTGCTGACACCTGTAAGCTACCCAAAAGGCGAGTGCGACAATTTATAGCGTGTAGTTCGCTAATTAAGAGGCCATTAGATGGCAAAAGGATAATTTACAACCTCACATTATACTTTTATTGCTGTCCCACACCCACCATGGTGGCTTCTTCCTCTCTACCTGCCTTGTAAATAACGTAATAGTTTTATTGTGTCCTCTGAGAAATATATATATATATATATATATATATATATATATATATATATATATATATATTTATATATATATATATATATATATATATATATATATATATATATATATATATATATTTAGTACCAATATCCGAAACCGTGATAATATCCCCTTAACGTTTGAATATTTTGCACCCTGTACACCAGTTGTCTGACGGTTGAGAGGCGGGACCAAAGAGCCGAAGCTCAACCCCCGCAAGCACAACCTGGCTTGTACTGTTCCAATTCCCACTCTCATATATCCGACCAGCCCTTCTCTCCTTCATGTAGTAGTACATTCAACTTTCTCCTCTCCGTGACAGGGGCAGCCCTCTCCGTGACAGGGGCAGTCCTCTCAGTGCCAGGGGCAGCCCTCTCAGTGTCAGGGGCAGCCCTCTCAGTGCCAGGGACAGCCCTCTCAGTGTCAGGGGCAGCCCTCTCAGTGTCAGGGGCAGCCCTCTCAGTGTCAGGGACAGCCCTCTCAGTGCCAGGGGCAGCCCTCTCAGTGACAGGGGCAGCCCTCTCAGTGTCAGGGGCAGCCCTCTCAGTGTCAGGGGCAGCCCTCTCAGTGACAGGGGCAGCCCTCTCAGTGCCAGGGGCAGCCCTCTCAGTGACAGGGGCAGCCCTCTCAGTGACAGGGGCAGCCCTCTCAGTGTCAGGGGGCCAGCATGTGGTGGGGGAGGCTATTAAAAAGCTATGAAAACCTCTCCTACACCAGGTGGCATCTGACGCCCCAACGCGGGAGGTAATAGTTTTATTGTCCCGGTAATCTCTACCGCCCCCCCCCCCATCCACCCCATCCCCTGCCTCCTCCACCCCATCCACTGCCTCTGCACCCTATCCTCTGCCTCTCCACCCCATCCTCTACCTCTCAATCCCATCCCCCTGCTTCCTCTACCCCATTCCCTGCCTCCTCCACACCATCCCCACCCTCCTCCACCTAAGTGTCCACAGATCTGGGCAATAGTCTAGTAAGAGGTAGCACGGAAACTCGCTGGAGAACGATTCTTGAGGTTATCTTGAGATAATTTCGGGGCTTTAGTGTCCCCGCGGCCCGGTCCTCGACCAGGCCTCCACCCCCAGGAAGCAGCCCGTGACAGCTGACTAACACCCAGGTACCTATTTACTGCTAGGTAACTGGGGCATAGGGTGAAAGAAACTCTGCCCATTGTTTCTCGCCGGCACCTGGGATCGAACCCAGGACCACAGGAACACAATTCCAGCGTGCTGTCCGCTCGGCCGACCGGCTCCCCCCTAATAAAATATATAGTCTAATGAAAAGTAGTATCGGAATCGGTTGGGTGAAAATCGATAGTCTTATTAGTTGTGATGTGATGATGACTAACAGTTACAAGTTGCAACCTTTTCAAATGGTCTGTTGCCAGCAGGTTTTTCAGATGAGGATTTAACTTCAAAGGGAACAACTTAACAACTAATAGGACTGGTGTCCTAGTGCCCTAAGACCTTAACTGCTCATTCGAAAGAGGAATTGTCTGAAATATAAATAAAACTATTACATATTAGCATGTTATACATCTTTGGACATGGGTTTGGTTAGGTGTTCAGGTTCGTTTGGGAGTTATTTGCATTTTTAAGTAAGTGAAAGAGTTCCGACTCAGACGTCGTGAGCGAAGCACTGTTCGAAAAATGTTCGAACGTCATCATTTGTGAGTCGTGTGAACCGCTCGTCCTCATCAATGAAGGCCAAATGCTCGTTAATCCAGATGTCAAACCCCTTGTTTATGAATAAAAAATGTTTACACACTACTCACAACAGATGACATTCGAACGGAATCGAACCCGGGATCCCTGATTATTAGTCGAGAACGGAGTTAAATGTACTAGAAGACCCAACGGATGTGAAACCACTGGTGGTCATGAATCCCGGTCACACAAAACCAACTCGCATCAGCCACGACTCCTCGTGAACAGATTGCAGGGTCTTCGCTACTGACCACTCCGAAATAATGACTGCGGTTTAGGGAAATAAAAATCACCGCACTATTGACGCATCCAAAGACTAATGATTATCGGCTCCGTTACACGAGGTGGGAAGTTATCTTGAGGTTATCTTGAGATGATTTCGGGACTTAGCGTCCACGCGGCCCGGTCCTCGACCAGGGCCTCCTTTTTGTTACATACCCCCAGGAAGCAGCCCGTAGCAGCTGTCTAACTCTTAGGTACCTATTTACTGCTAGGTGATCAGGTACATCAGGGATAAAGAAACTTGCCAATTTGTTTCCGCTTCCACCGGGGATCGAATCCGGAACCTCAGGACTATGGATCCTGAGCGCTGTCCATTCAGCTATCAGGCCCTCTCAGAATTCCTAGGCTCTAGGTGTTCACAACCACTGAGGCTGCATTTTCATTACTGTGTGGTAATGGAGAGGACGAGTCATACTGCGTCTAGACTCTAGAACGTCTGCCAGAGGGTGAGGGGTGAGTGGAGGGGTGAGTGGAGGGGTGAGTGGGGGGTGAGTGGAGGGGTGAGTGGGGGGGTGAGGGGAGGGGGGTTAAGAGGAGGGCAATAAACATACACACACTCCAGCCGGCTCCTAAGCCGCTGCCACATGTGAAGCACTGTTGCCACATGTCTCGGTAACTTGCCAACGCTCGCCGGCACCACAAACAAAGCTCGAGTGATGAAGCTAATGTTCTCTACTGCTTGATGCGGCTGATTGACGGCTTCTAGCTCAACTTAAATGATTATACAGATGTTACACACGCGCGTGCGCATGCACACATGCACACTGCCTCCATCACTCCTTGATGTAGGTAATCACTATGATCACTACCTACAAAATTCTCAGAGGAATTGACTGGGTAGATAGGGATAAACTGTTTAACACGGGTGGTACGCGAACAAGGGGACACAGGTGGAAACTGAGTACCCAAATGAGCCACAGGGACATTAGAAAGAACATTTTCAGTGTCAGAGTAGTGAACAGATGGAATGCATTAGGCAGTGATGTGGTGGAGGCTGACTCCATACACAGTTTCAAATGTAGATATGACAGAGCCCAGTAGGCTCAGGAATCTGTACACCAGTTGACTGACAGTACAGAGGCGGGACCAAAGAGCCGAAGCTCAACACAACTAGGTGAATACAAGCTCAGAGATGACGTATGTAGTCTGGCTTCACAAACTTGACAGACTTATATGAATTAGGGGACAAAGGCAAACTGCATATTAATGCATTGTCAGAAAGTCGTCGACTCAGTGCCACACACAAGTTAGATTAGTTTAGTTCATTTATTATGCACCCCATACCCATCTTGTGGGTAGTGGAAAGGGTTACAGAGGCACATAATGGACTCAGGGACTGAACCCCAATGCATTAAGTCATAAAAGCAGGCGGGAAAGGTAGGAAAGGTGTTCCAGTTAATTAGGGAGTATCTAATCAATAAAAGATGTAAGATGTTGCCAGCAAAATACTTCAAACGTTGCAATAAGTCACAAAAAGCATGGAAAGGGCGCCTGACAGCTGGGTGGACAGCGCTTCAGATTCGTAGTCCTGAGGTTCCGGGTTCGATCCCCGGTGGAGGCGGAGACAAATGGGCAAAATGTTTCTTTCACCCTGATGCCCCTGTTTCCCAGCAGTAAATAGGTACCTTGGAGTTAGACAGCTGCTACGGGCTGCTTCCTGGGGGTCTAGACATGGTCGAAGACCGGGCCGCGGGGACACTAAGCCCCGAAATCTTCTCAAGATAACATCAAGATAAAGAATTAATGCGTAGAAGTTACAGCATTAACTAGATAAACTGAACGAATGGCCCAAGAGTGATTAATTAATTGGATGCGTTGTGTCGGGGACATGGAGCATGTGTACATATATAATTTGGCTGGTGTCGAGGTCCTCCCAAGGTTGAACCCTTGCTCCTCCCCAAGATGTAACCCCACAACCGTTGCCTAACTCCCGGCCACCATCTCTCTGCTAGATGAACAGAGGCATTAGTTGATAATAAACGCGTCTATCCGTTTCTGCCCGATTAATAAATAATCCAAAGATACTGAAATGAGCTAAACGGGAGGTATTTCAGATTAGCTCACTAGAAAGCACGAATAGAAGACAAGATAAGAGGCATGATAAGACCTGCAAACACATGTAGGTGAGTAAATACACACACACACACACACACACACACACACACACACACACACGCACCCTTAATACAACATTTGTGAAACCCATTGTAAATTAAGAATGCTTCCCAGCATGGGTCCCCAACAATCAATGTATGTCTGTCTATTGGTGCTGTGTTCGTGTGTGTGTGTCTCTCTCTCTCTCTCTCTCTCTCTCATTTTCTCTCGTGATATATATATATATATATATATATATATATATATATATATATATATATATATATATATATATATATATATATATATATATATATATATATATATATATATATATGTGTGTGTGTATATCACGAAAATAAACACGTGATTAAAAATGAAACAGGAATTTCCTTAAGTACTTTCGTATATTAATACATCTTCAGAAGGAGTCATGATTTGGGTTCTAGGGATATATATATATATATATATATATATATATATATATATATATATATATATATATATATATATATATATATATATATATATATATATATATATATATATATAAAGAGAGTGGTAGAAGTTGTAGAAGACAGTATGTGGCAGTGCACGTGGGAGCACTGGCTCCCACGTTGTTCCCGGAGAGGAGGGGCAGTGGGGGGTGGAGGGGGGAAGGTTAGAACGCCGGGGTGCGGGGGTGGGAGCGGGAAGATCAGTAGGCACGGTTAATGGTACGGGGGGACGGGGTGGTCGGTTTGGGTAGAGAGTAGCAGGGTTGGAGAACCTGGTTGAGATCAGTGTTTGGGGAGCATATTGGGGTTTGTGGAAGCCGGATTGGGGATATGAATAGGGGTGGAGTGATAGAAATTGATTTGGGTTCTAGGGTTAAGAGAATGGGGGAAGGGGGTCGCTATTAGGGGTAATAGTTACCATAGCAGCAACTATTACCAAGTTACCATGATCATGGTAATGATACCTTACCTTGAGGTGATTTCGGGGCTCAGCGACCCCGCGGTTCGGTCGTAGACCAGTCCTCCTCGTTGCTGGGTAGTCAACCAGGCTGTTGGACGCGGCAGCTCGCAGCCTGACGTATGAATCTCAGCCTGGTTGATCAGATATAATGGTGGTTACTATAATAGAGTCGTTGCAGGTATGCAGGTAACTATGGTAATATCATGTCAAGGGCAGTTGGGTTTGACTGTTTAGTCTATGGTTCCAGTTCACGTCCCTGGAGCAAGAGTTGCAGATTCTCTTCCTTGAACATCACAGTGTATGCCATGGGTCACCAGGTTACCTTGATGTATACTTGTGTGGAGGTTAGGTTTGTCCTTTATCCTTGCTAAGCTCGTAAGATTCCCAGCGTTATCATGTTTCTTCTGTCATTGAGGTTATCTTGAGATGATTTCGGGGCTTAGCGTACCTCGACCAGGCCTCCTTTTTGCTCACAACCCCCCCCGAAACAGCCCGTAGCAGCTGTCTAACTCCCAGGTACCTATTTACTGCTAGGTAACAGGGGCATCAGGTTGAAAGAAACTCTGCCCATTTGTTTCCGCCTCCATCGGTGATCGAAGCCGGAAACGCAGGACTACGAATCCGAAGCGCTGTCCGCTCAGCTGTCAGGCCCCTAGGATGATACAACACGAATTCATGTGTGTTGATCTATGCCAAACTTGAAAAGGTAAAGTATCCCAGGTGACAGTATCCGTAGAACGTACCCAAAGCCGGGTCGGTGAGGATAGAGGGGGAGGGGGGCAATATGTTGTTGTTTAAGATTCAGCTACTCTGAACAAAATGTTCCCAGTAGCACGGGTTATGGTGAGCCCGTAGTGGTCTTACCTGGCACAGGAGCGGGGCTGTCGGGGGTGGGCAGTATTCGGAGAAAGTACCCCTGGGGTTAATGTTCAAGTGGACAGTACCCCGAGGATAATACTCAGGGGACAATAACCTAGGAGGATTGTAGCCCTGCATATAAACGCTTTTCACGAAGGAGACCCCTATGTTTTTTCTTTGTTGTTTTTGTTCCATATTTTCTTTGTTCCGTATCTAATTGTTTTTGGAGTTCAGTTCATTCGGAAGTTGAATATTCAAATCTAGAATTATACAACTACTATTTTTCTGCACATTTTGTGTGCAACCGCTTTATAGTGACATATGACGAAGGTTTGTGTGAAATCCATGAATATTACATCGAAATTTTGCTTGTATTCCAAATCAACAATCTCTAAAACCAGGCTTCAAAAGAGCAGGAATTGGATAACACGACCTTATCTGTTGAGCTCTTGGTTTATTTAAAAACATAAGAAGAGAAACATGAAGATGATTACCAAGACGCAGTGGAAGAGGAGTGTGAGGCAGCGGCTTAAGACGAGAAGTGCAATTTACTTGCAGATGGGACCAGGCCCCTTAATTATCGACCTAATAAGGGGCTTTAATTAAGATGAAGCGCGGTAGCTCAGAAACCAAGTAAAACTGAACTCTCTTAAGATGTATTCCAAGGACTAGAGTTTCCGACCACGCCTTGGAAAAACTTGGGGATCGCCTTTTGTCTTTTACGGCACCAGAGGTAGATAATTTGGGTGGCCCATTGCTGGCGTTCAGCGGTTCTCCCGGAGGCCCAGGCCTTGATAGACGAGAACTGCTTTGCCCAGCTGACGGGGGACAAGACGTTGGCTCCTGTTGACACTTAATCAGGTAGTTGACCTTTCCTCGGCGTTTCTGCTTATATCTAAGGCACGACACGTAGTGGTACTGATAGTGCAGCAAGCAATTACTATGATTTGTTTATATAGCAAGAGTGATTTGAAAGTTATATGGTTTTCAGCATTAATTCAGTGGCCTTACATTAAATTGATTCCAAGGACTTCATTTCACAGCGTCTTAATTTCAATCGGGTTGTTAGTGTTGGCTGCTGGCTGTCCGACGTAAGTACTGCAGTATTATTTAAGAAGTGTATTTTCATAGGATTTCATCAAATCTAACATTTGATTTGATAAAGACCTTACAGAAGAAACTTTATTCGCAAAAGAGCTTAATCTCTGCTAAGTGATTAATATAATAATCATATTAATTTTAATAACTCACCTGCATATTGCAGGAATTCTTTCTTCTGATAGTCTGTCTGTCTGTCTGTCTGTCTCTGTCTCTGTCTCTCTCTCTCTCTCTCTCTCTCTCTCTCTCTCTCTCTCTCTCTCTCTCTCTCTCTCTCTCTCTCTCTCTCTCTCTCTCTCTCTCTCAATAAAGTAATGTATTCCACCAAATGTAACATAATAATGTTGACATCACGATACGGACCTAAGTAATATATCTTGCTCGACGAGAATGCTGAATGGTTCGTGATAGTAATTGGCACAGGGTTTAAGGGTTCGTAATTGGTACGGTACGAGTGTAATAGGATCAGTGCTTGATGGTTTGTTATGCGAGAGAGAGAGTAATTAGGAAACTTTAATGGCTTGTAATTGGTAGAGAGTTCAATATTTTCACTCTTTAGAATATTCGTAATGGGCACGAGCGTGTGTTAGCAGTTTTAGTGACTTGTATTAAGCAGAATGCAGAATATTCTATATGCAGGCGATGAGTCACAATAACGTGGCTAAAGTATGTTGACCAGACCACACACTAGAAGGTGAAGGGACGACGACGTTTCGGTCCATCCTGGACCATTCTCAAGTCGATTGTGAGATCGACTTGATTTGTCGACACAATCGACTTAAGATTGGTCCAGAACGGACCGAAACGTCGTCGTCCCTTCACCTACTAGTGTGTGGTCTGGTCAACAGAATACTCTACTTCCAATTAATTTCCATATTTAAGCCATATGCAGCTTTCCCCATTAAATTTCTTATATTTTTCCTTTCCTTTCCATTTATCCCCCTCTACTACCAGCCAAACTAATATAGGTTACCATTATAACATTCGCCAATCCTTGCTTCCATTATCCTCTACATTAGGACTGCACTTTGACTGCTCACTTTTTGTATGGTCTGTGTTCGATCCCTCTATATCAAGAGAGGCTGGACACTGTTCTTTCTCTCTCTGTTTGTCCTTTGTACTCGTCTAGTAGTTTACCCCTGATAATTACCTTATCTTCTCCGTTATCACGACTACCGTTTGCATTTATTAACCACATTAAGTACTCTTAAAAACAACTAACGTCGTCTCCTGTACTAATATGCCAATTACTTTTACGAACGAATTAGCATTTTTTTTATTTAGTCACACGCTGGCCCAATGCTTTCTCCTGATAATTATCCTCACTATTGCAAACACCATAACTATCGACCTTCTGCAGATACACAAAGAATTCGAACGTGAAGAAACCACAGGGCGGGTTGGCGGGGCATGTGGAGCTAGACCTGACTTCGTCTTCACTTTTAGGTAAACAATATCGGCTGCATTTCCTCCATTCCCCCCAACCATCTTCCCCCTAACACCACACCATCCTGCCTCCTCCTCCTCCTCCACCTAACCACAGAGAACCGCAAGCCCTCCCCTCCAACCCCAACGCCCTCCCCTCCAACCCCCGACGCCCTCCCCTCCAACCCCCGACGCCCTCCCCTCCAACCCCCGACGCCCTTCCCCATCCTCCCTGGAGTGAGGGAGCCCGAGGGCTGTGTTAAGTAAGAACGTCCCGGGTCTGGTCCGACCACTATCATAAATCAACTGTCTGCTTTCTGCTTGCCGGGTCAGGGAGGAGTGGGGGCGAGCAGGACCATGGGTCCTATAAGTGCACTGAATCGCCTTTCTTTTCCGTTTGGCTTCCTGGAATCCCCCGTCTCGCTGTTTCAGAAAACCCTTATCCCGGGGATTCAGAGCTCGGAAATGGTACTACGCCTGTACCTCAGACAATAACAGGGATTCGATTCTCCTCCCTCGTGTCGCTTATATAAATCAGTTCGAGCATTCAAGATTTCCATTCCCACTGAACGATGCTCTTTGATATTGGCGACGGGGTCACCGCCTACTCAAAGATGAGGAAAATCAGGCGCTCCAGCGGTTACCTTTAAGATGATGATGAAGGAACTCCTGGAGCCGACGTGGCCCAAGGTCTTACCTGTAGAGAAAAACAACATGTTAATTATTGACTTATTTTATTGTCTATTTTGTGATCTAGTTCTGAAGATACTTAAAATATTGGCTAAAGTACACATCATAAATGAATAATGCATGCAATGCGTGTTTTGCTCTACATGTATACTTACATGCATTGGCTCTACAAAATATATACCAAGTTTTCTTACAGAAGTACATGAGAGTCCATCATGCATGTCCTTGAGAGTATATACCCCCTGAATTTACTTTAAAGTAATTAATAGGTTTGTGTGTAAACTTGAGTGGACAGCTCTCAGGAGTCGTGGTCCCTGTGGCCCGAGTTCGATACCCTGGAAATGTGCAGCGTTTCTTTCACCCTGGTGCACCTGTTCACCTGGCAGTAAATAGGTACCTAGGAGTTAGACAGCTGCTACGAGCTGCTTCCTGTGGATGTTTGTGAGTGTGTGTGTGTGTGTGTGTGTGTGTGTGTGTGTGTGTGTGTGTGTGTGTGTGTGTGCGCGCGCGCTCGCGTGTGTTAGAGAGTAGTAGTAGACAATATAAGAGGAAAAATAGATTGGCTAGAAAGACTGTGTCCAAGAGCTAAATTGCTCGATTCTGCAGACACAAATAGTAAATACACCCACAGCCAGACGTAGGGGCTGGGGGTAGCAGAAGTGGGGCCCCAGGTCACAACATGTACTGACGAGGACATTACTACTCATAATAGCCACAAATGAGGGCGTCCAACATCCCGAAGGGGGACACCCAGAAGGGAAGTGAGCCTGGTGGCCCTCCCCCTTGATGGGCCGACCAGGTAGTGAAGGTGATGGGGCGGGTTGGTACGAGAGGGTGAAGGTGAAGAGTGATGATGGGGGAGAGAGGGAAGATGGGTTATGTGAAGGTGGGATGAGTGAGATAATTTCTTGGGTTATGATGACCAGGCAGGAAATAATGGGGGAAGGAGGGTAAGGGGGGGGGGGTAAGGTTATAGCAGGCGATGACGAAGAGAGGGAATATGACGAGTAGGCCTATAATGATAGTGATGATGGACCAATTGGGAAGAGGATAGGAAGGTCTATTATGATGGTGATGATAATCCAGTGAGAAGAGGGGTGGTTAGCCCCTATTATGATAGTGATGATGTGCCAGCAGAAGGAGAATAAGTAGGCCTATAAATGGGTAATGTTGGGCTATTTAGAGGATGGTGAGAAGGCTTATAATGACAGTAGTAGTAGTATTAGTGGTGAGGGAAATGATGTTGTGGAAACATGATTAGACTCACAACTCTGAACCAGATGAGGGCAATTTTAGGGTTCAGGTGCAAGGAAAGATGATTAGTAGGTGAGTAATGTATAGGTATACATTATATACTGAACATCATTGTACATATACATCAGGAGAAGGATATGTATAATGAGGGGGTGATGATTCCATAAATGACGAAGGATGGGGAAAATGAGAACTGAAAATGTGTGTGTAAAGATATGGTGTGGTGAGAAAGAAAACGATGATGGATGCAGGTGAGAATAATGAAGGACAGTTGTATGATGATAGAGTAATGTGGGTGAGAACGTGATATGGTATGTTGATGGCTGATGGTGAGAAAGTGACTAAATGAAATTATGATAAAAGGAGGATGGTGGGAAGTACACGTGGATGACATACACACACGAACGCATACACACAGACACACACATACACAGTTTCAAATGTAGAGTTAATAGAGCCTAATAGGCTCCAGAATCTGTACACCAGTTGATTGACAGTTGAGAAGCGGGACCAAAGGACCAAAGCTCAACCTCCACAAGCACAACTATGTGAATACACACACACTCACACACACACACTCACACTCACACTCAAACATGATACATTTTAACGACAATACAAGATCTTAAGAGAAATTTACCATCTAATGTAGTAATGTATTTTGTAGATTACACTGGGAAATAAAGGACCAGCACGGGTGAGTAGAATGAAGTACCATTAAATTGTTAATTTCCTAGATGGGACACTGAGGGAGAGAAATTTCAGAGAAATAACAACACAGTATGATCGATTACACAACCAGAAACTATAATAAGCTGAAGAAAGAGTCATACCTACTCACGTAAGAAATTATATGAACAATAATTAATCTTACAATGGTTTGAAAGGGAGTTTCTGGAGACAAAAGGATGAAGCCAAAGCCATGGAAGTAATTCGCCAAGAAAAAACAGAATAGAACCATAACGTTAGCAAGAAAACTATCAGTAAACATTAAGGAATAAGATAGAGTGGGAAAGAATATTCTGTTAAAAAAATTGTTGGAGATATGAAATCAAAGATGAACCTCCAAATCTGGTTTATTAATCCTGATTGAGTCGCATACAGAGCAGTTGAAATATAATACAGCTTAAGTGAAAATAAACCAGATATGATTGCATCAGTTGGAAACAACCCAAAGGAGATCTTAAATGCAATATTTTCAGGGATATCTGAAAGGGAGCCGGATTTCCCTATCAAATACTTACCCAATGAAAACTAATAGAAGCATATATGAAGGCGTGAGAGGTAAGAAGACAGCGGGAGGAGTTGGAAAGGAATAAAAATAAGAAACCAGATTAAATCACACAATGGGCACTGAAAGAGGCAGATGGAGTCTAGTGCCCCGCCATTGTAATGCATTTCAACTTATGGCCACCAACGAATAAACATTCAGAGGTATGAAGACAAACAATGCAGTCCCTATAAAACAGTAAGGAAGGAGATAGGAGCTACATAAACTTCATGCGTCATTAACCAGCATTTCCTGCAAGGCTCATAAAGAAATGACTCTTGGAACAATTAGACAACACAACTAGCCCACACACATATGCCACTTGCAAGATATCTCAACAATCACTGCAGCAAGAGATTCGATACGTCTATTAGCATGTCTTAAAAACAGCAAAGGCTTAAAATACACTTCCAGTAGAATTAGAATGGAGAGAAACTAGCAGCAGCAGCAGCAGCAGCAAGCAAGATATACGAACAGCAACAGGTAAGATGTAAGAGCAACAGAAGACACGAAGTAAGAGCAGCGTCAGGAAAGACGCAACAGCAAAAGCAACAACAGCAGCGGTAGGTGAGAAACAACATCAACAGCAGCAGGAGCAGCAACAGCAGAAATGCCGGAGAGTTGCGCCTGATGTACGTGTGCGTTTTACTGGTACAAGACTCATAAACCACAACCCAGTGTTAATATTGTTGAGGAAGGAGAGCATGGAGGCGAGGGAGGGAGAGAGAGAGAGAGAGAGAGAGAGAGAGAGAGAGAGAGAGAGAGAGAGAGAGAGAGAGAGAGAGAGAGAGAGAGAGAGAGAGAGAGAGAGAGACAGAGAGAGAGAGACAGACAGACAGACAGACAGACAGAGACAAAGAGACAACCTGACAGTGACACAGCCCCTAACACCAGTTAAGTGTAAGTTGATGATGTGTATCAGAGTAAACTAGTGCAATAATTTTACACGAACAAATTATTTGTAAAGGAAAAATCAACTTGTATATATAAATTTGTCTCTAATATCAAGATAGTGAAAAATAATCGGGAAACAGAGATAACCATCTTCAAAGGAAGATAACTGTAGCGCCCATGATCGAAGATATGTTTAGTACACCTTTATTGTAGTCAGAAATCAAATTAGCTTCACGCTAGACCTGCGTCCGTAAGCACTCTCACATCTGGATTAGGTAAATAAGCGTCAGTTGATGCATAGTTGTGGTCTCAGGTCACAACAGAGGTCTCTAGTGACCTAATGGTTATGAGATGACTAATTCCCAGCTCCGTGAGGACTCATTCATTAACGATGACGAGAGCATCTTCACAACTTCCTCGTCGTTCAAAACCTCAGACTTTTCTTTAGTGTTGGGATTAAGATCTATCAACATCTGGAGGGTTATTAAGACCACCACAAGTGCTTATTGACCAACCATCAAGAGCATAGTTCTGGACTAATATATACTCAGTGGATGAACGAAAAGACCTACCATCAATGTACATTAATTAATTATAACTACATAGATACTGAAGTGAGAAAGTCTCTGTAATCATCTGTTATAATTATATGGTGTACAGGATGGATGTAATTGTTAACGTAATAGTCTCCGTTTAGGTCTGATAAAAGACATTCGGTTTCCTCTGTAATCCTTTTTGCACTATCATTCACAGGATGAACATGGGGTGCACAATTAACTAGCAGCCTTCGGCGGTAACAATCAGTCAATCAGCGTATGCACCGAGAAGCGAATTTTCCCCTCTCCGTGTGTATATCCTCCGACTTCAGAACCATGTAAAATACTGAATGAGTGAGACCAGAACATTGACAAAAGTGCATCAGTAGAGGCCATTGATGGTCAGGGTATTCTAGTATAAGTAGTCTTCCAATCTCTATGACTTTAGAGAAATAAGATCTATATTTAGTTTTTTAATTTTTAATAACTAGGAATTTGCACACTGAAAAAACACCTCCCCAAAAAAACCATAAAGAATTTATGTAACAGTACAAATTTACTAACATTTATCAATATAACTGTTTATCTATATAATCCTTTTACTGTTTTAGAAGCAGGTATGATACAAAAAGAGGAAGGTCGGGAACCACTGTGTTAGCTTACCTAAAAACGTGAAGCCTGAGAACTGTTAGTCAAGTCTGCAAGTACAAAACTGTAAGAACACACCACAGGACGAGCGAGAAAGGTAGAAATGCCATACTTCCATCCATCACGTTCTTGGCAGAGAGAAATCCCATGCTGGAACAACCCAAAAAACGTGTTAAACAGCAGAGACGAAAAGGAATTGGAATGGGAAGATGAAATGAAAGAGGAGAGGGTAGAAAGGGGAAGAGGAAAGGGGAGGAAAGGAGGAGAAGAGGGGTGGAATGGAAGATGTGGGAGGCGAAGAGGAGAATTTGGAGAATTCGGAGGATGCAGCTTGCGTGGAGTTCACGTTGGCAAAACCATTGGAGACATTAAGGGGAATAAATAACAAGGAGATAGAGGTTGTGTGTGAGGGGAAAAATGAGAGTGGAATTAAGAAAATTTTGAGGACGAAAAGGAGCGAAGGAACTAGACAAATGAGAAAATATGAATGAAGGAGGTGCATGGGATAAGGCGTGTCATACAAGATATTCCTTATCCAGAGGACATTAAGATTTCCAGAACAAAAAAAACATAACAGTGAGAATAAACAGAATGAAAAAAAAAGAGAGAAACAATAAATCAGAATGCTTTATAGAGAAAGAAAGGCTTAAGAAAGAAAAAAGATAGCAATATTTGACATTTAAATGGAAAAAGCAATACAGCAAAATATCAGATGAAAGATAAAATAGCAAAACTTCAGTAAGATATAATTTTTTTCCGAGGAAGTGTTGCTGCGCTAGCCACTTTCCCGTCAGACTTTACGTCTGGTTGATGTACCGTAAGACTTTACGTCTGGTTGATGTTCCGTAAGACTTTACGTCTGGTTGATGTTCCGTAAGACTTTACGTCTGGTTGATGTTCCGTAAGACTTTATGTCTGGTTGATGTTCCGTAAGACTTTATGTCTGGTTGATGTTCCGTAAGACTTTACGTCTGGTTGATGTTCCGTAAGACTTTACGTCTGGTTGATGTTCCGTAAGACTTTACGTCTGGTTGATGTTCCGTAAGACTTTACGTCTGGTTGATGTTCCGTAAGACTTTACGTCTGGTTGATGTTCCGTAAGACTTTACGTCTGGTTGATGTTCCGTAAGACTTTACGTCTGGTTGATGTACCGTAAGACGTTAAGGAACAATATTGTATCTGTTAAGAATAGCAAATCAGGTCATGCAAATAAGACTGAATATTCAAAATGTAAAATATCTTTTCATTTAACTTTTGATCTGCATATATAAAAAAGGCATAATTTTATAAAGGCTTTTGTGAAAAGGACTCCTTTTTATATTTGATTAAGGAAAAAAAATACTGTGCTGTATGTACTGATGTCAGAAGTAAATTTTGTTATATACAAGTAAAAAAAAAAACTTAAATATTTGATTATGTAAAAAAAAAACCTTTACATTTGTTTATAGAAAAAAATAACTTCTATATAACATTACGTAAAAAACTAAGCACTTTATTTTTGTTTACGTACGAAAAAGGGGAACCCTTGAGAATAAGAGAAGGAGTCGGAACCCAGGAGCCGGAACGACGCAAGTCTAAGGAAACTGCAAGACGGAAAGGCAAGCCACACATCAAAACACTAGGTAATGGATATGGATAGTGTGGTAATTACAATACCATTACCATTCATTCATCACACGCCGGCTATTCGTCTTCTTCCAAGGCAGAATCTTCGAGCAAGGAAAATAAAAACTACAGAAATTCTTGTATGCATCAGTGGGATTTGAATATTTGTAATTTTGGCTTTGTAAGGATAATCAGAGAGAGAGAGAGAGAGAGAGAGAGAGAGAGAGAGAGAGAGAGAGAGAGAGAGAGAGAGAGAGAGAGAGAGAGAGAGAGGGGCAGGAAAGACTCCGTGTGCATATGTATATATTTTTCTTGTATTAAGTAATGATGGATAGTGATCACAATGATGACAAATGGATGTGATTTATGGTGTTCCGGTATACAATTAAATGTCCCTTACAGCAATCACAATCCCCCGCATATCGTGCACCAAGCTCTCATAGACTCGTGTGTGTGTGTGTGTGTGTGTGTGTGTGTGTGTGTGTGTGTGTGTGTGTGTGTGTGTGTGTGTGTGTGTGTGTGTGTGTGTGAGTGAGTGTTTGTGTGTGTGTTTGTGTGTGTGTGTGTGTGTGTGTGTGTGTGTGTGTGTGTGTGTGTGTGTGTGTGTGTGTATGTGAGTGTTTGTGTGTGTGTGTGTGTGTGTGTGTGTGTGTGTGTGTGTGTGTGTGTGTGTGTGTGTGTGTGTGTGTGTGTGTGTGCGTGCGTGTTTGTGTGTGTGTGTGTGTGTGTCCAGGCAGAATTCAACCTATCCTCACACTTAACAGCTCGTATTTGTTACGGAATCAATCAATCCGTTAAAATTATGATGTATTTGTTAAAACATAATACCACCGTAATATTAATGTACTTTACACATTGGCTACATTAGATTTGGTGGACTACCTGGATTCGTACGCTTCTGACAAGGCAAATAGAGTTGCATTTTTTAACGAAAAAAATCAAATTACATATATATTTAGCTTCCATATTAATTATAACTAAACAATTATTGTAAGAATCGGAATAGCATCAATTTTATGTAATATCAATAATGATAACTAAATAAAAATACGTTCCGATAGTAGTCGACCACTTCGGGCTCACCATAGCCCGTGCTACTTGGAACTTTTTGTTCCAGGTAACGAATCTTAAACAGGTGGTACAGTGAGCACAGGTAGTACAGTGAGTACAGGTGGTACAGTGAGTACAGGTGGAACAGTGAGTACAGGCGGTACAATGAGTACAGGAGGTACAATGAGTACAGGTGGAACAATGAGTACAATTGTTACAGTGAGTACATGGATGCAATGAGTACAAGGAGTGCATTAAGTACAAAGGCTACAATGAGTATAGACAGTATGATGTCTACAAGGGGTACAATGAGTACAGAGAGAACAATGAGTACAGGGGGTACAATGAGTGCAGGGGCTACAATGAGTACACTGGCTACAATGAGAACAGGAGGGGGGGGGAATGAGTATAGGGGATTACAATGAGTACAAGGGCTGCAATGAGTACATGGGCTACAATGTGTACAGAAGGGTCAATGAGTACAGGGGGACACAATGAGTACAGGGGGGGGGGGGGTACGATAAGTATAGGGGCTACAATGAGTACAGGTGCTACAATGAGGTAGCTGGGGATGCAACACACACACACACACACACACAGAAAGCAGCCCGTAACAGCTGTCTAACTCCCAAGTACCTATTTACTGCTAGAAAACAGGTGCATCAGGGTGAAAGAAACTATGCCCATTTGTCTCAGTTGACTCCGGGAATCGAACCCGGGCCACGGGATTTCGAGTCCCGCACGCTGTCCACTCAGCTACCAGACCCCTGTGTGTGTGTGCGCGCACGCGCGGGCAATCGGTGGTGTGTGAATGTATATTAGAATTACGAAGAAAGAAAGTTATAACGCCGTGGACCCATTTGGGAGCCGAAACCTCAGCCTTTCATTACTACACTCTTTCCCCTTGAGCTTCTAACATTATGAAGGTTGTCTAATTACCAGCTCCTTAGCATGCAAACCACGATTATCATTATTCTATTGAAAAAAAGAGGATCCTACCGCACTCGACGCGGGCATAAAATTAAGCTAATCTTCCCCCACTCGGCGTTGTTGTGAGCGGGTCGCGGGGTCGCCAGTCATCGCCAGCCAACGCGATTTTTTGGCAGTTCGTAATCTGGCGTCCGGTTCCTGCCCTTGGCTTTGGCTGAGAGCCAAGTTTGATACTTTTTTGAGAGAGAAGTGCTAGGAGCTCCGTTTTCTTCGTAATGTTGGGTGGCTTTGATGTGTTTTAGGGTTTTATATATAAATAAATTGTTTAAGGAACACTACGTATCCTATGGAATATGTGTTATAAGTATTAGTATGGAGGGAAAATAGGTTTTTATATATGTATAATTATCTTGCTTTTGCTGAACGTATGCCACCAAATGGCCTTTCAGTTATCTTATAATCTGATTATCTTACAGGACTTATACACAATACTTTCTTGAATGCAATTATCATAAGTCCAGGCAAAACTCGCTACTGTTTATGTCCGGACATTTTCAGCGATCTGCGGCAGAAACCGGACACAGCATTCCTGACTGACAGGTCGGCGGCGCGTGATTGGCAGGTAGAGCGCGTGGGAGGAGCGAAGAGAAGATGGATGGACGTGATTGGTCGGCTTGTGGGGTGGGAGGAGCTTAAGGTGACGCCCATGGGAGAATGTTCAGGCGCCGAGCTGTCCCGACTGACGATATCCGCGCTAGAATAACATTATACATTTTCCTTTTAATTTAATTTCATATTTATGATTATGTAAACGCTTGACAAGTATGTGGATATACAGCGCTGTGTGGTTGAATGGTTGTGTATTAATGCTATATAGGTTAGCTATATATATTTCTCTCAGTCTGAGCTCATAGCAGTCAAGTCAGTTCTCGCTCAAAATGTAAACAATTCAATGATCGCCGCAGCATGCCATAGATTAATAAGTTTATAGATGCAAATAAGCACATATGAGTTAAGGAAAACAGGTCTTTTGGTTCCATACGAGGCAGCTTCAATTTCCATCCACTCAATTTTTTTTTATTAATAAATGAGGTACATCTGCATTAGTGCAGCTACCCTAGACTATATGAAGTGGAGTACAGTGTGTCAAAAAAGCTAACTAGGTGATGCTAAAAAATCCACATCACACAGGATGGTTAGTCATACAGAGACATGTGATGGTCAGTCTGCACTGGCAGCCTCATTCATATGTATGTCTAACCTACGCTTGAAACAATCCAGTGTTCCCACTTCTACCCGGTAATTTGTTCCAAAAATAAAAAACCAGCTTCCATAGCAGGAATAATAATAATGTTTTAGACTGCATTAAGAATACAAAATAAATTTGAAATATTATTAACAAATTATAACAATTGATTTTATGAGTAATAGTTATAGTATACGAAGAAAAACATGAATTTAAGCTTTAAGAAAATATATATATATATATATATATATATATATATATCGTACCTAGTAGCCAGAACGCACTTCTCGGCCTACTATACAAGGCCCGATTTGCCTTATAAGCCAAGTTTTCCTGAATTAACATATTTTCTCTAATTTTTTTCTTATGAAATGATAAAGCTACCCATTTCATTATGTATGAGGTCAATTTTTTTTTATTGGAGTTTAAATTAACGTAGATATATGACCGAACCTAACCAACCCTCCCTAACCTAACCTAACCTATCTTTATAGGTTAGGTTAGGTTAGGTAGCCTAAAAAGCTAGGTTAGGTTAGGTTAGGTAGTCGAAAAACAATTCATGAAAACTTGGCTTATTAGGCAAATCGGGCCTTGCATAGTAGGCCGAGAAGTGCGTTCTGGCTACTAGGTACGACATATATATATATATATATATATATATATATATATATATATATATATGTCGTACCTAGTAGCCAGAACTCACTTCTCAGCCTACTATTCAAGGCCCGATTTGCCTAATAAGCCAAGTTTTCATGAATTAATGTTTTTTCGTCTACCTAACCTACCTAACCTAACCTAACCTAGCTTTTTTTGGCTACCTAACCTAACCTTACCTATAAATATAGGTTAGGTTAGGTTAGGTAGGGTTGGTTAGGTTCGGTCATATATCTACGTTAATTTTAACTCCAATAAAAAAAAATTGACCTCATACATAGAGGAAAGGGTTGCTTTATCATTTCATAAGAAAAAAATTATAGTAAATATATTAATTCAGGAAAACTTGGCTTATTAGGCAAATCGGGCCTTGAATAGTAGGCTGAGAATTGAGTTCTGGCTACTAGGTACGACATATATATATATATATATATATATATATATATATATATATATATATATATAAATAATATATATATATATATATATATATATATATATATATATATATATAAATAATATATATATATATATATATATATATATATATATATATATATATATATATATATATACACAATGGTTGTTCAAATACACATATGCGCACTCAAAATATGTGTACATACACACATACACCGGCACATTAGGGGCGCTGGTTGCTGTGTGGATAGCACGCTGGACCCATAATCCTGTAGCCGGGTTCGATTCCCGGTGCCGGCGAGAAACAAAAATGGGCAATTTCTTTCACTCTGATGCACCTGTTACCTAGCAGTAAATAGATACCTGGGAGTTAGCCAGCTGTTACGGGCTGCTTCCTGTGTGTGTGTGAAACAAACACCATTGAATCAGACACACAGTCACACACTTGTATCAGGTAAATAGACATACACTTGTATTAAGTATACAGACACACACACACACACACTTGTACCAGGTATACAGCCCCCTCCACACACTTGTATGGACCCACAGTACTGTAATAATTATTAATCATGGGAATAGTAGGCATCCATCAGTCTCAGGAGACTGGAGTTGGGCTCTGGTGGTCGGTCGTGAGTGGCCTCTCCAGGGCGCAAAGCCAGGTAGGTTAATACGGAGGAGAAGCTGTTACCCAAGCAGCAGGTTCCCCCTCTCCACGGCGCCGAAAGTCTCCAATGGAAAGATAAGCTCCAATACGATTGGTTCTAGCGCCGTCGCAGGAACTGTCAGCTAGGGGCTCCAGCTCCGGAGGTTACCTCGAAGTTAGTAAAAGAAGGCACAGGGACTCCAAACCCGGAGACCGCCGTGGTCGGGGCCGGAGAAGAACCACCCCAGCAAGGGCAAGAACGACCCCAGCCTCCTGAAGCAGAACTTGGGCTGCACGAGCCCCAGGAGGTGGACGGCCCGATTCCGCATCTACGGATTCCAGATCGTCACAGCCCTCTTTCACCCGACGCCGGCTTTATCACAGGAATACAGCATTGTATATAATACACTCCAAAAAATTAGTTAAAATCCTTGCAATGCAGAAAGTACTCTGAGTACTGTACGTCTGTATCGACAATGAGTTGATGGTACTATGAGTACATGGTAGTATGGTGAGTAGTATGAATTATGCAGACGATGAAGTCACATAAACGCGGCTGAAGATATGATGACCCAACCACGCATCGGAGAGTGCAGAAACCGCGACGTTTTGGTCGGTCCTGGACCATTATCTAGTCGTGGGAATTTTGTTAATAGTGGTTATCTGGTTGGTGTGATTGTAGTTGTGGTTATAAGGCTTTTGGTGGTTATGTTTTTTGTAGTAGTGGTTGTGTGAGGGAATTATGTTTGTAGTGGTTGGAGTGATTGTGATTTGTTATGGCTGGGGGTTTAAGTTAGGTTAGGATTATTTAGATTTTTTTCTGAATATGGGAAAAGAATGGGAGTACCTGTTTGCAATTAATGGTTTTTTAAGATAATTCGGCACTTATGATGCATAATTTAAGTCATGGAAAGTCTTCGAAATGGTCTTGGTAGTCGTGGGGTCTTGGAAAGGGGACAGGGGACGTGGGTGAAAAGGGACTATGTTGACGTAGATGGAAAGAAAAAGGGGAGGGGAAGAGAGGGGGAAGATTGGAAGAGCAGATGGAGAAGAGAGAAAGAGAGAGAGAGAGGAAGCTAGTGGGTGCTGGTAGAGAGGAGGAGACGAAGAGGGTGACATGGGGAAAGAGAGGGAGATGGGGAAAATTGTGGGTAGTAGGAAGAGCAGGTAAGAGGGGAAGAAGAGGGTTGAAAGGGGAAATGGGGTAATTTTTGTGGTGAGGGAAGAGAAAGGCGGAGGTGTGTGTGTGTGTGTTTGTGTATTCACCTTGTTGTGCTTGAGGAGATTAAGCTCTGGCTTTTGGTGCTGCCTCTCAATTAGCAATTATCTGGTGTACAGATTCCTGAGGCTACTGGGCTTTATCATATCTACATTTGAAACCGTGTAAGGAGTCAGCCTCCACCACATCACTGCCTAATGCATTCCATCTGTTGTGGAATCAGTACTCTGACACTGAAAAAAATCTTTCTAACGTCTCTGTGGTTCATTTTGATGCTGTTTCCACCTGTGTCCCCTTGATCGCGTACCACCCTTGTTAAACAGTTTATCTTTATCCACCCTGTAAATTCCTCTGAGAATTTTGTAGGTAGTGATAATGTCTCCCCGAGCTCTCCTGTCTTCCAGCGACGTGAGGTGCATTTCACGCAACCTTTCCTTGTAACTCATGCCTCTTAGTTCTGGGACTCGCATAGTGGCATACATTTGAACTTTTTCCAACTTCGTCTTGTGCTTGACAAGGTACGGGCTCCATGCTGGGGCCGTATGCTCGCAACCGTGTGTGTGTGTGTGTGTGTGTGTGTGTGTGTGTGTGTGTGTGTGTGTGTGTGTGTGTGTGTGTGTGTGTGTGTGTGTGTGTGTGTGTCCATAAAACCATCAAATTCTTCACATTTTAGCAGGACACAGACATCCAGGTGCCGGAAAATATCGTTCAGCAGCTCCTCAAGTCATCGTTTTTCGTCTCTCCAGCAGAGATAGTCCCCTCCACCTTGACCGGACGAAACAATCTGGGACACAAAGTTCATAAAATTTTCCGGTCCTATTACAGTTATCAATGGATGCGATTCTACTGTCTTCTTAATCATTGGGTTTGATTAAGACAACGTGTCATCTGGTCAAGGACTGCGGCTTACATTTGCTGAGATCCCAGCATCAATTTGTCATAAGAATCATCGCCTGCTGCAGGAAGGAGGGTGGATGGGGGGTGGGGAGAGTGGTTGGACAGGTGGGCTGGTGACTTGCAAAGTGGAAGGGAGTTATTGGTGGAGATGGGGGAGGAGGTGACTGGTGGATGTGGTGAGGAAAGACTGGCTAAGTGGTGGGACGTAATTGGTGGAGAAGAGTGATTGCGAGTGTTTCGGTTGAATGGTGGGCAGTGATTGGGGAAATGCTGGGAATTGTGGGGGAGTGGTGAGTCCTGTGTTATTCAACATTTTCGTAAACGACTTCCCTCAACCAGAATATACAGTAGCGACATCATATCGCCCAATTTCCCGACGATGTAACATATATAATATCATCACATGCAGGGTGGGGTGGGAAGGAAGAGCAAAAAGTTTGCCTTTAGATCAAGAACAGTGAACACACAACTAGCTTTAACTGCAAATGGGGAAAGTAAATGAACGAGATCCAAATAAGTACTTTCGATTATACGGCATATACCTTAGAAAAACATAAAGAGTTCGCATTCGGAGTGAACCTATAGCCATCAAGAACACAAAAACAGTCCTCGGCTATATCAACCGAATTCTCAACTCCACCCTGATGTCTCTCAAAATACATCAATAGCTAAAAATCTTCCTGTTAAAGCTCTACAGATTTAACCCACATCCCATCCCATGTTATGCTCCACCTTTACAAAATGATAATCAGACAGGCCATATTATCCATACCTCCCGCTTGAACCTGACGACCTGAGCCAACCAACGGTTAATCCAAGAGTTCAAAATAGGAAACTTCCTTCCACGGCAAACATCTCCCTAAACGACCGAGAGAGAGAACCAAAGAGCTTCACAGATCACTTAAAAATGATACTCTTAAACATCCGTATCAGCCATCTGTCCAGGAAGGAATTATATTGGATGAAACACTTCTACATTCAAATTATTATGTATTAGCGATAAGACCTACCATTAATGTATAATGACTTACTGTAAATATATAGCTCTTGAAATAGAACTTTCTCTGTAACTAGCTGACATGTAACTATAAGGTGTGAAGGATAGATGAAATTGTTTATGTAATAATCTAAGATGAGCAGGCGATGAGTTACAATAACATGGCTGAAGTATGTTGACCGGCAGCAACAATCAATCAATACATCCCAGATAAGGAAGATGTCTTCGTAATCAATAACACCACAAACGCCTACGACATTCAAGAACCACCTCATCGAACAAGAAGAATCCCCTACAGCAAAAAAGTATTAAAACACATCCATAGCTCCCAACTTTCCAAAACCCCGCAACCTGAATGACCTCCCAGCGGATCCAGAAGAGTGGATCTTCCCTGACTAAGTCTTCACTTGATGGAAGAACTAAAAAAAATCTTAAGAGCAAGCCATGCACAAAACTTTTGATATATGAAGAAGCTACCATGACGAGGCTTAAGCCAACAGCCTACTACCACATTGGGACCTTCACCAGTCAGACCAGTTGTTATAGGAAGAATTCACCAACACACATCAACTTTATCACAATATCACACCCATTCCCAAACCATAATGGGCAGGCTACTACCCTTTTCATAGCACTCATACTCAATCCTCATCCTATTTCCTGATTTCTAATTCACATTCTTCTTCCCCCCATTCCTTGCCGAACCCTTTGGTCATGGAACCGAGTGATTGGTGAATGACGTAAAGTGGGATTGGTTGAGTTGTGAGCGTGGTGGGGAAGTTATTGGTGGATGCGGTTAAGAGGGATTGGTTGAGTATGGAGTAATTTGTGGGTTTATGGATGTGGTGGGGAGCATTAGTAGAGTGGTGAGGAGTGGTCTGGTGGGGAGTGACTGGTGTAGTGGAGTGGTGAAGAGTGACTTATAGTGGAGAGGTGAGGGTGGGAATTGTGCAGTGTTTGTGAGTGTATGGCTCAGAAGACTGGAAGATTGGTGTGAGAACTAAAGGAATTTCATTTTACTTGTTGTGTGGGTATCTTCATGTTCCTTAATTTTGTATATAAGTACTATATTTATATAATTTTATCTCAAATAGTCTCTTTCTCCATTTCTCTAATTACTCGTTTTTCTGCATCATCAGTTCCTCTGCTCCCTCCCTCTTATTTCTTAACGTCTTTCTTCTCTTCATATTTTCTTATTTCTTCACCCTTCTTTACCTCCCCACCTTACACCATTCTCCTCCCTCCATTAGCTCTCCCTCCCGCTCTCCCATTGACCCTTCTCCCTCTTAGCAGTTTTTACAGCCGGCTCTCTCTTAACTAACTCCTCTTTTACCCTCGACAGTCTCGTCCGGACAGGCCAGAGGTTATAACTCTTGGCCAATAGCCTCATTCGATCACCACGTCCTCTTTCTATTCTCCTATCCTCCAGTTTGACTTCTTTAGCAATCCCTCTCAGTTTTTAATTCCTGCGTGTTTCTAATGCTTTGGCTTTAAATGCATTTATTTGTATTTCCAGATAATGTTTTTCAATACTGTACTTGCATTAATCTTTAGAACAAAATACATGACAAATATGGCAAGAAACAATAACTTCATTAGATTTGTTAATTAGAGTAGGATTGGTATTTATTTAATCTCTTACAAGGACCAAAAACCTTTACAAAAAGTGCATATTCACCCTAATACAGGCGATGAGTCACAATAACGTGGCTAAAGTAAGTTGACCAGACCACACACTAGAAGGTGAAGGGACGACGACGTTTCGGTCCGTCCTGGACCATTCTCAAGTCGACTGTGAACATTATTCACCCCAATCTCATCCATTTCTATCACATTTTCTTTGGAACTTCCTACAAAGGTCGATGTTCATCTGAACTAGTCATATACAATATTGTTTATATAAATAATGCTTCATTGGCCATATGCAAAAAATAATGCTTTCACATCATTTCATATGAGTGTGCATATACATTTAATATTTTTTAAACGACCGCTTTGGAAAATTATATGACGGTTACAGGAATAACGAACACATTTGATGGGAAAAGGATGTTCAACAGAATTTGTGCATATATATAAGTTGGAAAATTTTTTATATAAATAGATAAATGTTAAATATTTTTCCAAAATATATCTCAGACAAAAATATTTTAAGTGTAGATATTCAGTATCAGGTAAGGAATTAGGAGAGTTTTTGCTATTTTATGACTGGTAATTATGTCTTTTAGACATTAAATGATAATTTAAAAAGAGAAAGTACATATATTTCACAAGTTCATGAGAATAAGAGCCTTTCTTGCCTACCTTTTGTTGGTTCTAGGAATCAACGTCCCCTTGACCCAGTCTCTGACTGGGTGGAGGAGAAAGAGATGAGAAAGTTTGTGGTAAAAGGAGAACGCTTCAACAATTGTGCTCAAGTAAGCTGATAAGACAAATAATTTTCCTCAAAAACCCCATAAGAGAAATGCTGTAGTTTGACATTTTCCAAGATTTGGGAGCAATCCTCAAGACAAGGGCAACTGAGAAAGCAAAGATAAAGCAACTGAGACGTCAAACTACTTGTGAAGCTGAGAGAAATGTCCAACTTTTTGAAAGAACTCTTAGCAATAAAAAATATATGAGGTATCAAAGAACAAATGACTGTATTAAAGGTAAAGTTGACGTAAGATTCTTGTAGTAAATCTGGTAAGCTGTTTGAACTTTTTTTAATGTAACTGGGTAAAGCTTAACTTTGTTATCGCTGAATCTGATAATGTTGCAAATGCCTTGTACAATGTTTCCTTACAAGTAACTCTGCAAGAACCTATAAAAAAAAGGTTTCTACGTCTGACACTAATTTCCTTCTCCTCTTTGCTTTCTTTTTCGGGGGGAGAAAGGGGGGGGGGGATTTTAATCAACGCTTACCACATCATATATTTTTTTTTCATCCATCAACTTCTTACTCCATTTTTTGCCTTTTATTCTTCACCATCCTTGCCTCCTACTTCTCTTCTTTCGTGGCTTGGGTGATATCCCTCTCTCTCGACCCTTTTAGACTGAGACGATTATTTCTCGGTGATGTCAGCCGGGGTGCGTCTCTGAGACATTCACGCCCCCCTAACTCCTGGCAACCTTCCTGCCTCCTCGACTGTGGGGCCTCCACCTTCACCATCTTCCTTAAGACCCCACTCACCCCTAGCTCCCTTTCCTCACTTCCCCCACTCTCTCTCTCTCCCTCCCTCCCCCCCTTCTCTCTTTCTCTTTCCCTCCTCCCCCCCCCCTCTCTCTCTCTGGCTTTCTCTGATCTTTTTACCTGTAAAGTGCATCTCGGCCACCCTTCCACACACACTTTCTTAGAATTAGTGATAATGATACAACAAGTAAGGTACAGTGAACATTGTCACCTTTGCACACTGCAATCTGCTAATGGATCTAGTCAAACATATTTCCATCCCACACACTTCCCTCGCTTCATGACCTATCATCATACTTTCCCCTCTTCAGAATTCTAGCTAACCACCATGTATTTCCATGTCCTCTATTCTCTCGGTGAAATCGACACCAGTAATTCCATCTATTATCATACTATCATACAAGAGGAGCCACACATCTATGGATCATCCAATAAAATTAGCAGACTTCTAGATGTTACTTCTGCTCAGCTTAGACTCGGTTACAAGTATCTCTGGGAATTCTAATTATCTGCTGATGTAGACTTGACCAAATGTAAACTGTGTCAACAAAATTATTCGCACACCCTCCGTCACTATGTGATGGAGTGCGAAAAGATAATTGAATTCAGAGACAATTCTATAACAAATGTTCCTGAGATGTGTAAATATTTCATTCAAAGTTATATGCTTCCAGAAATCCTAGCCAAATATCCCCAGTTTGCTAACTGTAGGTAGTAACTAAGTGATTGTAACCTATCCACAACTGCCCACTGGATGGGGGGAGGGTGTGCAGGACAATCATATCAATTGTGACACTAGCTCTCCACACATGTCAGTTGCTTAATTTAGAAACTGTAGTTGTGGTCGATCTCGAACCCATTGATGATGTGACGATGTGTATTGAATTTCGTGGCTAGCTCCTCAAGATTGTAACTTGCTTAGCTAAATGATTTGTAGGGTTCAGTCTCTGAGCCCATTTTTTTTTTAATTTTGCCCCGAGGGGCGAGTTTATTGGGCAGCCCCACTCATCCTGTGAGTGGACACACCGCCATAGCAGCATATTGAGTGGCGCTGTTCAATAAACTTGCCCCTCGGGGCAAAATTAAGAAAAAAATGGCTCAGGTACTGAACCCTACAAATCATTTAGCAAAGCAAGTTACAATCTTGATGAGCTAGCCACAAACCCCCATTATGTGCCTCTGTAACGCTTTCCACCACCGCCCACAAGATGGGTATGGGGTGCATAATAAATGAACTAAACTAAAACTATTCTCCCACTCCTAGCCCCACACACACCCTCCCACCTCTACCCACTTACACTCTCTCACCCATAACCATCCCACACGCTCCTCTCCCACTCCTAACCACACATATTCTCCCATCCCTTAACCCTCAACCACTGATCGCTGAAGAATAAATAGTACAGCTATCACAAATGTATACACAAGTGAAAACATTTGTACACAAATGGCCACCCAACATTACAATAAAGTAATAGTCAACCGACCCTAGCAAACCTTAAACAGCCAACGCTAATTTAATCACTTAATCTTTGCCCCGGGAAATTAGCTTTACTGGGATTTAGCAGTTGAAATCTGCAGATAAACTAAATAAATGGAAAGCAATGATTTTCCCTCAATCACACCTATAAGCACATTCAAACTACCTGAATGCAGGTGTTGCAAAGCTAGAATGTCCTTACCTAACAGAAGTATTGTATGTTGGATACAGACCAACGGAGTCGTACTTTAAGTCCAACCACTAAGCATCAAGTCTAACTCTAGAAAAAACATTCTAACCTTGTCAGATCATCATCATTAACGCGCCACAGTGACGCGTCTCTCAACATCAACAATCATGCTGTCAGAGGGAGGCGAAAACCTTCACACAAACAGCACGTATTACATAGAAGAAGTAAGAATGGTATTAAAAAGGTTTCGTTCATGCTCTTGGTATCTAGATCCGGGTATTGACTATTTAATTTTAAAGTCAAATATTAAAGGAAGGATTAAGAGGGAGAAAGAGAGAAATGGGAATTGAAGTGGATAAACAAAACGAAGACAATAATTGTGTCCTGAAACACGACTTTTTCTCCCTGGAATATTCTAATTATATGTATATATAAAATTTGCATGAAAGAAAACAAAGTTTGCATACCATTTACATATTCATGAGACCATTAGGAACGAGAAACTGCAGACGTTTAAGAAACACCAAAGAATGTCAAATACTGTGTCTGTGTGTGTATACTCACCTGTGTGTGCCTGCAGGGTCGAGCTTTAGCTCTAGCCTGGGTTTAAAGCCGATAACGGTCTAATGTAGAGACTCTCGACCAAATTGTCTATCTAATTTACTATTTAAACTATGAATGAAGTTCGCTTTTGCAAACTACTCGTTTAGTTTATATAATTTTCCTATAAACATAAATGCTAAAAACAACATTTCAGCATCTCTGTTGCTAATCTGTTTCTCAAGCTTCTATCCGAGCCATCTTCTTATATAGGTATTCTTTATGAACATCGTTTTTTCCACTGTCAATTCTCCTAAGCATTTTATATGTCTTTATCAAGTCTCCTCTATCTCTCTCTCCTTTCTAGCCCGGCTATGTCCAACTCTTTCAGTCTATTTTCATATCCCTACCACCACCATCTGCCACACATATGTTGAACCCACTCCTTTCCTCTCCAAGAAAAACTCATTTCACGCTTTTGTTATACCAGGATATACTGTAAATGAATACCCCTTGAGATGACTCTATCTGGGAGCTTGCTTAGTTAGTGCTGTTACTTAGATTCTTGTGTCAGTTTCTTAACCACTGATAAATATCACCTAAGTTGGGGACAATAAAGAATATTATAAATTAATTGGCTTCTTACTCATCTTGATCTTATTGATGCGTTATTCTTGTTTCTTTTAAATTATTTAAATACTTATATTAATTATTTACTTATATCATTCAATACAAGTATGAATAAAAATGAAACAATATAAGCCATACGAAGCATGGCCTTCATGAGCAGTCTGAAGGTGCTGATTAACAAATCAGATTCCACATCTGATAAGTATTAACTGAAGAACATCAGAGCACGTGAAATATTCCAAAGAGATTATTGGATAGTAGAGATGGAAAGAATAAGCTGGGAGGAGGAGGAAGAGGAGAAGGAGAAGGAGGAGGAGCACTATTGACACAACAACACTGGATCTTTGAGAAAACAGAGACTCCGGAGGTAACCAGCTAAACGGGACTATATAACAGGTATGACAACGGTAGATACCATGAAGGTAGCGGCAGCCGTTACTTCAAGCCCTCCACTGAATACAGTATAGCTAAAGGAGGAATACGACAGTGCCACGATAAATCCCTGAAGGT
>NC_091156.1:6568291-6610791 GCF_040958095.1 Procambarus clarkii | reverse complement strand
CATGGACAGGGTTAGAGCAGTGTTAAACATATAGTTCAAGGGTTTATTGAACACTCAACCACAGAAGGTGATTCGGTGCTTTTAAAATGCTAAGCTAACCTACATACGTAAATATAAAGATTTTGACAGGCATTAGCAGGCTGGGAGCTTTTCCTGCCCATTGCTCATGGTACTTCTCCCACCAGTTGGTTTCACACCCAGTTCTCTATTACTGTTGGGAGAACATGGACGAACAGTTCAACCCGTCCTCCTCAGCTTTCCCAACGTCAAGAAACGGACGTACTAAAGCGACCTCTCCTAACCTACCAGGAAACGAGCCAGTATGTCAATTTCACGAGCCGCTTCCATTTTCTAGTACGATAATTTTTGGTCGTAGGCAGAGTATACGTCATAATAACGACGTTCTATTAGGAGGACGGGTTGAACTGTTTTGGCTAAGTTACTAGTCAGTTCTCGCTCTGGGGCGAGTGAGTGTGTTTTATGTACTCACCTAGTTTTGTTTGCGAGAGTTGAGCTTCGGCTCTTTGGTCTCGCCTCTCAACTGTCAACATGTGGACAGGTTTCTGAGCTTATCGGGCTCTATCATATCTACATTTGAAACTGTGTATGTATGTGTGCAGCGTTGTGTGTGTGTGTGTGTGTGTGTGTGTGTGTGTGTGTGTGTGTGTGTGTGTGTGTGTGTGTGTGTGTGTTTACTCTCTTTCATTTCTGTATGTCTATCTTATGCTCAATGACGTCATAATGAGCTATTTGTATGCAACTTTCATTCTCCCTCACTGTAGTTGACGGGGCCTCATGAAAGGGAGGATGGGGAGAGGAAGGGAGGGACGGTGAGGAAGGGGGAAGAAGGGAGGGACGGGGAAGGTAGGGACGAAAGGAGAGAGGGGTTAAAGGGGAGGAAGGGAGGAAATGAGGGAGGAAGGGATGTAGGGAGAGAGGAAGAAAATGAGGCAATAAGAAAGATAGAATGATACGGATAGAAGGATGGGAGGAACAGAGGAAAGGATGGAGGGAGGAGTGCCGGATCAATCGTGCTGTGGTGGATATGTGGACCTGCTGGCCGCTGCTAGCAACAACCTGGTGGACCAAACTCTCACAAGTCAAGCTTGGCCTCGGGCCGGGCTTGGGGAGCAAAGAACTCCCAGAAACCCATTAACCAGGTATCAACCAGGTAACCAAGTTAGGTGGGAAAAAGAGAGAGAGAGAGAGAGAGAGAGAGAGAGAGAGAGAGAGAGAGAGAGAGAGAGAGAGAGAGAGAGAGAGAGAGAGAGAGAGAGAGAGAGAGAGAGAGAGAGAGAGAGAGAGAGAGAAGGGTTGGGAGGGAGAGAAGAAGGATTGGAGGGTTGGGCATATACCATTTTCTCCAAGTTTTTTAGTAGCTGTGATTTTTATAATTTTTGATGTAGAAATTTGTCTTTTGATGCCTTTGGCTTTTATTCTTATTTGGGAATGAAAAGAATTTAATTTGGATAGATCAAGGATCTGTGGGAAGGAAAATGCGCGTGTGAAGAAGCTCACTGAAGAACAAGAACAGGACAGTAAATGCAGAACAGAAAGCGAAACAGTAGAAGTGGAAGAAGATGCTGAGTGAGGAGCATAATGCAAATTGAAGAGAAATAATGAAGAATGAGAAGAACCAGAGCCCATCTTCGAAGATATTTTTGTGCCGATGATATTAAATTCCTTGAATTTAATATATTCATGATAAAAGTACACAAAGTAAAATTTAAAAGTAATCTTAATAGTAATTAAAATAGTAAAAGTAATAAAAATAACAATTACAACAGTACAGTACTATTAAAAATATAATAATAATTATTACAGTAATATAATAATAATAATAATAATAATAACTTTAATTATAACAATATGATAAGGGCAATGATAACATTAATAATTACATTAGCAACAAAAAGGAAAATAAACACAACGTACAGTAACGTGGAAGCAGAAGCACGGAAGAGTGGAAGAACACTGGAAGAAGAGTGAAGGAAAACACGACGAGAAGGAGGAGTAGAAAATCACTGAAAGAAGTGTGAAGACACGAGAAGAAGGAAGAGTGAAGAGTGCAGGAAGAGTGCAGGAACATGAGTGAAACAGAGAATGAATTATATATAAAAAAATTATTACAACGATACACAATAAAAAAATTATTAATTATATTCTCCTGCATGTCAGTGTTGCAGTAGCTAGAGTCACCATCTTAAATTATTGTAAAATATATTGATTTTACTAATAATATAATTATTAGCATTACTGCAATTGTTATTAGATATTAAGGTATTAACAGTATTATTTATTTTAATAATGTTATTGCTTACAGTATAATTATTATTAATTGCATTATCCTTACTATAGTGTTCTTTTTACTAATACAAATATTGTTCTTTCTATCAATAAATATTCGAACATAGTGTCAGAGTTAATATTTAATAAACTGCAATAACTCGTATATATATATATATATATATATATATATATATATATATATATATATATATATATAAAGAGAGAGAGAGAGAGAGAGAGAGAGAGAGAGAGAGAGAGAGAGAGAGAGAGAGAGAGAGAGAGAGAGAGAGAGAGAGAGGGAGAGAGACAGACAGTGAGACAGAGAGATACAACAACAAATATTTTCCTTGTTCTGCCAAAAGTTAATTTGTTGTGTAATGTTAATGTTAACATATCATTAACAAATGTTAATTCCTGGAACAAAGTGCCACTGTCGCTGATACTGTCAGCAACATGTCTTTTAGTACCAGGTTTTCCAATGACTAATGTTCCTAGTCCGTGCTAAGTGACTTTATGTTCCTAGAAGTGACTTTATGTTCTTAGTCCGTGCTAATTCACTTAATGTTCCTAGTCCGTGATAAGTGACTTAATGCTCTTAGTCTTTGCTATGTAACTTTGTATTCTTAGTCTTTGCCGGCTAAAGTACGGAATTCGTGTTACATGTTCATTACTGATTCAGAATTTTCCATAAAATAGTAGACGAGCTCCTATAATATAGAATACTAGGCAATGCACTCGAATATATAAATAAATATAATTAAAATGTTGATGTAAATTGAACTACACTCAAATTAATATCGAAAACATTAGCTACAAAATTGATCATTATAAACATCTCTATATTGTAGTTTGAATAGCAATGAAACACTTATGTTCTTCAATTTCAAGCACAATTATAAATGTTCATGTATTAAGTGAATCTCTGTATTTGTTTACAAGCAAAATTTTTGCTTTTGATTCTAAAAATGTAATGGTTCCTCTGTTTTTTATGACACATTCACATTGTACATGTATTCATCCCGTCTTTATACATGTCTCATTATTAATGATTGGAAAATCAATTAAAATATACATGCGCATATACCAACATTTAGTATGCTAGAAGACAAAAGCATCCACAATCTAGTTATACTGTATAAGTATGAATAAAACAACAAAAATAAGAATGCCAAGAAACCTCATACGATATATGAACATATACACGGCAATGTATTAACATAATTGTATTTATCAGCACATTAACTCGGCCACAAGTATAACACGGGCCTGAACATTCACCGGTAATACTCGTATATTACCGCCCATCAGTTACTGGCGAGCGTATCATTATGCCCACGTCTGCATCATCTGAATCAATACGGTGTCTCTCTATTACATGACACCAGATACTGGGCGGCCAGTCGGCCAAGCGAGATACCTGCCGACGGTCAAGCCTTGCAACTCGGCTTGCCACTCCACCAGGAACTGCCCACTGCCCTTCTACCATGTCAATTCTTGCAAGCTTCAAACGCGATTGATGGTAGCTACACCCGTTTGAATCGTATATATTGACGCGCCTCTATGCTACTGCACTTATGGATGCATATAAGCTTTAATTATGCTTACCTGTCACCTTAAACGAGGAAAAAAATTCCGTTGAATGGCGGAAAGAGGAGGAAAAGCGGCATTACTCGGCGATACCCACATGGTTGTCACAGGTAATAACAAACAACTGTAAACACTTACTCGGGGCCCGTGGTTGCAGAGTCAAGATGGCGTCGATGGCAAGGTGCGCGCGCATGCCGGCCGCGGCCTGTTTGATGTTGCAGAAAGATTTGATCTTCACCATTTCTTTCGTCAGCGATGGACCTCCTCGCCCGCACTCGAACAAACGTCTCTTTGCACTAGGCATAAAGTTCGTGATTCCCATAACAAACTAATTAACAAAAACAAGTTCTTTTCATGGTATATATACAGTAGATTAACGAAAGTAACTTGAGATGTAAATGTTAATTACTGCATCGTTATGCACTACGCCGGCGTTCCCTGCTGTGCAGTCTCCACAGACGTGTGTTTGAGCACTCTGTCAGACGGTGTGGAAGGTCCATGTGATCAAAAGAGCGGAGGAGCGAGCGCACACCGCAGGATGGCGCTGCTATGAGAAGAATTTTCGTAAAAGTTTTGAGTCGAGTTGACTACTAGTGAATTCATTAAATTTCGCTCTTTGTCATAAAAACATTCCAAATCCATTACAAAATATCACCCCAGAAGGCTTCATAAGCATCAATATTCCTCCAGACACCGATACGGTGAGGTTCCAAACGAGGTAATTCTGGAGATATGGATGTAGGAAGTAGAGGAGTTGGCAGCCTCCTTTCCCCTGCCGTCACATGAGGCCATGTATCACCCGCGCACTCCAGGCAGGAGGCACACACGGCCCGCGGGACACCACAAGGACCAGACGCCCAGGCAGTGGGAGGAGGGGAAAGAATGACTTAAAAACGAGAAGAGTTGAGATTGGAAATTAAATAAGAAGAAATTATAGCCAAATAGGGAGAAAATTAAGAACAAATGCAGAGACAAATCGTAAAAATAAATGAAATCCTGAGGATTATATCTAAGGAATTGATTGAAGGGGACTTTTACTTGTAAGGCGACTTTGCTTACACACATTATGGGTATATTTTCTCCTTTGAGTACTAAGAATGGCACGACCTGATGAGGCGACCAACATGGTCAAACACACAAGATATAATGACTGTGTCGGAAACATTGGGTATAGCCCTGTCAGACATTGGGTATATATAACCCTGTTGGATATAACTTATTATCCTGCCAAACACACACTCCGGCTATAACCCTTCCAAACAATCTGTCCTGGCAATCGATAAGCCATAAAACAAACGAATCTTGTTCTTAGATTCGCGCTTTATTATGTTAGATAGATATTAAGACGTAGGCAGCATTCGTCACATTTGGAAAGTAATGAAGCTACAATACTGTATGCATTCGCCTACAGTTTTACTCGAAATAACTTGGCGGCACTTTCTCCCGATAATTCCCTCCCCCCTTTCGGCTACAGTTTAAATTCATGATAATTAAAGTTACTGAACAGATAGCTACATTCAATATTGGATAGTTAGCCATTTAAGTTCTTGGATAGATAGCCATTCAAGTTCGTGGATAGATAGCCACCCACACCAAATTGAATAGATAGCCAGAAATTTGCTAGGTAAATAGGGTCTAAAGTTAAAGAGTAGACAGCACGTAGATGGGAGAGATACAGACAGGGAAGGGAGAGAGATAAGGGGGTTAAATACGGCGGACTTGTTCAAAGGATATGGATAGGTGACCTTTTGTTCCCTTTGCCACAACTGCAGTTAACATTTCATTTCAGAAATTTTCTGTTCAGTTGTTGTATTTCTCCTTTACTGAAGTCAACGCTATCTATCATAATAATTATATGAAAGTTTCCATGTGCTATATAGTCCGTAACAAAAGTGTTACAGCGGAAGTCGGTTACACCGACCGGTGAAATGCATCTGGCAGCTAAATTTTGCGGTTTCCAAGGGTAGGTTCGTTAGGCCTATACACTTTTGTCAGCCGAGTGTGGTAACAGAGAGGAAAGAAGGGGGGAGAAAGAGACGGGAAAAGAAAGGGGAATTGAAGTAGATAGAGAACAAAGAAAGGAGAGAAGAATAAAACAGGAGCTTTAGTAAAGGAGAATAACAAGAGAGATGGGGAAATTCCTGTACACATTTTATAATATTTTATTGGTAACATCACTGCAAAAAAATTATTAGAAATATTATATTATAACTGTTTACAGTATAATGGAAAGTAAACCCATGGCCTTCTCAAGGCTTCCATAACCAAAGGCTAAGTTGTACCAACATATCAGCACATCCAGTTACTGGCCTTACCTTTACGTACTGAAATACGCGTATGAGAGCGGTCAAGTTAAACCGATTATGACTTTATAATCTTAACCTTTACAGTTATTTTAGCGTTTATGATGAACTTTGCTACACCAGACATTCATTCACTACAGTCATGACGACAGATAACTACCAGACGCGGTTCTAAAAGTTGTCAAGTAATCGCTTGCTGTCCCATCTGAGTTTATTACTCCTTGAAGCAATAAACTACGTTTCTCATGGAGACCTCCAGAGCTCATTCGGAGCGTTTTTTTCCAAGTACAAATATAATCACTACCCGCATTCTCATACGATATATACATATTTTAAACTGTCTTACACATTCTTCCACACAGAACACACTCACGCAAAGATCTACACAACGTTGGAGATGTGCCTGGCGGGTGTGACCATGAGCCGGGATGTGTATATGTGTGTGTGTGTGTGCGTAACCCCTGCTTTTCTTTTTCACAAAATTTATGTCTGACCGCCCCATTATCACCAGGAGATTTATGTGAGCTTGTTCACAGCGGCTCCTCCTACTCCTCCCCGCCACCACCATGGACTAATACGCCTAAGAAATACATAGCTCTGTCTTAAAGTGATCATATGTCGTTCTGTCTTTAAGTTCAGGAAAGCGAACGACCATTTCCATTATGAATTTCATCTCAATGTTAATGCAAAACATCTGGATAAAGGAAACGTTAAGCAGGGGAAGGAAGGTAGTGGAGTGAGGCAGACTGGCTGGTCGGTAAACCAACACGTCCGCTCTAAACTGTACTTCTACAACACCATAAACGAACCCCGTTGGTCATGGGTTTATGGGAACAAAGAGCACAACCTTTCATAATTGTTTCAGGGTACAATAAGTATACCATATATATATATATATATATATATATATATATATATATATATATATATATATATATATATATATATATATATATATATATATATATATATATATATATATATATATATATATATATATAAGTATACAAATGAAGAAACATTTGTTTGTTCATTTATCAGAGAGTTTCCACCAACTTGATTGGAAGAGGGTTTCTTCAATAACGATTTGTATAAAAAGCATTTTCGATAGGAATATTGTTGAGCTTGAAGCCGTTGCACCTTGTGTGCCTTACATCTGACCTTTAAAAGAAGTGGTCTGGGCCAATATCGCATAGTGTTTCGGGCAAGTCCTTAATCCTAATTTTCACACACACACACACACATCCCTATGAAGCAGCCCGTAGCAGCTGTCTAACTCCAAGGTACCTATTTACTGCTAGGTGAACAAGGGCATCATGGTGAAATAAACTCTGCCCATTTGTTTCCGCCACCGCCGGGGATCGAACCCCGACTCTTAGGGACTATGAACCCTGAGCGCTGTCCACTCAGCCGTATGGCCAACTAAATATTTTGGGGGACTTGGCAAGTATTTTGAAAGTTTCGATTAGGATGATTCTTGTCACCCGGTATTAAACTTTCTACAAAGCAGTTTTGTCTTTCTGAAGTTAAGGTCTCCATGCTTAGATACAATAATCCAAAAGTGCGTTCACTTAACTATTCCTAGGATTTGGTTAGCTTTTTTTTTTACCTCATTTTGATTAATTCACAGAATTTATCTTTAAATTATTTACTCAAGAGAACGTCATAATAATAATATAACGTGAAATATCTATATTTATATACTTTATTCCTAAGACTTAGAAACTACAGTTATAAGTTATTTATGTTGCTAAATTCAGAATCAGAAACTATGTTCGTAACAACGTATACAAATCATTACAATAGGCTGAACTAAACAAGTTCACATCAGTCTAAATCAAACTATATTTTTGGGTCAGGTGGGTAGCATTTATCTATTATGAAAGTTGACATGTATTGGAAAAAGCGTTTAGTTAACCATTAGATCAATCAGTAAGACAGATGTCTGAATACTTTATACCACAAAATAAGAATGACGAGAAAACACTTTAAAGAATAAATATAAACTAATCATTCGTGCAATTATATAAAACAGTTTAAACAACATAGATCTGACTTCAGATCTTCATTTAAAGTGTGAATTCGTTCCCGAATTCACACTTTAAAAGCAGCGTTAAAACCTAATGCTTCGCAAACCGTGAAGGTCAGGTTGAGTATAACAACAATAAATGTGCCCGAAACGCTATGCCTACTAGTGGCTTTAGGTATTGTATGTTCTAGCTCTATCTTTAAATCCAACATTACGTTTGTAACTCATCTTCAATGACTGTACCTTTACCTGAATAAAAGATCTAATCTAATCTAATCTAATGTCAGTTTGTATCCGTGAAAGATACACCACAGTGCGTTGTGTGTGTCTTAAGTTTATCTAAGGCTCCCATACCTACAGTCTTTCTTCCCGGGTTATTCCATATCTAATTCCAGAAACACATATCATGCGTGATATTACTTTGGTATTTAAATAAGAATACAGATATATTGTCCATTAGAATGGTCCCGGAATTGATACTTTTCTTAGACGGGATGTTTCAATGGCTCTTGATCCCTCTGTTTCCCTATAAGTAAATAGGTACCCGGGAGTTAGGCGGCTGTTTTGAGTTTCATCCTGGAGAAGGATAGTCCTTAAATCGACGAATCTTGATAAGAGAATTAACAGGCATCCTGTTTCCGACTGTAGGAAACTATAAAGTAGGCTATTATATGATTATTGCAAACATCTTGTTATATAATTTAGTTAGGCATTCCAAACTGAGAAAACGTACCTCATGTGCGTTCATAGAAAACTGTACTTTCGTCGAAATTTAGGGGAAGCAAAATTATATCAAGATTCATCACGCATTATGTTGTAGCAGTTTAGGTAAGTTCAGTTATCATGCAACCTATACCTATTATGGGCATACCTATTTCGGGCATGCCAATTTGCCCGAAACGCTATGCGAGCTAGTGGATTTACAAGAATGTAAATACAACTTAATTTCTATGTTTTCTGTTAACCCCCAATGTACCTTCTTGTATATAAATAAATAAATACCCATATTATGAACGGTTGTTGAAAAGGTTAGAGGCATATAATGAGCTCAATAACTGAACCACCAAAAATCCTTTAGCTTGGTAAGTTACAGTCATGATATGCTAGTTACTCAGCTTAATGTATATTATTGTATCAACATGGGTTCGAGAATAACCACATGTAGTCTCTAAGTTTAGCAACTTACATAATTGGTGAGCTAGTTTCATAATTTGATCTGTTTATCATGTAATCGCCCCCCCCCCCACCCATCCCAACCTATATTCAATTGCATTTTCAAAATGCATCATTCTTTTTCAAAAATATAGGTTAAATACAAGCGTTCTATTGTTAAAATTACTGATTATTATTATTAATAATATGTAAAGAAACTGATAAGCGGTGTGATCCATGGAAGGAATTAAAACATATATTAATAACTATTAAAATATATGCATTTGAATTCAGGTGTTTGCATTGCGAGGCTCTACCCCAAATGCATCTTAAGATATAGATTAGATTTGATTTTTTATTCAGGTAAAGGTACATACATTGAAGATGAGTTACAAATGTTGACAATCGACTTGAGAATGGTCCAGGACGGACCGAAACGTCGTCGTCCTTTCACCTTCTAGTGTGTGTGGTCTGGTCAACATACTTTAGTCAGGTTATTGTGACTCATCGCCTGCACATGAGTTGCAAACATAATGTTGGATTTAAAGATATAGCTAGTACATACAATACCTGAAGCCACTAGTACGCATAGGGTTTCTGGCAAATCAACCATCCCTTAACGATCCATAACCTTAACGATCAAGGTTAAGATCAACATTGTAAAATATTTCTGTTTCCATAGACTTCATCAACATCCTAAGCCACATTTTTTCTCTGTGTGATAGTAGGCTTTGTTTTTAAATTATGCTGGACGGGTACATTAGTGGAAATTATTGTGAGCAAACATACTATGGTGTTCCGCCAGGTGCAGTTCCGTCATACATGCTTCTCTTATTATTCAGCAACAATCTTGCTCACGGCTTCATTTTGCAATGCTTCTCAATTTAAACATGAATTTCTCGAGCTACTTTATATGAATCTAAAGTGTTTATCAGTTAATTTATCTTAGGTCTGATATGAAATTCTTCTTTATGGGACAATTTTAAATTGGTAAAATCATTCCCGAACAAATTCGATTCTCGTACAAGGATAGGTTCACGGTCACGGGGTTAACAACATTGCAAACCAGACACGACAGGGCGAATCTCATCGAAACTTAAAATATTAATTAATTTGGAGGATATTGATCCAAACCACTTCTTCAAAATGTCGGGCGTAACACGAACAAGGAGCAACGGTTTTAAGCTCTACAAGCCACAATATAGGACAGCAAACAGGAGATGCATTTTCACCCATAGGATTATAAACCCATGGAACCACCTACCCGCCGGAGCCGTAAATACTAAAGCACTGCTGCAGTTTTAGATCCAAGTAGATAAAATCATCAGAACAAGTGGTGGGGACCTTCGACAACCCCCCGGCTTAATGTCCTCGTCGAGGCCACTAAAGATATAGTGACCCTCGGGTAAATAATAATTATGAATATAAATCTCTGTATATAAATAACAATTATTTTATTTATTTATTGAGTATAATGGATCAAAAAGCATTTGAAATGTGTAACAAAACTTGCAAAATCATATTTGCTAAAGCTTTTCTGAGAGTGAAAAAACGCACCTTACATTTTGGTGAAAATTACTACTAATTCGATTTCTCGTAGTCTACCCAACGTTCTCTTAATGTTTCCATAACGCAAATAACAAACTCGTCACAGTATTGCTATAGAATCCCCATTATTCAATAAAAGTATCGTTTTCTCTTGAGTTCCCAGAACGCCTAGGGTTGTAGAAAACGTGTATTTATTATTGTTATTGTGTGTAACTCTAATATAACTCCAGAAAAATGTCGACCAATATATGTGTATTTAAAAATTCAATCTAAATTTATCCTTCAAAAATATATGAATTGCAATATAAATGTAACTCTGGGGTCGACAGTAGATATAGCGTGTCATATAGACCAGTTATTAACAATACAACTTTCAAGGAATATATATATACATATCTGTCTCCCTGTCTGTGTGTTTTCGATCGTCTTGTATATCCCTCTGTGTGTCGAGATGTCTGTCTCTCTCCCACTGTGTCTGTCTGTCTGTCTTCCTGTCACTGAGTGTCTATGTATGTATGTCATTCTTTATGTCTGTCTGACACACTCTTTCGCACAAACACACACACTTTCTCTATCTCTCTCTCTCAAGGCTCCCTCCATGCTGTATCTAGACCCCACCACACTACCTAGACCCCACCACACTACCTAGACCCCACCACGTTGTGTATAGACCCACCAAGGGTCTTTGGTAGGGGCTTAAGGACTGTCAGAGTAAAGGTAGTGGTTATAATACAGTGTCGTGGTACGCACTTCACAGTTTAGCAATGCTGAGTCTATGCAGAGTTTACGGAACAGTACATCTCATATACAATCATGCGAGCAACATAAAACAACATTATTCAACAAGGAACAACACCATTCTCGTAACTATGCATGATTAATGTACCCCCAGCCACTTTAAAATAGTCAACAAAATAAGGACCGTTCATCTTTGCTGTTAAAATCCTGTTGACAGGTATACAATCTTCCTCCATGGAAAATTTACCCAGCTGAAGTTTACTTTCGTGGAGCTTGAAATTGTTAATTATATGTAATTTCCTCCACTAATTACTAATTCCTACATTACTGATATTCGGATCAGGGGAAGTATAATTACATGATATACAAAGTTATGGATTCTTATTAAAATAACCATCGTTAGGTACATATCCTGCCAAATGGGAAAGGACGTGACGTTTTGCATATAACGCTGATGTGATTTAGTTAACATGGGCCGCCGGGCACAGTGTCAAAAAAAATGTCACCTAGACATTATAGAGAACATAAGGTCTGGAGTTAGTACATTAGACAACCGACGGTCGGAAAGCCGGGGTCCAAGAGCTAACATCTCGATCCTGCAGGCACAAATACTAAATACACACACACACACACACACACACACACACACACACACACACACACACACACACACACACACCTACCTCAACACCTGGTTAGTATGTTACTATCAGTCACAGTTGCCAGTAATAATAAAGTAAATCTTCCGATGTCTCATTCCGCTGTCAGGTGGCGGCCACTGTTATGATAAATGGCAAGACTGGAAAATTTGGACACAGTTCATTGGTGGCAGGACACGTACTGTGTGACCAATGGGGAATAGGTCAGAGACTAGGCGTTTCATTGGCTCCTTTATGGGGTATTATACACTGGCTTAATCATACAGCTATCAAGGTTCTGATAAATGTTAAATCAGCAATATTACATATGACAAATCAGGAGACAGTTTCTTTTTTAGGTTAGCTAATGAGTATGTTGATACACATTTTTTTATCGATCCAAGTATATATTTACTCTCGTAGGGTGATATATGGCATCTGTTTTAGTGGGAGGGCAATCCGTCATATTTTGACAGGCGGTCATGACGTCACAGTCTCGGAGCGTCGTGATTGGTTGCGTCCCGCCGACGATTCCCCTGTTAAAGAGACGCGATGAAAGTGCGTTCTTATGGCGGTCATTAGAATTTATTTCAGAGGTTAGCCAGCGTTTGATTGCCGTTGCGTGTTGCGCGGTAATCACAATACCTCTTTGTAAGTCTTTAAGGCTCGTATTACCGCCTTTGTCGAGAGACTTTTGTTTAACTCGTTTTTATATCCTTCCTTCTGAGTAAATATATATAAGATGACGTTAACGCAGTGTCTGACTGAGGGCTAGAGAGCGTTGCAATTATTGAATGATGCAATGCCTTGAAGTACGAGTTATTGGGATACGGTTCAACATTATTAAAGGCTTTATAACTAAGGTGGCAGGTTCTAAATTAGCAAGACAGTCGGCTACTTTAAGTGACAAGGCTAACCGCGGAGTTCTGTGACACTAGAGTACGTTCAGAGCCGTCCCTGTCCTCACACTTAGCCGCCCCCTGTCCTCACACTTAGCCGCCCCCTGTGCTCACACTTAGCCGCCCCCTGTCCTCACACTTAGCCGCCCCCTGTCCTCACACTTAGCCGCCCCCTGTCCTCACACTTAGCCGTCCCCTGTCCTCACACTTAGCCGTCCCCTGTCCTCACACTTAGCCGCCCCTGTCCTCACACTTAGCAGCCCCTGTCCTCACACTTAGCCGTCCCCTGTCCTCACACTTAGCCGTCCCCTGTCCTCACACTTAGCCGCCCCCTGTCCTCACACTTAGCAGCCCCTGTCCTCATACTTAGCAGCCCCTGTCCTCACACTTAGCCGTCCCCTGTCCTCACACTTAGCCGCCCCCTGTCCTCACACTTAGCAGCCCCTGTCCTCACACTTAGCAGCCCCGGTCCTCACACTTAGCCGCCCCCTGTCCTCACACTTAGCAGCCCCTGTCCTCACACTTAGCCGCCCCCTGTCCTCACACTTAGCAGCCCCTGTCCTCACACTTAATGCATCACAATGTTGAAGCTATCGATATCGATATTGATTCACTGTATCCGGCGCTATCCTTTATGATCTGCTTTAACCGAAGTTTTATTTATAATGCTTTCTTAACCGACGTGTTATTTGTCACGCTCCGGTTTAACGAGTCACTGGCCATATAAGAGTCTCTAGTGGTGCAGGGAAGAGGCACATGTGACACGAGGCGAGAATAACAATGGATGACATAAGTGTATTCGAGTCTTCAATCATTCACAGCCGATGTATGTTCTGCCAATAAATTATTGAACAGAATTTAGTCATTTCAAATGAATAATTTCTGTAGTATCTTCTTGTTGCGAGAATTGGGATGCCGCGTTGTTCTCTTTCACGTATTTTCACTGCATTTTCATTGTATTTTTACTGTATTTTCATTATATTTTTACTGTATTTTCATTGTATTTTCACTGTATTTTCATAGGTATGTTGAATACAGTAGCCCCATTTATATTCACTATTTTAATTTCCGAGAAACTATTTACATGAATAGTTTTTATTGTTATAATATGGCCCTTAATATTTACCTTTATCACACATATTTATGTATCTACTCTCAAGAATAATGCAACAATCAGATATCTGTGTAATATACGATTTGTAGGTGTAGTTCATCAAGATGTTTAGGCCTAGTTGAACAAGAAATGTAGGTACAGCTCACCAAGATGTGCCGGCCTATATCACCAGGATGGGTAAGTAACCTTCTCCATGATGTATAATCCTAATTTATCAAGACATGTTGGCCTATTTTTACAAAATATGAAGGACTAGTTCAACAACCTGTGAAGGCCTAATTTTGTTCAGAAATGCTTAGTTCTCTATAAAAGACTATTACAAAATTGTGCAACTGGCTTCACAAGATTGTTACTTTCTTAGACAAATGAACTATGGAGTTCAGTTCCCGAACTCCACAGTGCAGAAATTGTTCCGGAACAGTTCCTGAATTCACTATGTGCCCCCTGTAGCCCATGTAATCCCCTCCCATGCGATGGGGATGGGGTCCTTCACCTCCCACGGGATGGGTATGGGGTGCATAATAATTGACGGAACTCAGCCACGAAGTTAAGAGCAAATCTCCTCACAGACATTCTTACCCCTCATCCCCCCTCTCGTCTCTGGAACTTTTGATCAGAAAATACATCAAACACATTCTTTTCTTTCTCAACCTTTTCACAATCTTCTCTGTGTCCTCTCCTTCTCCCACTCACCTGTTACTTCTCTCCTTTCTTTCTTCGCCAATCCTTTAATCTCTCTCTCTCTTTCCATCTTTTTTATCTTTCTCTGTCGATCTCTTTCTCTCTGTAGATCTCTCTCTCTCTTACTCTATCTCCTCTCCATTACTCTCTCAGCAGCTGTTGGTATTCTGAGTAAATTATTCTAGTCAGGTATCTTGATAAAACCTTCAGCGATAGTCTCTGTAAGTGAGTCTATGTGTACATGTGTATTCGCCTAATTGTACTCACCATGCTGTGCATGCTTTCACCATTCTTGACTTATACCATATCTTCATTACAATCTTTGTTAGATATTAAATATCCAATAGCCTCGATTATCACCTCTTGTTCATTATATTTACTCAGTACTCTCAGCATCAAGTGAGAACTGAGTAAATACTGCATTCCTATAACTCAGCTGCATTACACACACAAATCACAATAGCGTGATGCATGAAATGAACAAATCCACAAGGGCCGTGACGAGGTTCGAACCCTCGTCACAGCCTTTGTGGATTTGCTCATCTGCGTCTCTTTATTTATCTCGTATAGCGTACAATGCCCTAAATGCCCGTTTGTTTAAACTTCTGAAAGAAGATTACTTAGATGTTGGCCTGCTCTGAACATACCTCATTCGTGATTAAGTTGATATGTACTTTTGAGATCTGCATTTTTTTTATTATTATTCTCGGTTCTTGAGGTTTCCTCGCTCCCTCGCACACTTTTTAACTGACATTTACTTGGGTTGAAGTCGAGCAACCACTCTTTTAGACCAGGGTTTTTTTCAAATTCATTTTCTTGCGACCCAGTTTGATAATAACAAATATCACCACGACCCAATTCTGTCACTGTCAAACATGTAACATAAAACAAGATAAAAGGTAAGCTAATTCAGGTTTAATAGTCAAGACATGCGGTATTAATTTGAAGAAATCAATCATAATTAATCAAGTAAACATTACACAAATCAATATAAAATTGGCGTGATGAATGTGAATGGTGGACCTGCGTGTTACTTGCTATTTTGGCCCAGTCTGGTTCACACGATAGTGCTACTTTACCTTGGTTACCTTGAGTTGCTTCCGGGGTTTAGTGTCTCCGCGGCCCGGTCGTCGACCAGGCCTCCTGGTTGCTGGACTGATCAACCAGGCTGTTGGACGCGGCTGCTCGCAGCCTGACGTATGAGACACAGCCTGGTTAATCAGGTATCAACGTCGAGGCTATATGCGTATTAGCTGCGCTAATTGTTATACCGGACTCCGTTTTTGTTTTTTAACTTTGTCTGAGTGGAAAATCCAACTTCACTTGTAAGCAACGATAAACACTCATCCTAAGATTAGATATTCATTTGAAACACTGACTCAAAATGGTGGCAAAGTTGATGATTTTTGCCTTATTCTCAATATATTGTTACATTTGTGATGGAGTAGCTTATTTGTTATTTGTTTAGATGTTAATTGCAACCTTACGAATCATACGGGCGGCTCAAAAGTACATGAACATTTTAATCCAGTGCTTTTTATTCTCACTTCGAGCTTCTCTTCTAGAGCTCTAGTGCCCTCGACGGGGACAGGAAGTCGGCCGCTAGTCGATGGTCCCCCCTTTTTTGTCTTGATTAATTTATCAAACTAGATTTTGAACTGTATTAAACCCCTTTTTATGAATAAAAAACTCTTTACTCACGACTCACAAGTTATAACGCTCGAAAATTTATCTAACAGTGCTTCGCTGACGATCTTTCGAAGTGCAACTCAGTAAATGCTTCATCCACTTACAACAAATAAAAATCATTGTCAAAAGAACCTAAAGACATAACTTAATCTACGCCTAAATATGCACAATATGCTAATATATAATACTATTACTTTGTTTATTAAATTCCTGTTTTGAATGAACAGTGTGTTGAAATTGAAAAATGAGTCTTTGGGGTCGGTGACTGGATACAATGAACCAACCTTTCCTCAGACCAGGCTCGTTTCAAGTTGCGGCTGTTTCCCAAGACTCATTTATCAATTTGAATGTATTGTCTATTAAAAATGGGTATGTTCTTATATATAAATTAATATTATTATATATTAAAGTTCTAGATACAGTTCGGCGTAGGTTATATTAAGTGACAAGGGCCTGTTGGCGAATGTATGTGAAGTCCGCGGGTGAAGCATTTACAAAATTGCAGTTCAAACGGAGGTGGTCAGCGAAACACTATTTAAAAAAAATGTTCGAATGCCATCTGTCGTTAGTCGTGTGTAAATCGTTTTTAATTAATAAACAGGGGCCTTGGCAGCTGGATTAAGAAGCATTTGGGCTTTGTTTTTTGAGGACGGACCGCTGAAATGAACACAAGCAAAAGACGAGTTGCTGCAGCGATGAAAAGGCAAGACGAAGCACCACCCAGCAATCTGGAACTAGCAGGTTCATTATTCATCACAATGTAATGTGTCAATCAAAACATGTTTATGGGGCAAATAACAAAATTAGCAAACAAACTGACATTTTCACAGCTCGAACATGACTTGGCTACAGGCCGTTCGGCTTCTATAGGGATCAACAGGAAGTAAAGTGTAAAGTTTATGGACAAAGACAAGGACACACTAAAACATTTTATCTTAGACTGTAATAAAATTGAGCCATTTAGAGATAAATCTAAACTCACGCTGTATGAAATGGCAAACCATCTTATTACTAAGGATAAAATATCTGAAATACTTGCACTGTATCTATATTTCGCTTCAGTTGAAAAAGGCATATGAGATGAAGTAGCAAGTAGTGTGTTGTGAAGACTACTAATAACAAACAGGATGAGTATGGGGTGCACAATAAACTAGCCGCCTCCGGCGGCAACAGTCAAAGCCACCGGCTTCAAGTGGGTTTACTGTATGTTCGGATTCATTCGAAACCCGAAACAAATACAATCTCCCAGCCCGTCCTCCAAACAAAGACCCAAAAGTGATTCCATCCACCCGCCAAATGAATGAAATGAATAATGTATATAAATTTATGAATGTATGAATGAAATGTTTATGAATGAAATGTTTATGAATGAAAAACAGTTTACACACGACTCAAAACTGTTGACTGTAGAACACTTCCGGAACAAGTACTTCACTGACGAATTTTGTTCTAACCACAACGCTATAAATGCTTCACCCACGTAATACAAATACAACCAATCGCCAACAGAACTTAAACACCTAACCTCACTAGTGCCTAAATATGCAAAGTATGCTAATATATTATGTTAAAATTTATATTTGAGAAAATTCCTGTTTTGAATGAACAGCATGTAAAAATGTATGAATGCGTGTGTGTGGTCGACCGCTGGATGTAATGGACTTGAGTCGAGGACGGGGTTTTTTTCTACGAGTCAGATCATTAAGACGTTACCTGTGGTTGTGTTGTGAATTCACAAATAGAATTCAGAGCCTTCTGGGCTCTGTCGTATCTAATTCACCTCTTAATGAATTCTATAATTTAATTATAGCCTAATTAATGGCGTTAATATTAAAATCGAACCAACAAATGCTTAAATGTTAGCCAATCTAGATCATAACATGTTGTCTAGCCATTAAACAATTATTTATTTTGTCTCTGTAACACGTTTAGGTAAATGCTTTCCATTCGTGATCACTTGATCATGTACCAGCTATGTTTTTGTCAGGCCTGACTGATACCATGAGAAATTTGTAAATGTTGGTTAAGTCGGCATTATTTCTTCTTCCAGTGATGTGATGATCAGCACTTTAACTTTATCTCGTAAATCAATCTTTTCAGCTCTGGGAGTAGTCTGAAACGCACGTGTATATATCTGTACATTTTCTTGTTGATGATAAAGAGATTGACTGGTCATTGACTTGGTCACTATTTTCCTCCAGAAAATTACCATCTAGTGTGGCTGTGATAACAGCTATTAATGACACTATCGACCAAATTCTATGTGAATGGAAACAAAGTTAGTAAAGAGGAAGGCTCTCTTTCTACTGTAGACTGCTACTGGATTATACTACTGTCAGGAAAACATTAAACATTTCTGAAGATGCTCCGTGTGGTGACAAATTGCATATGAATTTGACAGGTAAAGCAGAACGATGAGCTGGTTTTAAATGAATAATAATATTGCCACGATTACAGTCGCTACTGCTGATAACAGTAGGATCACTCTGACAATTTAGACCGCTACCACTTTAGTACCTTCCTCGTCACACAGCTCCACATGCCGGAAAGTAAAGAAAAAATTCTTTAATACAAAAAAATTAAAACTCGCCAGCCGTTTCTTGAATATGTGTATTGAATTTACACCTGTGACATTGTTCCCCAACTCAACAAGCAAAGACGAGATAATGTCAAGTTTGCATTACATCTCCGAGAGAACGAGACACGAACCTAAAATAGGACCAAAGCAAACACAAGAACGAATACAAACAAAACGAATAGACATAGGATGAGGAAGAAACATGACTGGCAGCCAGGTATATACCTTTCAATACGTACACTCAGACACACACACACACACACACACTTTGGTAATTTCCCAAGGCATTCAAAACTGTAATGGTAGGTGGTATCAGGGAGTCGGGCCGCCCTCCCCCCTCGGAGAGACGAGCCGAGCCACGCAAGTTTTAGTATCCAATTTAGGTAATGGTGGAGGACGCTGGATGATGAACTACTCATTCCTGTGATGACGCATTAATCCGTTTACGTGGCGTTTGTTCCCTGTTTCACTTAATGGTTTCTTGGGAATTTTTCTCTCTTTTCTGTAGTGGCGTCTAAACTTTTTTGTGTGTGGGTGGGTGTTCTCCTCCGCTTCTTCTATCTCGTTTTCCTTTCCCTTAAGGGAATGTAGAAACATAAGCAATACTTTGACGAAGAGAGAATACTCGTAATACGAAGAAAACGAATGTTATTGTATAAATTGGCTAACATGAGCTTCAAGCATTTGTTGGGTCTCTTTAAATATTTTTCATCTCCTACTCTTGAGTGACAATAAATTTTGCTCTCTAGCACTCAAGTAAGATTTTTTTTATTTTATTTTAGGGCTTCGTGAATAATTGGCTTCATAATATTTGTTTCATAATGCTGTGTGATTTCAGTTACATAACTACCCTCTCATATACATATGTTACTCTTAGAGTGATCCCTGAATGTGCCTGGGTTAGTCTGTGCCTCCCCCTAACACCCATTCTATCCCCTCTTCTTATCCCCATCTCCCCCACATTCCAACCTCTTCCCCCATCTTCCTTCCCCCTTCCTCTTCCCCTGTCCCTCTCTCCTCCTCTTCCCTTTCACCTCTCCTCCCTCCCCCTCCCCTCCCTTCTCTCTCTCTCCCTTATTCACTCGGATCTCTCTACCCTTCCCTCTCTTCTCTTCAGCCTCGAACAGACAGACATATATATGTAGAAGGGGTACCCGGGTCTTTCCCTAATCTTCACCCCATCTAAACAGCCTCGTGCTCATCCTCTTGGTACCAACCCCTTCGTCCCTTCCCTCGTCATCCACCTTCCACCCCCCCCCCATCCTCCCCTTCTTTCCCCTTTCCCCCTTCTGTCAGAAAATTGATTATTTTACAAACTGTTAGATCAATGAATCTAACACGAATCCTTTTTTTTAACTGATTTATATTTTTTCTTCACTCGGTAAGGAAGTTAAAAATTCACTTTTTTTTCAAGTTCCTCTTATAATTTTATCGGACCTGATAAAAGTCAATATGTAGTTGGAGGTTTGATATTACATGCATCATGGAGGATGAGATGAGGTCGACGTGGTGTGAGGTGGTGGTTCGTTTGTTTTATTCTGTGCATGTAGAATATACCTATCGACATATACCGTATAATTAATACCTCACCTTACCTTACTATATACGGTATTTACCATTTAACCAACCATAGTTATGTGTTGAATACCGGTCATGGATTTAAGTAACGGGTAGTTGTTAAGCTTGGAAGTGGGCTTTATATATAATATAAAATATATATATAATAAAGATTCCCGTTGACAATATTGTAACAATCTTTGTAGAACTTGTTACAAAACTGCCAGTAAGGTACGTAACTGACACTTCTGTATGTGTCTGCTGCTGTACCATATATAACGAAAATCAGTTCTCAGTTTTAGGCCATAAAGAGAACATGCCATCGTGATATCTATACCTTGTGGCCTCACATGGTAAACTGCTAAGAAGTTTTATTACAAATAAACAACATTATCGGCTCGATTATGTTAGACATGAGGCGTGGCTAATCGCATTTCAATAATTCATCAGATAAAACTAGTAAATCATCAAGTAAAACAAGCATTAATGTTCGTCATCTTGAAATCTCAGTCTTTCTTCTTGCTCTCATTAAGAGAGAGAGTAAATTAAGTAAAGGGAGTAAATCAGGGGAAGTGCCAAACCATTACGACTATATAACACTTAAAAGGAATCAGGATAAGATATGGGATGGGACGGGGGAAAGGAATGGTGCCCAACCACTTAGACGGTCGGGGGATTGAACGCCAACCTGCATGAAGCGAGACCATCGCTCTACCGTCCAGCCCAAGTATATATTTTTTTATTCGGAGAAGTTGATGAGAGTGAAGAAAAAGCAAGAAGATCGAAGTGAAGGGGAGGGTGAGGGCGTAGAGACTGGGAGTGAGAAGCAGGGTCAGTATCAGGGTGACGGGAGGGTGATGGAAGACGGAACTGGTTGTGGGGGTGAAGTTCAGGGAGAGTGAGCTAGGTGATGTTATACTCAAGATGGTGGATAGTAACGTTATTTAATATGCTCATAACACAAAGTACGAAGGCGATGAGAGCGTTGGAGGGAGATTAAGAGAAACGTTAACAAGAGAACATTGGAAGTGCAGAGAAAAGAAAGTTAACTTGCTATTTGTTGCCTTTTATCCACATTTAAACCCATGTTCAAACTAAGAATTAAGCATACAATCCCTCCCCAGGCTATACTCATCCTAAGATTGGCTACATTCGGTGTTTAGAATCTGTTGACAATTATTTGCAGTTCGCTGGCGAAGGAAAGCCGCCCCTCTAACAACGTTAATTGGGTTGTCTCAAGTTCAGGAGGGGGAGGAGGTGTGACGATTCGCCTTCCCCCTCTCGCACTGGTTCACTGTACTATTCTGAGGCGGTATTGCAATGAAGCATAGTTTGCAGTCCAGTCGAATCGTTATTCAGCCTGTTACAACACAGCTTCCTTGTGGGATCCACCTTAAGGACAAAAGTTGAAGCTCCCTTTATTTGTACCTGTAGATTGTGGAAGTTGTGACAAGACACTCATCTCCGACCCAAATGGGGTTAGTGGTAACACTTAGCCCCTTAATAACCTTTTGGAAGGTTATTAAGGAAGCCACAAGTGCCTGCTGACTATCTTGAGGTTATCTTGAGATGATTTCGGGCTTTTAGTGTCCCCGCGGCCCGGTCCTCAACCAGGCCTCCACCCCCAGGAAGCAGCCCGTGACAGCTGACTAACACCCAGGTACCTATTTTACTGCTAGGTAACAGGGGCATAGGGTGAAAGAAACTCTGCCCATTGTTTCTCGCCGGCGCCTGGGATCGAACCCAGGACCACAGGATCACAAGTCCAGCGTGCTGTCCGCTCGGCCGACCGGCTCCCTAAAGTGAACTCTGAGTGTATATACACTAAGTATCGGAGTACATTTCTCTGTGTTATATATCTATATATCCAGCCTGTAGAGTGAATGAAGTGAAATCAATTAAATAGACCACTAAATCTAGCCTAGGTTTTGCAATATGCAATATGCAAAATACACCAAACGAAATATCATTATAGGTGACGGGGGAACAGGTACTAATCCCTGGAGCAATTGCCATGAGCAAGAACCAGGTACCAAGGCCAGGAGCAGGTGAAATGGGTCAGGTACCAGGAGCAAGTACCAGAAGCCAGGAACTATAGCACGGAACCAGGGCTGGGAGCCAGGAACCAAGAACCAGGGGCAGGGTGGCACTTACTCGACAGTGCCTTAATGGTTGGGAGCACGATAAGAGGTCTTTTTTTGTCGTTGGAAGCGTGGGTTAAGAGAGGGTGGGATAGGGGAAGGGGGTGGCACGTATTACGATGGGATGGCGATCGATTGTTGAGAAAATTCGTCAGTGTGGTGGAGAGCTTGATGGGGGAAACTTCGTCTCCTCACCGTAGGCATATTTCATTGACATGTATGAATATGTTACTTTAAACAATGTTGATAGGCATTACGCATATTTATGGAGGTTTATATACAAACGAATTTTGGATTTTGAGATTGAGAGGATGAGGGGATGAATGGGTAGGGGAAAACTTAGTAACGGATGGGATGTAGGGCACCCCATGAAGGGGAGGGAGGGAGGGAGAAAGTGTGGAGGAAGGGAGGTGGAGGCAGATGAAGATAGGTTGAACAGCCATAAGATGTAGATACATAGACACATACTTTCAAACATCCGCACATATACTGGCTCCCAGGACAGTCGGATCACAACCATAAGGTCCAGGGATAAATTTCCACGGCACGACAGAGACGGTTGGGCAAGTTTCCTTTCACCTGATGCAATTGTTCACCTAGCAATAAGTAGGTAACCGGGTTTAGGCAACTATTGAGGGTTTACATCATGGGAGTGGACGGAATAGTTGGTCTAGAGTAGTCACAATTACAGGTCCTCCCAGCCGAGTCGTCAGCGGTCTGGATTTGTAGTCCTAAAGACCCGGGTTTTGATACTGTAGCAGGTATACCTAGGGTATATAGATGGTGTAACAGGTATACCTAGAGTGAATAGATGGTGTAACAGGTATACCTAGAGTGTATAGATGGTGTAACAGGAATATCCCAGGGTGTATAGATGGTGTAACTGGTATATACAGCCCAAACACATCTATAGGCATAGAAATCACTGATGAATAGAGAGAGGGTTTAATGAGTGTTGTGGATGCAGTTTGAAGTTGGTATTCCACGACACGATGAACCTGGACCGAAAATTTAGTGAAAGAATTTATTTATGTACTCGATTATAGTTTAATTTTACAATGTTAATATTTTTTTCACTCATCTTTTATTTGTTTCAGCTCTAAAATTACCGTATTTGCTGGCGGATAGGAAGCACGGTTTTGTCCACCACCAACCGTGTATTTTAAATGCATAAAATCATGTGTTTTTTCTTCATAGTCACTTGAGCATCCCATTAATAAAATTTTCGATGCATACTATAATTCCTTTTGTTAACAAAATATTTTTGTAAATAAGGCGCGTCTTGTGCACCGATGAATTCTATTATTTTTTCCTGAGATAAGCAACACAATTATATATAGTTTCCCTATGTCTGTGAGGTTCAGTCTCTGAGCCCATTATGTGCCTCGGTAACCCTTTCCACTACCGCCCACAAGATGGGTATAGGGTGCATAATAAATGAACGAAACTGAACCTGTGGTTCGGAAGGGGAGGCTTGTGTTTAGCCTTACCGTGGTCCCCTTAGGTTGATAGGTCAGACTAGTGACTTTTTCCCAAGAAGAAACCCACAGTAATTGTCTAACTTTTTGGTACCAAATACTGCCATGTGAACAGAGGTATAAGGAAACGCTGCTCAATCGTTTCTGTCCTACCTACTGCGGGAATTGAATTTGAAACCTCGTTTTGAGTCGGCTACGCAGACTATTAAGCTACAAGACCCACGTACCCAGAGTATTTTAACGTTATATTAGAACTGGGCAACAATAGACTTCCTATCTCAGTCTCTTCATAGAGATTAATCGATTTTCTCTGCTTCCCAGATCTGAGAATCTGGGCATTTTCTCTTCCCAAATCTTGACTAAACAAGCAAACACGACCTATCTCACGCTTTTGTCCCCTCACCACTGTTGGCTTAGTAGTGGAGGAACCATAAAAATTTCATTAATCAATCTGTCCTAGTGTTGTATCGCCATTTTTCTTCTTCATCTACCTAACCCCGATCCAAGAGTCCCCGAGTATAACCAACCAGATCCCCAGAATGCGTTGGTTGATCACTCCTTTCCAAGGGGTGGTTGGAGAGGTGACCTTCAGTCCTTATATGTCCCTGCTATACAAGTCAAAGTTGTGCATGTTCACTGAAGACCGGTTACGACCTTTTTACCTACCACACAGATATAACTATTATGCTGACAAGTGAACTGAAAATCTGAAGAATGATGGAAAATAAAAAATGAACCAGAGGCTTCTGAGATCGTTTCATGTGTTTACAAACTTTCTTCATTTTTTTTAAGGCTCGTATTTCATTCCAGTCTTCCGAAGGATTAATGGACCACTTGCAATGTTTTCTCATATCTGTTTCGGTTGGAAGTGGTGGGGTACAATTTGTTTACATCGAGGTACGGTAAACAAAAATCTCATATCATCCTTATCATTTCAAAGTATATCAAACATGTGAGCTTAGCAGCTCCTATATACTGTTTTTGTTGTATAACTTGAACAATAAATGAAGAGTTTATTAGTTTATAGTTCCTTTCTCTGATGATTGCAGATACAGTAGACGAAACATGGGACCGTAGTCACGAACGTCTTCTGTCAATCGTTTTAAATTTCCTGGTGACAGCTCTATATTATAGTGATTTTAAAAGCTCGCTCACTTTCAACATATTCGGTCGCACTACTCAGATTTCGTGAGTGAGAGCGACAGCTGTCAATCATTATCTATGCACTGACGTAACTCGCATAGCAGCGAATCTTTTTTGTGCCAATCATTCCCATTACTGATATCCTGGTTGTTGTGTGTTGAATTTGCTGATTCGTACCAAATACAGTTGTGATGAACACAAGCTTCAGGACACAAGCACTTCTGGAGTTAGGAGTTGCGATGTAAGGTGAAATGCCAGTACGGAAGGAGCCGGACCTTCCATGTTAGGCAGGGAGGCGAGGTGAGATGCGACCCTGTTGGAAGGCGACCCTACAGGGCCATCATCATCATTATTATTATCACTGCCACTTTCTTTATAACTGCCACCGCATATACCTGCACCATCAACACTATTGCCCTCCTCCGCCTCACCATCATCATCACATTCACCTCCCCTTCACCACAACTACCATCTCCGTAATTACTACCACCATTGCTAATCCCTTACCCTTCCCTCTATCACCACCACCTACACTTTAATCACCTCTACCTCGGCGTCTTTCACAAATGCCTCCATCAACGCGGTACCAACACCACTACCACCTTTATCCCCGTCAAAGGAGGCGGTGGTGTTGGTAACCCCCGTCAAATTCATCAATACTATCATTACCAAAGTAATCACCACTTCAGCCACTAGTTCTACCGACTCTATCAACTCCACAATGTAAAAGTTAACCGGATTCCTTTTGAACATATTGTTTATTATCGTTTGGCATGCCTCATGTTAATGTCTCAGAAACTGTCTCTTCTTCTCACACGCTCCTGTAAACCACAACATTATTTTGCATTTTTTTTTATAATATATATGTCTCTGTCTCTCTCTCTTTCCTCTCTTATTCATGTTGCGCCTTAAACGTCTCCATATACTTTATTAAACGTCTTAACATAACTGCAATTATGCCCCAGAATGAATTTCAATGACTATGCTTCAAGAAGTTTTTACTTGTGTTTATTACGTTTATTCAACACTAGTCGTCTTTTCCCCTTCTCGTGTTTAGAAGTGAACTAAAGATTTCCTTCAGCTCTGATCTACAACTCAAAATAGCAGTAAAGTGCGACACAATAATCCTCCTTCACAAAGAAAATTACTATTGCCCCCCAAATTATTTATTTCTTGTTCCTCCTCACCCTGTTTTTCCCTTCCTCCTCCGGTCTGGTTTTCTCTTGAAAGAGGAAAAAAATACATCGTCTCAAATTTATTGAGCGGCAAATTTTTTTTTTTTTAAATAAGGAGCCACTAAATGCAAAAATTAACAACACTAGTGGCCTAAAAAAATAACAGTTCCTTCCCTTTCTTAGACTATTATTGCGAGACTGGCACGAAAAAATTGTTTAATTGCCCGCCATTTACTTTGTCTCGCTCGTGTATGCAAAGTCCGAGCGGCAGTTTGGAGGACTGAGCAATACTGCACAATATCAACATGTTAGAGATAAAGGAATCGTGTTTCTACTTTCCTTCCCTGCTGCCACTCTCCTCCCTCAGTCTCCTGCACCACACCGAACTGGAACGAAGTGGTCTTTCTAAGGATTTAATTGTGAGGTTGCATGGCAGAGGGATGAGGGAGTGTGGGGTTGGGGGTGTATACATTTTTGGGAATACTCGGGTAGGAACACGAGTGGATATTGGTGTTTGTAGGTTATGAGGGATGGTGAGAGAGAGAGAGAGAGAGAGAGAGAGAGAGAGAGAGAGAGAGAGAGAGAGAGAGAGAGAGAGAGAGAGAGAGAGAGAGAGAGAGATAGATAGAGAGAGAGAGAGAGAGAGAGAGAGAGAGAGAGAGAGAGAGAGAGAGAGAGAGAGAGAGAGAGAGAGAGAGAGAGAGAGAGTTAAGGATACGGAATTTAATATCCGAGTTTACAGTATTCGAGCGAATGTATAGAGTGTTGGAGCTATAGAACGTAAGGAAATGTGGGGCAAACTTGATGTTTATATAATATTGAAAGTATGTATATATGTACATGCTGCCTGTCCCCGACAAAATTAATTATTTTTATCTACAACTTGGGTAAGACCCCATTTTCCTTATGAGACAGACCAAACTAATAAATACCATCTGATCTATTCCTCTGTTTTCCTCGATTGCAAAAGCGAATGATAATGACCGAAGTATAGGCACGAATGTTGACCATACTTTCCCAACGTTAAGTAGCACTACTCTGCTGGAAACTGTCAAGAACAGAGGCGCCTCAGCAAAGATTCACTGATCTAACCCTATTTTCTTTTTATAAATGTTGTCAGTGAGAAGAACCAAACTAATCTTTCCAGATATTGAAAGGTTGTAAAAAAATTGAATAAATTACCCTAGAAAACACATTACTGAACTTTTTCCAGCTCTTCAAAGTGCAACAAAACTGATCCCAGAACGTAATCATAATATAAAGAACTAAGTGTTTTAGGATCGCCAATGCACCAAATTAGACATGTTAGGGATGACCTCAATGAGATGGATTCTCATTTACATAGATTTAATGAATCCTTTATATGCGATTACATTAATCCTTCACACATATAGACAGGGGATGCTACTTGTTCCTCTCCTGTTCTAGCTCATAAATAAAGCAATAATTACTTGCTTGGTAATCATTAAAGCAAAATGGATAGCATGAGGTACTATCAATTCAAAATTATATTACATCCTCTATAGGCTACCAAATGAAACCATTTAAACCAAGAGGGAACAATCTACAAGCTACAAGCTTGTAGTGCTTGTAGAAAGTAGTGCTTGTAGTATCCGTGCTAAGGCCAGATACAGTTCAAAATGTTAAATTAAGTAATTTTCTGAAGGCATTATATCAGAATAGCAACACATCTCATGAAACTGTAAAAAATACCTGGAAGTCATTGAGAGTTTTGCACACTTCTGGGTGGCTATTACAACGATTATCTCCCTCACCTCATTACGCTGCTGAACGTTGAAAAGATACAGATGAAGAATGAGGTTTCTTCCTCCGTGAATTTTTAATTAGTTAAGTGCTGTATCCTGCCTTCATGATGAAGGCACACTTCATGATTAATACTGCCACGGTCAATTAACACAGACAGATAGACGGATCGACAGTCTTTATTCGTATCAACTTATGCAAAGTGCTGCATTTCAATTACTTAAATACAAGGTTTGAAAGTAAGTGTTAATCTTTGGAGTTTTATTCTTTCTCTGATTCTATATGATATTGAGAAGTCTACTGTTTCTGCATTATTAACAAGATTACTTTTTGAATCAGCGTAGTTCTATACCCTTTTTGAATAGCTACATAATTGTCGAAAGAAATGGAAAATATAAAGGCAATACGTTTTCCTCTTTCATTTTAGTAAATTGTTGGACTCATAGTCACCATTTGTCTCTGGGAATTTGGGAAGAAAATCAAGAAACCAAAAATGTCCGCAGCAAAAGTATATAATTATATCCTATTGATTTACGACGGACAGATGCCACTCACCGATGCATTTGCTTCCGCTGTTTGGTTCATTTCGGTCATCATGGAGCAGCTGGCGGATGTTCCCAGACCTGGGGGCCAGGAGCCGTGCGTGTCTCAGGATATGTGTGTGTGTGTGTGTGCTTCTATGTGTGCGTATGTATGTGTCCGTGTGTGTCTGGTGAGTGTATATATATATGTAGAGTTATCAGTGAGTGTGTATGTGGAAAAGAAAACATGCGTTTTCCTGCTCTGATATCTTATATATGAACGAGTTCTTAGTTTATCTTTCCTTGTGGTTTAATATATACAAATATATATAATATATGTAATGATAATATTCTTTTATATCGTGCCAGCTGCAGTATCTCTAGAGTTATTTACTTTGAATTATCATGTTGCTGGTTAGTTATTCATTATATTCGTTGATTACTGTTGTGGTTTGGTCAATATATTAGTATATTCGAAAGAATTTGAAATTTCGTTAAAATTGTAGTGCTTACTTCTGTCTAATTTTCTTTCGCATGTTCCCCTTCCTCGTTCTTATCTGCTCTTTACCCTTCTCCCTCCTTCCCTTTCTATCTTTTCCTTGTTCCCCCTAGTAACCCACACTCGTTCTCTCTACTTCTCTCTCTCTCTCTCTCCCCCTCTCGGTTTTACTAACCCCCGCTCGATCTCTCTCTCCCTTTCCCCCCTCTCGGTTTTATCTACCGACAGCTTTTATCTTTTTATCTACTCTTCTCTCTCTCCCTCTCGGTATCTCTTTCCCTACCTCTCGTTCTCTCCGTCCCTGTGGCGTGGCCATGTCGTTCGTGGGTTCCTCAGCAGGCTGGCCAGGCCAAGGGTTGCGACGTTCTTCACGTTCCACTCCTGACTTTTATGATACACTTGACAGATACATCTTCATCCCCAAGACAGGTTCCGGGGCCCCTCTTTTTCTGAAGCCTTGTTGGTCGGCTTCGAGACAGTCTTGTATTATGTATTAGGCAGAGAGTCTCGCTTCCCTCGCATCTGCAATCTCGGTATTTCGAAATTATTCTGATTCAGTTACTGTGACAGAACGGGGAAATTAATGTTAATTATAACTCCTTTTCTGTTTTTAATTAAATTTGTCTTATTTGCTTTGTTGATATCAAGATTTATTGTTGATATCTATTTTTATATCAAGTGTAAGATTGCACTGTCTGTAGGTCAGTCGTAGTTGTGTATATAATAAATATAGACCATTATGAAGTCAAGAGTGATACTGAGGAATATGACGAATAATCATACGTTCAATTAATTAAATACATAATGAGCATTGATATTTGGCACTAACCCTGGCTTATACATAATTATAAATTTAGGAATGTATACCTTATTGTACCATTCACTGCATCTACACTGTAACGTGTAGCCTTATTCACTGTAAGGCTCCACGTTAACCTGCAGTAGTGTGAATATCCGACCACTCTTTAAGGCAACGTCCATCAACATTCAAGTTGTTCATCATATGTCCGCTTATATCGTGTAAACATTTTACATCATAGAAGACAAGCTCCTCCTGAGTATCTGGAGCAGCTTGTCGACCTGAATACCTGAAGGAGATTGTCCTTATGAGCACCAGTAGAGGAACTTAAACTGAGCATTTGTAGAGGTGTTCTCTAGCAGTCCCCCTTGGCGAAGTGGTAAAACTCTCCCCGCGCTTCGCGAGCGATTTGGCCTGGGTTTGTATCCTGCCCGGGGGAGGATTGACTAGGCGCCAGTTCTTAACTATAGCCTCTGTTTACCCAGCAGTAAATGGGCACCTGACGATTTGGCGTGTCGTATTCCAGAGAAAATTAAGATTAAGGCCTGTCTGAAACGCATATATATATATAATTTATTTATAAGTAAAAAAAGAGCTCGTATACTATTACTGTCACTGTTCACATTCAATGCCAAAGGTCCCCCAGGGTGACAGGCAGACATTTGAGGTAAAAATACATTAAAGTCTTCAGACCTGACGGTATAAATGCTTGAGTATGGTAAAAACTTGACTCATAAACATCATCCAATTTTTCGCTAAATGTTTCGTGTCATTAAATAATATTAATGTAGCAGTTTGACACCTCGCAGCTGGACGCACAAACTGAGACGCAGTATTGAGTTGATGTATTACCTTGAAATTAACGACACACACACATAGAGCAGATATCATGACCTGCGGTATTCAAGATAAAAGTACAATACCGATCACCACTTCTATTTTTTATTAATCCCGATTTACAATGCATTCACTTAGCCAGTAGTTAGTTTAGTTCATTTATTATGCACCCCATACCCATCATGTGGGCGGTAGTGGAAAGGGTTACAGAGGCACATATTAGCCAGTATCAGTGGCATCATGCAAACCCAGCCGGATATCACGCCTAGTGGACAACAATGTGCTTGATCCAACACGTATCAAGATGAAAGTAATAATGTTGACCAGACCACACACTAGAAGGTACAGGGACGACGACGTTTCGGTCCGTCCTGGATCATTCTCAAGTCGATCGACTTGAGAATGGTCCAGGACGGACCGAAACGTCGTCGTCCCTTTACCTTTTAGTGTGTGGTCTGGTCAACATACTTTAGCCACTTTATTGTGACTCATCGCCTGCATGTGAGTAATAATCAAATAATAGCTACTTCGTGTGAGATAGCTGGGCCTACCGATCTTGTACCTAGTTAGTTTAGTCACTTATTATGCACCCCATACCCATCTCGTGGGCGGTGGTAGAATCTACACTGCCTGGTTTATTATAATGCAGAGTTGTCAGGTAAGACTTTAAGAGGCCTGACGGCTGAGTGGACAGCGCTCGGAATTCGTAAGCCTAAGGTTCCGAGTTCGATCCCCGGCGGAGTCGGAAACAAATGGGCAGAGTTTCTTTCACTCTGATGCGCCTGTTCACCTAGCAGTAAATAGGTACCTTGGAGTTAGACAGCTGCTACGGGCTGCTTCCTGGGGCATGTGTTACAAAAAAAAGGCCTGGTCAAGGACCGGGCCGTGTGGACGATAAGCACTGAAATCACCTCAAGATATAAGATCACACACACGCGCGCGTATACAAGCTGGAAACTTAGTCGAGTCATAGACATGTTAGAAAGTTTTCTTTTAGCGTGAGAGTAATGGGGAAATGTTATGAACTAAAGGAGCACATTGTGGAAGCAAACACTATTCATAGCTTTAAAACTAGGTATGATAGAGAAGAAAGACAAAAGTTATTGCTATAAACAACCGAAGGTTAGAAAAGCGGGAGCCAGGAGCCAACGTTCGATCCTGCAGGCACAAATAGGTGAGAACACACACACACACACACACACACACACACACACACACACACACACACACACACACACACACACACACATACCGTGAGGGAAGAGATTTCAGAGAAAAGTTGCCATCAACTACATTCCACATGGATCAGTACTCGGAACTATATTTCTCATGACACTTGTACGACTTTCACAAAGAAAAATAGACTCATTCCTTTCAATGTTTGCTGTAACCTCAAAAACTTTGAGGAGGATTAAGTCGGATGATAACATTAAAATTACCTGTGTGTAAACAATGAATGGGGCAACAAATGGCTATTAGAGTTTGATTCGAATAAATACAGTTAAGTTAAAGGAACAGGAGGCCAGCTACAAGGTACGAAATGGAAGAAGGAAACCCTTCAAAAATCAGGTAGAGAGAAAGAGACATAAATCACACCAATCACCAATTCTGGACCAGTATATGGAACGCCAGTGCCAAGCCCTCATCTAGTCAAGCATGAAACGATGTTCGAGCTTGAGAAAATCCAGAGGTATGCCACCCAGACTAGTCCCTGAACTACGAGTTATGAGTTTCGAGGAATTACTAAAAGAAGTTAACTTCATTTGACAGAGAGATAGAAGAACCAGAGGAGACATGATTATCACATACACAATTATTAGGCCGACAAGGACAGAAAATTTAGCCTTGGTGGAAATTGAGTATCTGATGACTAACTCGCAAATAAATTTTTTTTCCAGTTTCAGTGTAATGAACAAGTGGATTGTATTAAGAAGTATCGATTCTTTCTCTAACACTTCTAGGTCATTTTAAATGTTAAATTTGAGACCACAGGCTCGGAAACCAAGTTGCAAGGCGGACCAATGGATTGAAACTCATACCTCCTCCATCACGAGCAAAATTAGACACGTTTACATTCAGGAAAGCGTGGAGAAAATACAGACCTGAACTACTACTCTGAACTAAAGAAATACGGTAAATGAGTTAGAAAGCAAGGCATGAGTTTACCAAAACAAAAACTAAAAACAGCAAAGTTAAGAAAGCTTGAAAACAAGACACCGACCCAGACGTTCACCTTGGCTACTTAGCAGCCAAATTTGAAGAACAAAATTGTCGGTCAACGATCAGGCGATCAAACTAATGAAGAGTGAACAGGTGCTAACGGAAATTACTACAACAATCGAGGGAAATAAAGTAATTCACTCTCTCAACCGAAGATGGGTGAGCACACACACACATACACGCACTCAAACGCGAACATGTGAGTGCAGGCACGCGAGTACACACACACGCACGCAGGCACGCGAGTACACACACGCACGCAGGCAGCAAACATGGCAGCTAGAGCGCCGTAAGAGAAAATAAGCGAATTTAAGGTCATAAATCAGACTATGCGTTCTCATTGTGCATACACCCATGTATAGTGTGCCTCGACTCGTCCGAACGACAGTGTTCTTAATCTCCTTAGTCACTGAGGTCGAAATTCCCATGACAAGGTACAACGAATCCGCCACGTCCGGTACAAAGTGGGTTAGGCACCTCCTGCCACCCAGTGTGCAAGTATGTTGGTCGCTGGGGCTCCTTGCGTGCCGTTTCAACCTCGCTACAACGGCTTTTCTTCTCTTTGCTAAACGAGCCCACCGAATTGTGGCGTTATGCAAAACTGTCTCGCTACTGGCCGTCTGCGCCTAGCTGAGTCCCCACACGTTTTGAAAGGTGTTGCAACTGCATGTTTGAATTGCAAGGCATGCTAATGAATCAAGTATGGGATGTAGCCGAGAACAGATCTGGACTCTGTTGTCTATAATATTTAAGTGTGATATTATGACATTCCGAAAAGGGGTTGTGTGTGGAGGAGGGGGGAGGGGGGGAGGGGGCAGGTAGAAAAATTCCCAAGATGTTTTCGTCTCAAGCGAGTCAGCATTTTTTTTTAATGAAGATAGGTATGGTTGTTATCAAGGTTTTTCTTTGTTTTTATATATATCAGTCACTGTCAATCATTCAACCTTTCTCTCTTTCTTTCTCGTTCTTTCTCTTTCTTTCTCTTTCTTTCTCTCTTTCCCTCTCTCTCTCTTTCCCTCTCTCTATTTCCCCCTTCCCTCTCTCTCTCCCCTCATTTCTATAAATATACATATAATGTATATATAAATATGTAGCTCTCTCTTCATGTATATATTTTTTGTAAACAGCGTGTGCATCCACGTTGTCTTCAGTGTAATGAGATAATTTTAAATTTAACGAGTGCAGCAGTCACCTAACTCGCTCCAGAATCAAGAATCGTCACTCATCTTAACTGCACTCATCCTCCAAGCACTTAAAAAACAACAATCAGGCTAATTTCTCGTCTCTTGTTTCCCCACAGTAAGTTAAGCCGTTGCCCCGTTCCAACCAGTTGGTATAAAACTGGTGTGTATTTAGAGAAAGTGTGTCTTGACTTCGGGCCGGAGGCAAGACTCAACTCGGTGGGATGGGGCGGGGCCTGTCAAAGGGTAAGGGGAAGGAGGGAGGGGGATGAGGGGAGCAGGGAATGGGGGAAGGGAGAAGGGATAAGGGGGTAAGGGGTGTTTCCTGTGGGCCGGCAGCCTCGTCACGGAGGGGGGCGTGGTCCTATTTGTACCTGTCTTAGTCGCTGCAGTGCGCTCGGGCAAACCCAACGCCAGCTGCCCCTGATGTTGCTGCTCCTGCTGCTGACTGAGGGGGTGGCAAGGAGGAGCAAATAAAGAATGGGGGAGAGTTGGTCATGGGCGAGGATTGGGGAAGCAGGGATGGGGGGCTGGGATCTCTGGGGTTGGGGAGTCTGAGAGGAGGGTTGGGGACGCTGGGGAAAAAATTATTATGTTGATGTGGAGAGATGGGGAAAAAGGGTGTTGATTAGAATGATTTGTGGATGAAAGTTAAGATAATGTAGCAACCTTCTTCCTAATAGAGCGTTGCATTTTTGCTGTATACTCCACCTAAGGCCAACAATCGTCGTACTAGAAAATGGTAGCGATTCGCGAAATTGACGTATCACGTTTTCGGTTTAGCGTCCTCTGGTAGGTTAGGAGAAGGCACTTTAGTACGACAGTTTCATGACGTTGGGAAACCTTAAGAGGACGGGCTGGATGTAGAGGTCAAGTATTGACATTGTAGAGTTTGTGTGTGCTCTAAGCTTTTATGATGTAAAGGAGATATGGGCTTTAGGTAATAGTATGAACCATAGGGACATGATGATTATGTCACGAGTTACGTACACAGCAATGATCGAGTATATTGGGACGCAACGACAGGATAAAGGGGGAATAAGAGTCTTGGGAAATATATAAGGATGGTCAGATCATGCGGAAGGATTCAAAGAAAGTGCATGATGGTTTCGCCGGCTAGATCATTGCCTAATATGTCAGCATATTAGGCGTCCCGTGACTCATACTTCTCCAACGAGACATGCTAGGCAGACGAGGAGTCACAATAACGTGGCTGAAATATGTTGACCAAACCACACACTAGAAAGTGAAGGGACGACGACGTTTCGGTCCGTCCTGGACCATACTCAAGTCGATAATTCTCATCGACTTGAGAATGGTCCTGGACGGACCGAAACGTCGTCGTCCCGTCACTTTCTAGTGTGTGGTCGAGACATGCTAGGCAAGGAACCACAAACGGCTCATTTCACATAAGGGGTCTGGAACGGCCTTCAATTGGCAAGTACTAATCAATATGCAACCTCTTAGAGATGTTTACAGGAAGTGTTTTAGCGCCTGGCCCCTATATATATTTTTTCCGCTGACGAGATGGTTCATTAACTCCACGGGTCTGCCCATATGTATTTAAAAAAAAACTTTAATGTCTCTCTTGTTTATTTGATTGATTGATTGATGAAGATTAAGCAACCCATGAGGTGGCACGGGTATGAATAGTCCGTAAAATAATTTATTTGGGATTTTTTTTTATTTTCATAAACGAACCTCCGTCTTGTTTCCACCTCTTGTCCCACCCGTTGTGCGATCAATAGTCCCACCGCATGTACTCCCTTGGGTCCCACCCCTGGCGTGACCCCTCGTCATATTCCCATCTTTTCGCCCAGTACGTCAGTGTTGAATTTGTCAATGCGGCTGATTAACTTGTACGTCGTATCTTGTCTTACACGAATTCGCAGGATTCTAGGTACTATAAAGATACAAGTCAAATTCATTGTTCTTTTCTCACGTCGTAAGTTTTAGCTCTGTTTTAACATTATATTTTAACCCAAGAACTTTTTTTCTCAAGGTTTTAACCTTGAACCTTTAACCCAAGTTCTTGGCTTGAACTAAAGGAACCGATGGTGCGCGTGTTTATCATAGAATGTGGCCATCGTGCTCCTTACTGTAGCTTGGTTTTACAAAATGTTTTTATACTTATCTGAAGTTTAAGTCAGTATTGTAGAAAGAGGTTTCTGGCTCCCAGTGGATTGCTCCGTGTCACAGCCTATTCGTAACACCTGCCACTGTTGCAACGGTCCCCCACTTTTCATGGCGTGAGGTTCTCCACATTAAAAAATTTCATGTCTTGAATCTGGGGTTTGGTTCTTGCATGCTCGTGCATTGTATCTGAAAGGGTTCTTCTGCTCTCATTTAATTTTTACCTTTTTGATTCCTACTCTACAAAAGAAACGTGTTTTTTGCAACTTTTCTTATCACAGTGCTGCAATGCACCACAATTTCAACATGACGCACCGGAGTATTGACACTTCCTGATAATAATAGCAACTACGTGAAAGGTTAAGTTAGTTTCCTAGGGTCGTGCGCGTCTGGTAAGGCTGAACAACGTCAAATTTACCGCTTGTTAAATCGCGAGAACCCACTGCCGCAATTCTCGCGCTGACATTATTACTTCAACCAATCCTCCCAAAATGATACTACCTGTAGCTACTGTTGATAGACTGTACAAAATATGGTCTGTTCAACATGGAAGATGTTTACATTCTGTAGTATAATAATGTGTAGTTTGTTACATATATAATGCGTATATATTTACGTATACAATAGTATGTTACGCTTTGTAGTATAAGAATTATACAGGTCATTACAAAAACTGAGACAGTCTAATCCTATACCAATATGTTCTCGGCCTAAAAAAGCGATTTTTTGACTAACATCCGCGATCTTAAACCTAATCTAGTGCATATATGTACTAATCTAAACAAAGATTGGTTATTGCCGTATAACTAGGTTTCTCTTCTAAATCAATAATAAAAACAAATATATATTTTTTTTTTGCAATTGTCCATTTTGTGTGCAATATTTGCGAAATAGTTGTAGGGACTCTCATCGCTGTAGTTCAAGTTGGGCTCACGAATTGGTATCCATGAAGCTTCCTATGTCTTATGTCCATAATTTATCTTCATCTTTTATAATTTCCCCTTGTTCCAAATTTTCGTAGTTTCTTCTTAATTTTTGAGTATTTCCCATTCTTATTGTTCCTTCTTAAACACTCTTCCTTTCTTCTATATTCTTCCTGTTATTCTCAGTGTCGCTGCTTCTATCTTTCTTTACACTGCTTATTCTTGTGAACTTTCCGTATTTATTTCTAATAATTACTCTCCATTTTCTAGTCTTGTCATTATTTTCCCTTTTAATTAACTCTACGTCAACTTGATCCAAATTTCCTCCTCACAATCCTTATGTCTCCATTTTTTTCTCAATTTCTTTCCCCGCCATGTCACCCGACTCTGTCACCCCTCTCCACTCTTATCTCCTTCACTTATTTCCTCTCATCCCTGCTTTGTTCCTGTCTTCTAAGCTTGCCTATCCCATCTGCTTTCCTTGTACTCGTAATTCTTCTCCCATTTCGACCCCCATCTCTCTCTCTCTCTCTCTCTCTCTCTCTCTCTCTCTCTCTCTCTCTCTCTCTCTCTCTCTCTCTCTCTCTCTCTCTCTCTCTACATCCAGTTTAATTCCTCTCTTCCTTTGTTCCCTCTCTGATGCCTCCATCTCTACCTCTTCTTTTTTCTTGGTCCTAATACTCTCCCATCTCACTTCCTATATTACATCTTTAATTCTCCTCTCCTTTACCTACCTGTTTTCTTCCTTCCTCTCATACCATATCTCTTTCTGACTTCCTCCCCCTTGCATTTAGTCTCTGCTTAACTCCCTCATCTGTTCCATTCTTTTCTCTATTCATCCTACCACTTTTCCTCAGTTATTCATCCTAACCTCTTCTTTCCTCTAATATCCATCCTACTCCACATCCCAATTCCGTGTTTCCATTTGCTGCATGATATCAACATGGTGGCGAGGATGGAACTTGGTCATTGGGCCCCATGTGCAGGCGGCGTAGCCCCTGATTATGATATTTGTTTAGATATCACTTAACGAAACCTCGAAGATATCGGGCACCGAGTACCCAACTGTGCCCAATTAGGTCATTTCCTCCTGCTCGTAATGACAGTGGTTATAGGGGGTTGGTAATTCTTGGGATTAGTATTATCAGAAATTAAATGGATCCGTCATGTACGGTCTGCGGTCAATGTTATATAATTCGGTCATTAAGGGCTATTGCCTATTGTCCATCACAGTACAAAAATTATGTATAATTTGGCCACGGTGTGTATATTTCTGGTGATGAAGAATGAGTTGACTTCGCAGGCAATTTTTTAGCTATGATTTATATTCTCAAATTTTTAGCCTTGAGGCACTTGATAAACTGAGATGGATATGATATAATTGCACTTAACTGCTGCATACACGGAGTGAAATTAACCTTTAGTGTGATATAATTAAATTTAGGATTTATATATATATATATATATATATATATATATATATATATATATATATATATATTATATATATATATATATATATATATATATATATATATTATTAGTCGAGGTCCCCTCAAGGTCGAACTACTGACTCTCTCCAGGATGCAACTCCACAACATCTGCTAACTCCCGGGTACTTATTTACTGTTAGATGGACAGAGGCGTTAGGTGAAAGGAAACTTGCCCAACCAATTCTGTTCCGCCCGAGATTCGAGCCAGAACTTCCAGACTGTGAATCGAGAACTAACCCAACTGTACTACCGAGACCCTAAAATATACAGGCATAGATACATACAAACATTTGTGCATGCATAAAGTTACAGGAGGTTTGAGGTGATCACTCTGCTAGGGTCAAGACAAGAGAAGAGGAGGAAGATGATGTAATATTTGATGGCTGCAGACACGATAAACTGTCTCGCAATATTTTTATATTTTTTTTACTGACGTTCACGAGGTGTTGCTCCTTGTTCAGAGGAAGATTTGGATTAGCTTAGAGACGATTTAGAAAGGATTTTAAAATTTACGGAAGATTGGCAGATGATATTTTATGCTGAAAAATGAAGGGAAGATAACGACAGTAGTTAAGAGATATCAGATGGACAATGAAGAAATTGCGAAATCAGAATGCTAAATAAGATTTGAGTCATGTATATTTGCTGGTTGGTTAGTAACCACGTGACCTTGATAAGCATTAAACACACCTCCAAACGAACATCTAATGTGATTCTTCATCTTTATCTTGCACTACTTTCTCCCTATTTAGATTATGCAGTTCGGTTTTGGTCTCCACACTCAAGAATGAACATGAATTAAAATGAACGCTTACAGAGAAGAATGACAGAGTTAATCCAGTATTTTTAATCCAATGTTATGCTCTTCAATCATTGATCTCAAAAGTTTGCGTCTAGGAAAAAGTTAAAGTTTCATAATATGGTTTTACAAACGGCCGCTCGTGGTTCAACATATATATATATTCTCCTTCAACATTTGTCGACATTCAACACTGCTACATTCTATACCTTAAATTTCGTAGTCTTTGGTACTGCACCTTATAGAAGGCTATCTAGAAACTAAAGGAGCGTTATACTGGGAAGCTTGCCCTAATATACAACTGTACTTTTTCAGTGCAGTTTTCTGAAGCAACTCGGGGAATCTGTATTTTTATTGAACGCTAATATGTGTTATTAGCCATTTATTAACAAAATTTGAGAATTTAAGAAGTGATAGTATATTTGGCTCGCCAGCCTGTTGCCAAAATGCTCTCCATAATTTTGCATATTTCGACTGGATAGAGCTTAGCAATTGGACTTTTTGTTCATAGGAAACATCTATCTAGTTATGTGGAACCTCAGAAGTTATTATTATTATTATTATTTGTATCACGAGCGAGGGCACATCAGCAGCAAAAGAGGATACGAGCAGGTTTGGGCCATGGAGGTAGGTAGGAGGCGAGCCAGAGGTCGCTTGAGAGGCGTGGGTCACCACATTAGTCGCTGTCCGCGGTCGCCTTTCCTTCCCATGCCTCTGTGGTTCACCGCTACTCAACCCCCTTCCAGCGCCTACCTTGCCGTTCTACCAGCCAGCTGGCGGTATACTCTGTCTACCCCCATTAGTTGATAATCTGTCGTATACGCTAATAATGTAATGCTTATTTACCGACTTGCACTCGTATTTGTAGTCTATTTATTTCCAGGTACTCTGCCAGGTTCTGTCGTGGCTATTGATTCTGGATCGGATGCTTTTTTTTGTCAACAATTTCTTGAATGTTATTATGTCTGCTGTCTACAATTGTATATGCTTTCTACAATGGTCTGCGGTCTATTATTATTATGTCTGCTGTTTGCTATTGTATCTGTTGTCTGCTATGATGTCTTCTTGTCTGCAACTCATTGTGCATTGCTATTAAGCTTGTTTAAACTTAAGAGACTCTTGAGTGTTATGGCCGTACGAAATCACGTTAACAATCAATTTTACAATTGATTATACTTAAACAGATCACAGATGAAAGGACATTGATCAATAAAACTCTTTAAAATCAAAGAGGTCTCACGTGTAAATATTTGAAGTAATACACTGAATGACTGGAAAACATGTTTATTGATTACGGTAATGTGCTAAATATAACTAATTCTTTATATTTACGAAGTGTGAGGACAGTTTGTTGTATCCATCCATGTGAACATGACGAATCGATTCCAACAGCCGCAGAGTATTGTAAAAAGAAACCTTTTAAGATGGACTCTCGGGACTTTTTCATTTGTCATTAATTGTTCGTTGTAGAGCGAGGCTAACAAGAATGTGTGTGTGAGCTATCGTACACTATGGAGATTTTGAGAGGTGGAAATGGCGTGATGTAAAGATATAATATTTTCTTGTCCCTCTATCTATCCTCCGTACCTAGATAAAAGTATATATGCTGACTATATCCGATGATAATATGTCAGTATTTGCACTTTAATGTCTGGTAAATAAATGACACAAATTTTCTGTGGTTTCTTGAGTGGATAATTTGTTTGGGGATTTTGAATTACAGTGTCTTCTAAGACTGAGAAGAAAATGATCACATTATTTCTCTCCATTGTAATTCGTTGCCTCAAAGAAGGGTGTGGATATGAACGTCTAGTAAATTTACCATTTTGCTTACCCAGCTCACTAATTATCATCACCAATTCTTCACACCTGTGTAGGCTTTTCAACTTATTTTAGATTAAGTTTCTATGTTTCATTAATAATAGTAATTCTGATCTCTAAGACTTCTGTGAACTTTTACAAATAAATGAATATACACTTTGCATAATGAAACATTATATAATTATTTTGCAGAAATATGTTTAGTCAAGGTTTTAATTCGATATCAGAATGAAACTTGTGCCTTATATATTATAATAGCAATTTTGCCGTTTGAAGAAGTAAGGTTGCATTCACCGCAATACCACTATGTTAATTATCCTTTATCAAAAAATTGTTTTAATAAACATTGTAATGTCGATTATATACATTTGTCAGACACGTTTACGTCCTGTACTGCCTATATAAAATCCGGAAACTGGTGCATAGAGCCTTCCAATCATATTGCTGATTATTATACCCATAATAAACAAAAACAGATGGAAGGAAGTTTTTGGGTATAGAAGCACCTGCCTTGTTCTCCAACCCACGAGTGCTTGTGGTTTTCGTTGCACAATTAAACATACACGGCAAACAGTTAGTGATTTTATTAGTCTGATTGAACTACCTGCTTGCTACATGCACAGAACAGTCTGTTAATGAACACTTATGATGTGAATATTTATTAAAGCAAGTACAACAGCTATAGGAAGAACATTCGCTATAATGTTGTTTTTCCATCCAGACATAACACTTGGGAGCTCTCTGTCTCAAACACAGCTGCACAAGTCAGGA
>NC_091156.1:6503291-6558291 GCF_040958095.1 Procambarus clarkii | reverse complement strand
CCACTGGAATATCATCAAATACAGTGCAGTTACAAATCAAATATGATTTTCATTTAGATTTAACAATGCATTAGAAGTTTTTAAACACATTTTGCCTGAACTTACTAAAACCAATAGAAGAGTCATAAGCACTCATCCACCAGCTACATAAGACATAAGTACGTGACAGCCAGATGTTTGAGAACTACACAGCAATATTCGTAAAAAAAAATGGAAGGATCCCTTACCAAATGTGTGGTAAGGGATCCTTCCACTTATTCAAATATTACCCATATGATATGGAATTGGCTCTGTTTATACCTACTCGCTGCTCCAGTTTACGTTTTTCATATCTAACGTCTCGTTCCTTTGCAGCAGACGCTAAACTGTTTGGCTTTGTGTGTGTTGAAATCCGCTCTTCTGTGGTTCCACTCTTCTCCAGTAACAAGTGGTTCAGTTCATGTTCGCCCTAGTACATCATACCCTAATATTTTGTTTCAGTATTTTGGCAAACCTCACAACTCTTTCAAATAGATTTTTTATACCTTAATAGGAGCAGTTTCTCTTCTGTAAATGCCCCTCAGGATCTTGCATATTGCGATCATGTCACCTCTGTGTTTTAGTGTATCCAAAACTAAAACACTAATGAAATGACTTCCAATTACTTCTTTCCAGTTTACGTTTACTTTCAAATGAATTTAGCTGAACTTATGCTGTTTTCTTGCCCTCTCCCATACTGACACTGATTTCTGCCTTTTATTCGTCGTGTATTGCTTCTAAAGCCTCCTTTAACTTTTTCTTCTTCTGTTAATTAGATTAGAATCCTAGTAGTCATCCCTAACAAAACATGAAAACTTAGTCGTCTTTCTCAACCGTCCCACACTCCAAGCTCATCATGATTCTCCTCATCAACATTGTATCATCTGCAAACAGGGATACAAAAAAGTCTTTGTTTTGCTGTTCTGTCATTTACATATATTAAGAATAGCATGGGGGCCTTTGCTCAGATCCGTGTAGGACTCCATTTGTGGCATTCCTCCATTCCTATTGCTACTTGCATTTGCCCACCGTCTCATATTTGTTAGGTAGTCTCCCGCATATGTGTTTTGTCATTTCAAGAACATGCATACTGGTTAATCATTCATCTAAATAGGTTTTTCAGACAGGGCTTTTCTGTACTTCTCTGTTTCATTCTCTCGTGCTTTGCATTCTGTGCTCATTTAGAACCAACGTTGTCTGTACTTAAGTGTTTCCCCTCCGTCCTTGTTTGTATATACTGGTATCAGGTTTGCTTCTTCCTGCTTTATGGTAACACCTCTGACTCCAATAATGCATCGAAGATTATAGCGAGGGATTTGCATACACTCTTAGCAGCTTCCTTTAAGATCCATTGGAAGATGGCTTTTGGTTCTTCAGTCTTTGTAATATAAAATCCCTAGAGTTTGTCTCTTCTTGCGTAACTGTTCTGTAACTCAGCTCTATCAGTATCAGGTTATCTCCTTTTATTTCAGGCAGCTGCTCTGGTTCCTTTGTAAATATCTTGGGATCTCTCGTTTAGTTGTTGTTGGAGCTCTCTCTCTCTCATTTTTATCCCTCTCCACTCCCGGGGAAAGACTTTACATTCGACAATACAATTTCGTTGTTCTTATATTTCTATCGTTGCATGTTTGTAACAAAACACAGCTTAATGACCTGATGTCATTGACGTCTCCGCACGGTTCCATATTTTTATCTGTCGAACCTGAAGATGATTTCGCGGTGTTTTTTGTTTACTGTAACAATTTTCTATTGCAGCCTTCGCTAACGATTGCCGGGTCCTGTGAGGCTGCTTGTCATTTTATTAAATTTATATTTAACTTTTGACAGTACATCTAACACCAGTATGTTGTAGTTTCATTTAACAGGTTTGGAACTTGACTTTCCAGTATTTTCACTATTGTCTCTGTTTCCAAGAAAACTGTGCTTTGAGGTGATCATAAAGTCAGCAATATGTTACTGAAAATAGAGCCTGGGCTTCGAAGAGTACCAGAAGGTATTGGTGATGCATTCCTTGTTTTCAAAGTTCACATTATCATCCCTATCAATTTTGTAGCTATTGTTGTTTGCTATGTTGCGTTCATTAAATTTGTAATCATCTTCCATTATTATTCTTAGATCTTTTACTTGGTATCTTCTTTCGATAACCTCTGACTGTCTTGTAACTAGTTTGCCTTTTATGTATTTTATTTTGATATCGAAATAATTGGAATTTGTTGCTGTTCCATGTCTTATTGCTGACCATTCCCTTTAGGAAAAGCTTGTTAATATTAAATTGTAAAATATTTTTGTGTCAACGGTACTGGATGTGAACAAGTAGGTTTTCATTCCTGTGTTATCTATAGTAAAGAGAGAGCATAACTGTATGGAGACTGTACCTTTTGGAATAGAGATTGGAACCGTTCTCAGGTTGGATTTTATTTGATTTAAATACTCTATGCTTTTGCAAAATCTACGTATACTATGTATGCATTTTAGTTTGCTTCCTCCTCGTCTGTAATTTGTTGTGTTTCATAGTTACTTGATCACCACGAAATCTTCCTGCTCTGAAATAATGGTGACCTGGGTTCTATTGCTTATTTTGTTAATAGAACTAGTTAGTTTCTCATTTTGTTTATGTGGGGGAGGCAAACTTTTTTTATCATTATTTGATGCGAGATGTTGACGAGTCATCTGCACAATATGGTGTCTGACTTTGTGTGTGTGTGTGTGTGTGTGTGTATTTACCTAGTTGTGCTTGCGGGGGTTGGGCTCTGGCTCTTTCTGGCCGCCTTTTAACTGTCAATCAATGGTCTTCCTCCCCTCCCACCACACACACACGCACACTTCCAGGAAGCAGCCCGTAGCAGCTGTTTAACTCCCAGGTACCTAGTCACCTGTTGTCTAGGTACCAAGCAGTTCCTATTTGCTACTAGGTGAACAGGAGCATCAGGGTGAAAGAAACTTTCCCCATTTGTTTCCGCCATCGCCGGGGATCGATCCCCGGTCCCTAGGGGATTCCTGAGCACTGTCCGCTCAGCCACCAGGCTCCCCCCACCAAAACTCCCCTGACACTATAGGAAATTCAAACAGAGTATATTTGGACACAGTTTATTTTGTCAATGAGTCGTGTTCTATGCCTTTAGAAAGATTCTTTTATCATTATCCATATCATCATTGTTAATTTACAGTAGACAACTTTTTACAGGAATATTGCTTAACTCTTAAAACTAATCGTATACTTTGAAAAGCGTATTCAGTAACGCAAACCTATTATTGTGTAGTACAAAAAAAAAATTATTTGCGGGTAATAATTACAACATCGGTATATTGTCGTAAAAAGATGAAATGAAGAAAAAGGCTTCATTTTAAAGAAGAATTAACATAAACCTAATGCCACATATGCCAAGTGGAATTTTCATGCATGCTGAGGAGTTAAGAGAAATAAAATATAAGCAATTATCAAGAAAATATTAGATTATATATATATATAAATATATATATATATATATATATATATATATATATATATATATATATATATATATATATATATATATATATATATATATATAATACACACACAAGATGTATTTTTGTAATGATAACTTATAAAAGGGGTAAAGCTGTCATTTCCAATGTTGTGAAAATCTCGCATCTTCAATTAAATGCTTCAAGAAATATCAGCCATACGTGAGGGACCAGACTGGGGGAAAAAAAATGTAGTTTTAATGGAAGTTGGGTGGGGCTGGGCCTGAGGCTGATTGAAATGGTAAAGGGCACAGTCGAATCAAGGAGGTAAAATTAAAAAAAAATATATAAGAAGGGAAGGAATAATATAAGGAATGAAGGTGTTGTATATGTGGCTAGGAAAGGTGGAGAGGAAGAAACTGAGTTATGAACTTGGGTGGCAGAGATGGGGTTGTTTATGAGACAATGGAACAGGAGAAACGGGAAGTTTAAAAGGGGGTTTTCTTACTGCTACGCAACAAATCTACCGGCATGATTATTACAGTTTCATTGCTATAACTTTTTACACCATTTAATAAAGCCATATGGACAGCATTGCACAAATGAGGCTCATTTGTTTCCGCATTCACCTTGGCCAAGCAACTCAAACACACACCACCATGTACAAGAGGGCGCCTCTCTGTGGCAGGAGGCTGAGTCATCAGCTGCTTGATGTAATGCAAAGGTTATCAAGCAACGGAGAAAAATGCATTTCGATGCAACAGAGAGAAGAGTTTGGTATACAGTTTTTCTTCCATTAGAATCCTACATCAGGGGACATAGATTTGATTATAATTTCTTCGTTAGACGATATTAAGAAAAAGAAAGTTTTAGTGCTAATTTTTGTAGTTTTTTAATTGGTTAATTGATATTACATAATTTTTATCTTCTGAATAATAATGAAGATAATTTTATTGTAAGGTTTATACAATACTTCTTAAGCGTTGGCATGAATTTGTTTGTATGTGTACCCACCTAGTAGAGTACATTTATGTGTGTATTTATGTTCATGTTTTTTACTAAATTGCTTGAATTTTTATTTTCATGTGTGTGTGTATATATGTATGTTTCAAAGTTAAATACATATCATGCCTACTGTGATTAAAAAAAATATAAATAAATCTTCATATTCTTTGCTATTGAGAGAAATGTTACATTTTTTATATATAGAGGAGAAAGAAACCTGTATTGTACAATAGAGAAAAGTTTGGTTCACCTTTGAGGAGAGATTAATAAGACATATTACAAGGTGTAAACACTGCCCGTACATATTTTAGCATCACATATAATTGATGTCCCAAGATAAGAGACCTACTGAAAATATTATCATTGTTTGCCGTACAGCAATATTGCTGCTCATCACATAGCTGCAACTTGCTTTTCTCTACATTTGCAATAACAATTTTATCAGGGAATCATCAATCATTTTGGCAATGAAAAAGGAGAGGGGGAGGGTGAAAAACATAAACAAATATAATATTTTTATCTTAACAATAAACAGAGAACTGGAAAAATCTAACTTACAAATCATAACAACTAATTAGGGATCGTTCTGAGCTTTGGCAAATTGATTAAAGACACCTTCTCACACGTAACTACAACTCGATCTGGTCGAGGCCAATGGTAACTCTGATCCGCATTACGTCCTATATAGGTATTATATTTACACAATCTGATTGCATAAAGAAAACAAATATTCCATCCCCAATTTGTTAAAAAAAAATGAGAGACAGAATTTCTATGGTAAAGTGGGAGTAAGGTAGTTTTATCTTTTCTTGGCCACCAAAGAGCCATGAGAAGACTATCGGAGAAAGAAGCCTTAAGATGATTTTCGGGAACCCTCATTCTCCAGGATAACCTTGCTATTACCTTCCGATCATTTTGGGGCTCCAATGACCAGGCCTCCAATGATAACAGTTCTTTACCCCATTCACTATGGTAACTTTCATCACTTCATGCCTTCTCTTTATTTTATTTAACATCACGCTTTGCCATCCAGCAAAAAATCATTCTTGTCAAAATACATCTTTTTTTTCTATTCAATACTACATTACAGTGCTTTCTTAAAATAAGAAAGAAAATCTTGAGATTTTCTGATGGCAGATGAATTCTTCTCTATCCCTCCTCCTCACCCCCTCCCTCACCCCAAAATAATTATATATACCCTTTTTTCACTTTGACTCACAAAACAAATTATCATGATAGAACACAAACCGATGTGATTCACTAAATAACTTTCCAAAAACCTATCGTATGGCTATGTTGACATTCCTCTCTCTTAGTTTCACACCATGATTACCACAACTTTACCATAACGAAGGTGGGGGGGGGGGGAGGGGTGCAAAGGGGTTATCTTGATATTAGTTTGAGAAACAATCTCTTGTAATGTTCTAGGCCTGCGACTGCTCCTTTTGCTATAACGTCTTATCCCAAGGTTAACGTTACAAGATTACATGCTTTTTCATTTCGGGAGGCAAGAATCGTGACTTCCACTTCTTTCATCGACATTCTCTGAGAAGAATACTTACATCTCGTATCTTTTCCATTCCCTTTCTGCTTATCTTCATTTGCAAAATTTCATCTACGTTGCTATCTGTTCCTCTTCACGGATGCTCCTTGGTGAAGGCTTCGAAATCAACGTGTAAGTTTTTTCACCTCAAGTCGTCGGGTGTTTAGAAAGGTATTCCTTGTATCGTAGTCCAAGTTCGGTCGATGAGTGACAGGAGGGGGTTGGTCCGCCAGTACACCCTAGTCGCAGTACCTCATACCGATCAACACAGCCATCCACTCTCGCTGGCTACGTCATCTGCATATGAGTTACCACGACCAGGCTGATCCCTGCAACAACCACAATAGAGTTAGGACATTGGAAAGTTTTAATCAGTATTAATAATTAAAGAATGGACTGGAGAAGAATTCAAGAATGGTCCATTATGGACTTGAGAATGGTCCAGGACGGACCGAAACGTCGTCGTCCCTTCATTTTCTAGTGTGGTCTGGTCAACATATTTCAGCCACGTTATTGTGACTCATCGCCTGCATATTAATAATTCAGGATTTGGCGTTGAAGAAATTAAACTTGATATTTTAATGGTAGGATTAATACATAATAATATAGAGATGGCAGGGGGGGGGGGGGGGACATTATTTCCTTGATATTTTAAGACAGATCATTGGAAATTTGATTAAACATCAATTATTCAAAGATTTCGTAGGGAATATTATAAACTCAGATTTGGTTAATATTGAAAAGAAAAAGAGCTAGTGATTGGAAGTGGTGGCAAATTTAGTGAAAGAGGTGAGTTCTGGTTGTAGAATCATCATGATAGATTTAAGGCATGAACTAAATCTACACATAGAAATAAAATATTGAATATTCTTAGAAGTATGAAAAAGGCTCCCTTCTTTCTGTTGACAAAATAGAGCAAACTCACCGTGAGTGAATAGTTTTGAGCACTATTCCATTTTAGTAAGTGTTTTGCCTTAATTTAGATCCAAGGTATTTTCTTGTAAGAATTTTCTAAAATTCGCAACACTAATTAATCATTTACAGAAATTTGACATTCTTAATTTTTTTAAGGCTGAAATATTTTATGGCAACTTAATAATTAACAATTAGAGTCTCAGTCAAATGATTGAATTTTATTTTTAAATCTGCGGATAGATGGCAGACATTTAAAATCTAACTAAATAAATTTTATAGGAATTACAAGAAACAATAACAGTTGTGGGAGAGAAATATTAATCGAGATGCAAGGATACAATCGATATAAAATAAGTAAAATTATATAATAAAGCAAAAAAAAAAAAAAAAAAAAAAAAAAGGAAGAGGGGTGGTAGGAGAAAAGCACACACAAACTATATTGGAGGGGACCTAAACATTCCCTCTAATGCGTTATGTGTGGTTTCCTCCGAGGCTATGGGTCCCCTTCTTCCAGCCAGAGGTGGTACTCCCTTTCGTATTTAATATATATATATACACACACACACACACACACATATATATATATATATATATATATATATATATATATATATATATATATATATATATATATATATATATATATATATATTTATATATATATATATATAAATATATATTTATATATATATATATATATATATATATATATATATATATATATATATATATATATATATAATATAAAATGTGTGTGTGTGTAAAATTACAGAAAATATCAAAATATGCTCAAAATTAGCACGTAAAAATTCTATATATGTGTGTGTACCTTCTAAATGTCAATGCACACCTGTATACGTAAAATAAGTGACTTTCTGTTATAGAGTTTATATAAATTTATGCAGAAAACATGAAATCATTAACACCTGTGCCCTACATAAATATTACAGAAATTGTTGCAATATTTTATTATGCTCTCTATATATGCTTAATACTAAATAATGTGTAGATTATAGTGCTAAGAAAGCACTTATAACTCCATATATTAACATGGAGTGTCTTCCGTTTATCTAAACCTTAAAAGTTTGCAAAAATAATTCAAACACGTAAGACTCGGAACGTTATTTTGATTATATATGAAAATGATCTAAAATGACACCCATTACTGTAATTAAATGCAAATTCCCAATACGATAACCTCTGTTATATAACGAAAATATTTGATGATTATCAAACTATTAATGTTAAGGTAATTACTAGCACTCACAATCTCTATTATATCAAGTTTATATATACACAAATTAATCTAAAAATTATACAATTATTTTGTATATATTAATGTAGTTAAATAATTTAATAGGATCATGCATATTGATTAATTTCAGTGAATCATAATATATGAACATATATGATCATTATTATAATATATGGGCAACGCCACTATATGGATTCTGCAGCTGTTGTAGCATAGTTGTCTACGTCATCAGCTAACAAGAAAACATCCTGGTTTCGATTCCCAGGCGGGACAGAGACATTTGAGGGCGCTTTCTACCCGATTCCTCTGGCCCCGGAAGTTAGGCCACTGTATGATATGGCAATCTATCTTATTACCAAGGATAAAATACCTGAAATCCTTACACTGAATCCATGTTTAGCTTCCAGTAGATAAACGACATATAAGATTATGAAACATGTAGTGTATTGTGAAGACTAATACTAAACAGCAGCTCCCCCTATGACTCTGTAATATCTCCATTGCTCAAACAATTGTGTATTAGCGATAAGACCTACCATTAATGTATAATGATTTACTGTTAATATATAACCCTTGAAATAGAACATTCTCTGTAACTAGCTGACATAGTAACTATAAGGTGTGAAGGATAGATGGAATTGTTTATGTAATAATCTAAGTTGAGGTGTGACCTTTTGTGCCCTCTGTAATGCTTTTTGTGCTACCGCTCTCAAGATGAGTATGGGGTGCACAATAAACAAGCCGCCTCTGGTGGCAAAAAAATCAAAATATTGCTTCTCGTGGATGACTAGTAACAGGCAATTAACTAGTATAATTTCAATTATATATATATATATATATATATATATATATTTCAATTATATATATATATATATATATATATATATATATATATATATATATATATATATATATATATATATATATATATATATATCATTGCAAACTCTGGAGTATCCCTATGGAGAATACGTAAATTCTTGCAGGAAATATATGGAAATGACCATCTTAATTATTATTCATTAAAACTAAACACCGTGAGCCAAACAAAATCTTAAAGAAAATATTGCGTAATAGAAGTGTCAATGACAAAATACCTTGAAGACGGAACTGAAAAACTCACACAGCGAATCAGAACCAGAGAAGGTCAGGTTGCATTGTTCTCGACTGAGAAATAAAAGTACGAGATGACGAAGTCTTTTAACTCTGAATTGATCCACGTATAAATCAAAGCGGAATAATCTTAAGCAATTGCACACTATCTACCAGCGTAAAAAGCCCAAGCTACAAGTAATATATCAGTCACACACACACAGATTTCTGGTCCACAATGACAAGAAGTAACTGTAGTTGTGGAAGAAAGTCTTACACTAAATTGTCAGATTATATCGAATATTGTCTGGTTAGATCGGAATGATTGTCTGACGTGGAAGGACACTTCTGACAACGGGGAGTCCTTGCTTGTGGCTCATGAATCATACTCCTTAAATACCCGGACTTTACATTATGTTTCCGAAACCCTTCTACTCACGTGAAGGAGTAACTTCGTCCATTTTCCACGACAATGGAACCAATTATGTAATTACCCCAAGGGACGGAAGGGTTAGTTAACATACCATCGAATGAAAGTTTGTTTTGGTCGCTGGAAACCGTTTGCCTATCTAGAAAAACGGAATAACGTTAATTCACATCGGGCTTTACAATTCTTTTTGGGGGTTTAAGTTCGTTTACATCAGTCAGTGTTTCAGGAATATGAAACATTGACTACAGCCCCGATGATCGCGTGACTGGAGGCAATAGACACAGGAAACTGCGCGTATACCAGAACTTGCACTCAAGTACAAGCTAATGCTTGAAAAGAAAGAACGAACCTTAGTGGACTGAAACCTTTGACGACGATACAGTGATTGGCGGTTCGAGGTTTCTCATATCTCTCATTCCAATTCGGTACAACTTTGGCATTATTTTATTGTATTACGAAAATATTATCTGAAATAGGAAGAAATGCGGAATGGGATATAAGGATGGAAGGGGGGGAAGGAATGGGATATTTGAAGAAGGGGAAAGAAGAATGGGTTAGGAGAGGGAAGGATGGGGGGAGGGGGGGGGACACTCGCGTGTTGAGCCCCAGTTAGGTCATGGTACGGTAGGGCGCCTCCTAGGCTCAGGTAATTGCCTTGTTTATGTCGGGCTGAAACAATGCTATCTCGCTAGCGGATAATAAAGGTCCAGTCTACCTACATAAGCTATTGAAACAATGCTCTCTCGCTGCTAGGCAACAAGGTCCATTTTACTTCCATGAAGTTACTAAGACTGGCTCGTATTCATCAAGGCTTCATGAAGTATATTTCCAGCCTGTATTCTACCGTTATTTAAGTTCTTAAGATTAATTTATTCACGAAGCTGAGATTTCTCAGCATAATTTTATGTTAATGCAATAACTACTCTTGGCTACATGGTAGAACTGAGAGTAAAAGCAAGAAGTCATGAGAACAAGGACTACGGAATGGGATTAACATGAAAATTAAATAATTTATGGAAAATATACAAAGAATGGATGAAGTTATGGATAAGACAAGCTAAAAATGACAAAACCTGTCATATGGAGATAAACAGAAGTATCTTTAATGGATAAAGTGCAAGGGAATGTAAGAACCAATAGCATGAAAGATAACGCCAGGAAGACAAAGGTAAAACAGGAAGGGGTGGTAAAAACAACGGCAGGGCAGGGAAAGGAACTATCAGTAGAATGTGCCAAGCTATTACGACAATATAGCACTTGGGAGAGATCAGAATAAAAGTTTGGAATGGGACTGGGGGAAAGGAATGGGGCCCAACCACTTGGCTGGTCGGAGGATGGAACGCCGACCTGCATGAAACGAGACCATAGCTCTACCGTCCAGCCCGAGTGGTTGGGGAATGAGAACGGAAGAATAAAGAATCAAAACGGATGCGGCAGGTCTGGAAATGAGTACACAAGCATCAAAAGAGAATACAACAAAATTTTATATTATACCATTGCATCCAAAACAAAAAACAAGTATAGTTTCTCTACAGTCAAGTTTAAAGTAACTGCCAAAACATATTCATGAAATGTCAGCACAAAATGGAACGCTACCTTCTGAAGTAGACGGGAGTACCCGAAGGAGAATCGAAATATATATGAGACTACTTGATGGACTAAGGTCCAAGAACTATAACTCGACGCTGCATGCACAAATATACAAGTAAACACACACCCACACACACACACACACACACACACACACACACTCATTACAACTAGGTGAACACACACACGCACCCAGACCCTACCCTTCGTGTCCACCAAACTCGATCGAATCTTAATAGCGTTTAGATCACTAAATATTCTTCAACATGGCATATATCCTCGTATGTCATTCTCACAGACTTACAATCCATTATGAGCCTCGAACCATACGTGGCCTCTCTCTCTTTCACTCTCTTTTGCCCAAAACGCTCATCTCCTAAGCTCTTCACCTCGTCCACTACTTCATGTTCCACTAAATATATATATATATATATATATATATATATATATATATATATATATATATATATATATATATATATATATATATATATACATATATATATATATATATATATATATATATATATATATATATATATATATATATATATATATATATATGTATATAGAAAGTGGAGAGGTTACCTTAGGTGGAACACATTCCACACACAGGTCAAATACTGACACTGAAAACCTTAAAAATTCAGGCGTCTGTACTCCATTAAATTGATGAATGAAAAGCGGCATCCAAGAGTTGAAGCACAACCCCAGCAAGCACAATTAAGGGAGCATTATCCATCTACCGCATGTCGTTCCCTGGATGGAGAAAAGATGGGGGAGGGGCTGGGGGGTTCATGGGGACGAGGTGCAGGGGGGAATGGGGAAGTGTAGGAGAGGGGGTATGGTGGTGGAACGGGGAGAGGGAGGGGGAGGGGTTCAACCTCGTCATTCTCACAGTTCATTACTTTGTGTATTATCCTGAACTATCGAGCCATATCTACGCTGCGTTTTGAGCCTGACGTTCCAGAATCATTAATTTTTACCACGAGGAAAGGGGCCTTGGGAGCCAAAGTTACCAGCGATCCATTTTCTTTTCCAGAGCCAGCCGATGGGAAGCTTAGGTAATATCTTGGGAGTCTGTGGGCATCACAGAGCGGGAAGTGAGAGAAGAGGCAAGTTAGATGATAATGGTGGTGAGGCAAGATTATTTGTAACAGATTATATTGAATATCAACATTATTATATAGATTAATACTGATTAGGTATATTTTCTTATTATATATTATGCCATCATTTCGAAATAGATATATTTTATTTTTAGCCAAACGTAAATATGTTTAAGTTAAATTTTATGCTAACGATCCTCACAAAAATTATAGACTTTAATCAATCGTTATCTACATATAACGAATATATATATATATATATATATATATATATATATATCTATATATATATATATATATATATATATATATATATATATATATATATATATATATATTCCTACTCCACACATCAACAAACATTATATGACCACAAATAAACGACAAAATAGATCCAAAGATAAATACAAATATATACAAAAGATAATTGAAAATCTAGCCACAAGTCATCATTTTCCAACACGTCGAAGGAAGATGGATGGACGTTGCTCATTGGATGGATGAATGAATGTAGGCCGCTCATTGGCCGCCAGCCACCAATCACGGCGATTTTCTGACGTATATACCAATATAATGATTCACCAGAATCATTATCGAGCATCATTATAGTCCTATTCAGTCAGATATCCGAAAATTAGGAGACAAACTTTGAATGTGTGTTATTATATCGTGATCATTATAACTTGGATTGAAGTCCACTACGTTACACCAATATTGTTAACTTCTGATGTTGTAATATATTGATAATTGAATCACTATATAAACAGTTTGATCACGTATGGAATAACATAATACAGATTTGTCCGTCTTCCAGAATTTCGAAAAATATATAAAAGGTCCAAAGTATTGTGGGTAATTTCATTCCATCAGAGATCGAACTCGGACCTGTATCGAGGCTGGTGCTAAACATCCAGGCCATAAGGTCTCTTAGTAAGAAAGGACCAAGAAGGTTGCTGGGCTATTTCCTACGTCTCAGAATTAAACTCCCCAGAAGACTACGGAGGTAGCTAGTGTTAATTCACTTATTTCCGTCATATTTAACTGCAAACTATTATATAGTGTGCTTAACTAGCAAGGATTTCAGAGAAGTTAGGTCAAGTTCCTTAAACCCCGCCTACTATTAGTCTTGTTGTACCTGTTGCGTTGTAATTTATATTATCCGACGTTCGAGACCATTGTCGAATCTGGCCGTACGGTTGGAATGGAGGTGGCTTCCTCAACTTCTTCTTTCGATGTATTCAACTTGTTAACCACTCGAACAGAGTACGAGTATTACTTTACATTTCTTCGACTCGTTTACTTTCTTGTGTTCTGTGATAACCATACATTCGATTTAACCTTAGGGAACCGATCTGGTTACCTTTGAGTACTTCTCTATTGTTAGTTTTCATGACCTAATTGGTAGTGCCAGCCAAAAGGTATTTCAGGAAAGGAGTAGGAAGGTTGTGGTTGTTGTTGTGTTGTTATAGATTCAGCTACTCGGAACAAGTTCCAAGTAACACGGGCTATGGTGAGCCCGTGAAGGTTGTGGGACTTGCCACTCCTCTTATCCTAATGACAACAAAGAAGTGGTAGCATGTCACTTATCGCCATCCATCAGACCCTTTCTACGGTAACACTAATTCATCAAACCTAACATTAATACATCAAAACTAATGAAGATATATTTTTTGTCCATTAGTAAAGCCTGCAGGGAGAGGGCCAAACCATACGGTCACCCATCTGACAAATGGTTACGATTCTTTGTTCTGCTTCTTAACCTCAACGTCTTCCTAAACATCTCTCTGACTTCAACATCAAATCTTTTTTTATGTAAGATGTACTCACAGTCTGGCACTTTCATAAACGGTTTACAACTTGAGATTACTACAGATAAATAAATACACAAGTACTGTCTAGGCTCGTAGTTTTCTTTTTTTTCGAAAGTGTATATTCGTTAATCCCTTAGCAACCTCCCACAACCCCCAACCCGAGATCAGGTTAATATGAAATACGTTCTTTGTATTGTGCATATTCAGTGCTTTGAAATCAAAACAAAGGAAGACTTACAAATACATAGGTTCCAATACAATATGCAACAAAAATATGAAGACTTGGGGATGGGGGATTTGTTAACAGTTTTATGAAACATATATTTGAGTGATGTGAACTCTCATGAGGTCGAGTTCCAAGTCAGACATGTTTCTCGGTATTGTTGAAATCACGAAGCATAATTTATCCCTTGAGGTGTCTGATAGTTACACGTCTTCTCTGAATAGAAGCAATATTAGTCAACGTTTATGGGATAATTCTCATTAATTATATTGAAGATAATTGCTGTCACAAATTAAAAATAAAGCCCAGATATAGTATTTTGTGTAGCCAGACATATATCAGTGGCGAGTATTGTTGTTTAATTCATTAACATTTGGGTAACTGGCGGTGATTGTTTATCAGTTTATCAAGAAGAAAAACTAAATGCAATATTATTTATCTGTCTCGCAAGATGAGCCACGTCCCGTTTTGATCATCAGCATTCAAAATGCATATTAATTCTACTTGGGCAACGACCAGCTGAGAAGTCATTAACATAACCAGTTCTAAATGCATTATCAAAAGCCGGACTGCTTGGGTCGGTACCAAGGCCACAACACACAAGATGTCTAGCAGTACATGCTTAATTATTCTTTCTCTCTGGCTCTGTCTATCTTTCTCTGTCTGGCTCTGTCTATCTTTCTCTGTCTGGCTCTGTCTATCTTTCTCTGTCAGACTTTCACTTTATCAGATTCTCTCTCTCTGTCAGATTCACTCTCTTTCTTTCTCTCTCTCTCTCTCTCTCTCTCTCTCTCTCTCTCTCTCTCTCTCTCTCTCTCTCTCTCTCTCTCTCTCTCACACACACACACACACAACCAAAGAGCAAAGAGCTCAACCCCCGCCAGCACAACTGGGTAAGTGCAAACACACACACACAGATACACACACACACACACACACACTCACACACTCGCATTATCAATGTACATATCCAACTGTTCGTTATGAAAATTGTTTTTGTGCGGCACTTTTTATTATTAATGTACCTAATGTTTACTAGCTGCAAACTGACACTTGCTGGCTGTTGTCTCAGCTCCGCTCCCACCATCATAACATTTATGACATATAGTTTACGATATACAAACAAAAGTCATATTATCCTGTCTCGTATTTAGTTCGAAATAAGATTAAGAATCGAGACACCCAACTACATGTCAGAAAATAAGAGTAGAGACAACGTTTCGGTCCTGGGACCATTATCAAGTAGTGGATAACGGTCCAGGACCGTCGGAAACTTTGTCGCTTCCTTTATTTCTAGATTTGTTAGTTGTCAATAACAAGGCAGAATACTAATCTGAAATGATTATTTTTTTTATTACAAACTGGCGCTTGCTTTACTATAGGGGCGATTGTTTAAACAAAAATGCAAACGTTGCTAAACAACTATGTGGCATTCACAATGATATATTATCCTAAATACTGTGTCATTATGAAAGTTAAAATTAATTAAAACCACGATTACATTAACATTACCTTTTGTATAAATATTTGTAAAGTATAATTCTAGCTAAGGTAGGCAAAATAAGGCAGGTATGATTAATAACTCATGTTTCCAATATTCCCTCTCAGTTTGTTGATATTATGTACACGGCAGTATCTCGATGCCTTGACGAGTCGACACAGAATTGATGTAACTTAGAATGAATTTCTGGGTTTCTAGGGACATGCTGTCATGACAAATCATGAGGTACACGTCCTAAATTACTTGTGTTAATAACACAACTGTTATTGACAATATTCGTATTGACAAATGGAGCATACAGGAACTATTTGTCTTACTATGCAATGTTAGAGGACTGCCATAGCGTCCAATGAACGACTTCATAGTTTCTTTTGCCTGACGTCTCAATCTCTTCTCCAAGTTGTTTTGCTTCATTTTTCAGATCAAGTTTATTCAAGACTTTGAGATTTCCAATTTAATATTTTATTTTTCCGTTTCATTATCCCACTTTGCCATTCTCCATTTCCCTCCTACTCTCTGTTCTTCTTTGGTTCCCTCCATCCCTCTTTCCTACCTTATCCACAAGCCAAAGAACTTGTCTGTTATGCAGCGAACCGCCATTTTGGTTGGTGGCCTTTATGATTAACACATCATGACTCTGATGGCCTCTATTCAAGACGCCCTGACGTCCAAGGGGGCCTAATGGTTGTTGGAAGGGGGGGGGGGGGGTCTCTCGGAGAGGGAACAGAGGGTGGAGAGTAGGGGGGAAAGGGTGGTGTGTGTTGTGGAAAAGAGGGAGGGAGGGAGGGAGGGTACTGGAAGGGAAGGCAGGTGGTGGGGAGAGATGGAGGAACGCAGGAAGGGAAGTGGGGTAGAAGAAGGACGGGGGGGGGGGGGGGAGGTGAAGTTCGTGTGCTGTCGTAGTGCGGTAGAAAATAAAATAGTTACAAGGAATGAAAAGGAGAGCGAGGAAGGAAGGGTTTAGGGCTTCATCAAGGTTTGCATCTGTTCCACAAGACATCGTTCATTGTGGCGACAAATACCTTGCACAGCGAGTCAAATATAGCAGGCAGAGGCGACCGTTGTGGGTGAAGGGCTGCTGTAGGGGAGGAAGAGGAGGGGAATGCAGATGGGAGGTGGTGAGTGGGAGACGGGAGGAACGTTATGTATTTGTTTCAAGTCTCTGCCATAGGAAATCTTTTCAATGTTTACCTTGTCGAATTTTTATTCCTATCTGTATTAATAATTAATGTATTTTTCCATCTTTTCGCCGATATTTATTGGATTTTATATATAAATATATATGTTTGACTTCTAATCTAACCGTTTATTAAATGTTGAGAATAATGCTCTATTGATCGTTGTTAAGCCAAGCAGCATTTATCTACACATAACACAAGAAGATCTAACATCTCAAAATGAGATTTAAATTACAGTTTTAAAGCATATGACATAACATTAAACAATAATGAAAATAGCCAGGTTAGAAGCTGATGTAAGAGACTTCCAGACCATCTGTATACTTACGAATGTACTAAATGTCAATGAACTTTATTTTAAGAAAAAAAATGTACCCCTACGGCAAGACATCCTTTTCCTTTGTTGGAGATGCGCCGATATCAATTCATTGGCGACACATGTTAATAAGAAGCAATGGCTTAATCTCCACTGAAATCGAACTAACCGATCAGGGCTAGAGCTATGAAAGAAAAATTATTTCAGTCTAAAACACTTTTCTAATATTTTGTTTCTTAGCATATATTCATTATCATTCTGGCACGGTATTATTTCGTCTCACATAGTACGTGAAGATGAAAAAAGATGAAAAATATTAGTGCATAATATATTGGGTACAATATATATATATATATATTGTACAATATATATATATATATACAATATATATATATATATATATATATATAATGTATATATATATATAATTGTATAAAATCTGGAACACTTATATATACTAAACATGCTAAAACGTATTTACAAAAAAGGTGAAAGGCTACATTAAGAATGTGATGATAACCTCGCCAAACAACGATGACGCAGAGGAATAAAAAGAGAGTTAAGAGGAAAGATGCAACGTCTGACCCTTAATTCATCCTGTCCCAGGAAATCATAGCATCATTAGTCTCTCGCATAATTCATCACACAAGCTATACATTTCCTTCACTATTGCCCCTCCCTTTCCCTTACCCTTTCTTGACATCCCACTTTCTGCACCCCACAGCACCCGACCCCCCTAAACAGCTATACCCTCCCCTTTAATGACCCCCCCCCACTACCCCCTTTGAGGAATCTCAATCCCACCCCGAAGACAGCTATACCTTACCTCTTGCTTAAACTCCCCTTCCCCAGAGTTAGCAATACCTTCCCATTTCTTAGCTTCACACTACCCCCATTATACGGGGCTTACTGAGTTATTAAGCATGATACTATTTATTCATTATTTAATTCTTATGTTTTCACCAGCATCATCATTTTACTTTTTTAATCTGATGTATTTTTTTTTTGAAGATCAAAGCTTGCGTCAACACATACACTAACAGTAATAGCAACATATTGAGACGATAAAAGTAGGAAACATGAAGAGAAACACAGCTTGAAACAAGAGCGATAGTGACGTTAAATTGAAGCACCAAAACAACTGGATTCGGCACTTAAAGTTTTTTTTCTTGTAGAATATGTAAATTGTTTTCTTAGCATCTGCTATATTAATAATATATTTTATTACATCTTGGGTACCCTTTATTGCTGAGTATTACTGTTATGCCCAACGAATGTACGAACAATGATGGTGATAATTAATATTTGTTACATCTCCAATAGTCGTATGCATGATTTGCTTAGCATTTATAATAATTCTAAACTATCCCCACCCATCGTGTCTTCCGTCATTCTTACGTATACCATAACTACCTTCTTTCATTCCATCTGTATGTATCATAAAATATTTACAATCAAATATACACATTTATCTGGCTTTTGGTTAATGTTTACATGCGTTATTACGTCATATTGGCTTTGTATAATTGCTTCATTTCATGTTAGGATTTAGGCAAATAGGCAGAAATTGGGGGCTAGTCAAGTTACTCAACGCCATACTCAAGCTTTCACATCAATCTTCTATCTTTCTCTGCCAAAGTTACAAGTATGGTATTATCTCCCTGTTTCATTTTCCCCTGCTCATCCTTTTTCATTTAATATTATTTCGTGGTTCCTCCTTGTATCTACTGAACTCTTCTCGAGAGGCCATTTTAGCTTCCCTTTTGATAATCCATCATTTTCGTTCAACTTCGTCCTCCCAGCTTCACTACATCATCTCCCTCCCCCATTTCCTGCTTAGTACACTTCATCTATACATTCATCCATAGATTCGTAACCTCTCCTTGCTCATCCACTATCATTTACTTCCCCCTCACAGTCTCCATTACTGCTTCCTTCCCATCTTCCCTCCCTCCTACGCAATTCCTCATGCAGCCGCTTCTCCTCCTTTCCCATCCCTGCCTATCTATCCACTCTGGCCTGGATGCTTCCTGACATATGATGGATCTATCTCGGGGCTGCACAGCATCGCTCGTCACCAGTCGCTTGTCCCCTATAATTATGTCAGGCGGGGCTTAACAATGGAGAGTCGACGGCCTCTTGATTAATGAGTCTGGATGTTGAATTAAACAATGATGGTTTCTGATATACGCTTGGTTGTTGGGGAAATGGAGATTCACGCACACACACACACACACACACAAAAAAAAAGAAGATGGAGAAGAGAAAGATGGCGATTATTTTGCAAGGAGATAAATATCGGAGACGAGATTCTGTTTACCAGTGAGAGTTCCTGTGTGTCAGATGACTGGTGGGATGTACTGGTGGAACGGACCATGGTTAGGTAAGGAGTGACGATGACAGAACATGAAGGATTGGACGCGGGGAAAGAAACTTCCAGTCAGCTTAGAAGAAAGAATGTGAAGGAAAGAAACAAATATATACTGGCAAAGTAACAACCATGATTTTAACTCACTTATAAAATGGTATTTCTTTCTCAAACCAGTTCATCCTATATATCTCCAAATCACAGAACTGCGTCGCATACAAATGTGCGCGAGCTGAGTTATATATATATATATATATATATATATATATATATATATATATATATATATATATATATATATATATATATAATATAATATAATATAATATAATATAATATATAATCCAAAATGGTTCCAGCACGTGCAACCCCTCCGATTATATCCGAGAAAATCCGGATTGCCGGGGGATGGATTTAGCTTAAATTACACTAAACAATTAAGAGGCAAATTTAGTGATCGAATGTAAATTGTTGCAACTATAAATAGAATAGACAATTAAGACTTAAGTTGAATGGGGCAAAATAATACGCATGAACCCAGTTAATTGCAAAGAATTTTAGGGAAATAGCCTTGTGGATAGATGGGGTTTGAGAAGTTTGTGTTCTTTGAATTGTGAAAAATTCCTAATAGAGACACCACTTAAATGGAAGAACTTTGAGGATGGAGAGCTGTTTAGTCTGAGTTTTTAGGTAGAAGAATTTTGATAATGTAAGAACTCTTGAGGTGGAATGACTTCTAATCTACATAAATGGAAAGTTTTCAGGTAGCACTAGTGCCAGGCTTTAAAAACTAGGTGCTGCAAGTAACAACTTGAAGCCTTCAAATATAAATGTGAAGCCAAAGAATCCTATTACTGGTATTACAAGAATGACGAAGTACTTTAAACTTTATTCTCAACTATTTTGTGTTTATTGAAGGGGTGATAATGCTTAACCTATGCTCCAGACTCTCCATCTATGACAGTTTGAACTTTTGAAGTAATTTATAATATGGCTGCATAAACCAAATAGGATGAATTGAGAACTATTTTAAGTTTAAAAGCTTCAAGGCATAGTACTCTAGTATCTCTATATATGTCACTAATATCAATTATAGCCATATATATATAATATTATAATATATGTTCATTAATAAATAAAAAAGTAGCAAATATTTCATAGTAACCGAAATCTGATAGGAGGCCCGGGCAAGCAGAGATCAGAGCAACAGCCTCACAACTATTCCTTGGATGCTGCCTGCCTCTTACATCACCATCGCTAAAGGAGACGTGCCACAAAAAACTTTATTTATGGTCTTTTGTCAAGTCTACACAACGGCAGAGCCATACAACCCGCACCACTGCCAACAAAAACAACTCCACGACTGCAAGGCTACGAAACGCTGCATTGCATCATAAAATCTGCGAATTGATGCTAAGGAATTGGTTGTGGGCGTTGCCCTATAGGTAAGGCAATGTTTATGAACGTTGTACATTTTTGCTTCCACATCCACTTGTAATTGTCCAATATAAATAGCATTAATAGGAATGAAAGAAATCAAACAAAGCACAAATACTTTGCTTCTTATCACTGCGCTATTTACTCTAAGCATTAACAATTTATCTTTGGGAATTGGATAGCTGTTGTGACTACGATAAGAGTCAATTAGTGGAGCCTTAACACTCTCCGTGTTCAAGATAATGTGACAGTAATTTTTATCGTTGCGGGCTTCTCTTCTTGTGAGGAGTTGGAAGAAAGAACTTGTACAAATAATACGTTGGCAAGGCAGCCCATTCTCTGTCCCAAGCTATAAGTTAAATTCTGAATTACGCACATTTTAATGTCAGTTTTGTCTTTTACAGCAGACAATCACGTAACTGAATAAATTGTCTACAATGTTTTTCCCCCATTTAAATGAATATTATTTATTGTGGGTTTATGCATAGATAGATCTATGAAAGAATAGGTAAGGTACCTTGGTTGTGCTGATTTGGGGAGCGTTATAACACTGAATGAAACGTGCACGAAGCACGTTTAGTGACATAGCAACGAACATGGTCGTGTGAGCAATAAGTCAAATACTGACTAATTAAGAATTTAATAAGTCATTATTTGACTTTTATATTGTGAACTCGACGGCCCGATGACGGGCTGCGTCGAAGAGGTACGCTTCGAACCCTAGCAATTGAGTGAAGAACATCTCGTGAAATTCATAAAATTAAACTAGAGCTTCATCAGAGACCCAAGGTCAATCACGTCAATGTTAATCTGTCTCAATGAAGCAACCTGCAGAAACCATAAGGAATAACATATACAGTGCACCCAGAGGTGTACCCCGCTTTTCGGTGCATATGCGAAGAGTTCACCTTAGTCATAGACAAATTTAAGGTATATTTTCTTGTTGGGTTATTAGCAGGTATTTCTCTAGAGGTTGGTACCTTTCTCTAGAGGTTGGTAGGTCTCAAGCCCGAAACCAAATCTAAGCTCATAGCATCCCATTCTCAAGACATTGGCCAAATTGCTCATTAATTACGTTTATGAATTAACGAGTACTAGGCCAGTGTTTATGAGGAAGGGCTGCTGGGGTTTTATAAGTTGCTTCAGTGATGCAGTGAAATAGGAAAGTGTGCCTATTATAATGCATCAATTACGCACAATAATTGTTATTAACTAACAATATAACCAAAACAAAAAAACTTTACCTAAGCTTAGCAATGCGCAAAGCCAAAATATAATATTGGAGGAAAATATCGTATTAAATTGTTCATTTTGAACAATTTCGTTTGGGGCCTCTGGGGACCACGACAACCTTGATGGAGAGTTGTAATTGTGTTACTTAAGTTGCTAGTCCTGGTGTACTACACCTAGTGGATCGAAGGCACAGATGTTTTCATCCCCATACCATTTTGATTCACTAATAATATGTTTTGAATTAACAACCAGCATAGGTCAGCTTATGTATATAGCATGATAGCATGTCAACTCTAGAACAAACATATTTAAAGCCTCAGAGACCCTCTTCAGAATATCTACATTGAGACAACAAGGTTGAGGAATGCACCAATGGGCTGATGACCGACAAGATGAATGTCCTCACCATTACATAGGACCTCTGGCCTGAGGGGTGGCAGGTTGGAGGTCTTCACTATTACCTAGGAGCTCGGACCTGAGGGGTGGCAGGCTGGAGGTCTTCACTATTACATAGAACCTCTGGGGTAAAGAGTGACCGGTATACACCACTACACAGGACCTCTGGACTGATGGGTTGCAAGCGGAGGTCTTCTACACTACACTGGATCTCTGGACTTTTGAAGAATTACTGACGATCAAGAGACGGTCCTATTATCTACTTAATTGCACGTGTGTAAATATTATATTTTATTTACAATGACCATTGTTGTGCACATTCTGTTGCTTCCTCTGGGGTGTGTTTGGGTGTGTAGGTCCAAGGTGTGTGGGTTTGTGTGTAGGTCCAAGGTGTGGGTGTGTGTAGGTCCAAGGTGTGGGTGGGTGTATAGGTCCAAGGTGTGTGGGTGGGTGTGTAGGTCCAAGGTGTGTGGGTGGGTTTGTAGGTCCAAGGTGTGTGGGTGGGTGTGTAGGTCCAAGGTGTGGGTGTGTGTGTAGGTCCAAGGAATGGGGGTGTGTGCAGGTCCAAGGTGTGGGTGGGTGTGTAGGTCCAAGGTGTGTGTGGGTGTGTAGGTCCAAGGTGTGGGTGGGTGTGTAGGTTCAGAATTGGTGTTCAAGTAAGAGGTAAACCTACGGACGTGTGGCAGAGGAGAGTGTGACGACGCTACAACCCGGCCAAAGCATCACAAAAACACCCGGAGTATACTAGTTCATGCGTGAGGACGTGCGGGTGTGCGTGCGTGTGGACTTGTTGTACGTGCGTGTACATGCGTATGGGCGTGTGCATGCGTGCGGGCGTGCGGGCGGGGGAGAAAGCCTGGGTTATCGGCGGGCAGGATCGGCGGGAGAGGGAGGCCCGGCCGTGTCCCCATCCGTCACTGTCAGAGCAGACAACTGTCCCGGTGACGCCACGCCATTCACGATGTGGCGGCTGCTGCCGCTGTCCTTGTTCTTGTTGCTGCTGTCCTTGTTGTTGTTGCTGTCCTTGCTGTTGTTGCTGGTGTCCTTGTTGTTGTTGTTGTCCTTGTTGTTGTTGCTGCTTTCCTTGTTGTTGTTGTTGCTGTCCTTGTTGTTGTTGCTGTCCTTGCTGTTGTTGCTGGTGTCCTTGTTGTTGTTGCTGCTGTCCTTGTTGTTGTTGCTGTCCTTGTTGTTGTTGCTGCTGTCCTTGTTGTTGTTGTTGTTGCTGCTCTCGTTGTTGTTGCTGTCCTTGTTGTTGTTGCTGTTGTCCTTGTTGTTGCTGCTCTCGTTGTTGTTGCTGTCCTTGTTGTTGTTGCTGTTGTCCTTGTTGTTGTTGCTGTCCTTGTTGTTGTTGCTGCTGTCCTTGTTGTTGTTGTTGCTGCTCTCGTTGTTGTTGCTGTCCTTGTTGTTGTTGCTGTTCTTGTTGTTGTTGCTGCTGCTGTTGCAGTTCTTGTTGTTGTTGCTGTTCTTGTTGTTGTTGCTGTTGTCCTTGTTGTTGCTGCTGTTCTTGTTGTTGTTGCTGTTGTCCTTGTTGTTGCTGCTGTTCTTGTTGTTGTTGCTGCTGCTGTTGCAGTTCTTGTTGTTGTTGCTGCTGCTGTTGCAGTTCTTGTTGTTGTTGCTGTTCTTGTTGTTGCTACTTCTGTCAACTTGTTGCTGTTCTTATTGTTGCTGTTGTCCTTTTTGCTACTTTTGTCCTTGTTGTTGCTGTTGTTGTTGTTGCTGTTACACTTGCTGTTGCTGCAGTCCTTGCTGTTGTTGTTGTTGCTGCGGTTGTCCTTGTGTTGTTAATATGTTAATATGTCATTATTGCCTTTTGTAGTTGCTCCTGACCTTGTTACTGCTGTTGCTGCTGTCCTTGTTACTGCTGCTGTCCTTGTTGATCTAGCTGTCCTTGTTACTGCTGCTGTCCTTGTTGATCTAGCTGTCCTTGTTACTGCTGCTGTCCTTGTTGATCTAGCTGTCCTTGTTACTGCTGCTGTCCTTGTTGATCTAGCTGTCCTTGTTACTGCTGCTGTCCTTGTTGATCTAGCTGTCCTTGTTACTGCTGCTGTCCTTGTTGATCTAGCTGTCCTTGTTACTGCTGCTGTCCTTGTTGATCTAGCTGTCCTTGTTACTGCTGCTGTCCTTGTTGATCTAGCTGTCCTTGTTACTGCTGCTGTCCTTGTTGATCTAGCTGTCCTTGTTACTGCTGCTGTCCTTGTTGATCTAGCTGTCCTTGTTACTGCTGCTGTCCTTGTTGATCTAGCTGTCCTTGTTACTGCTGCTGTCCTTGTTGATCTAGCTGTCCTTGTTACTGCTGCTGTCCTTGTTGATCTAGCTGTCCTTGTTAATGTTGCTGTGCTTGTTGATCTAGCTGTCCTTGTTACTGCTGCTGTCCTTGTTACTGCTGCTGTCCTTGTTGATCTAGCTGTCCTTGTTACTGCTGCTGTCCTTGTTGATCTAGCTGTCCTTGTTACTGCTGCTGTCCTTGTTACTGCTGCTGTCCTTGTTGATCTAGCTGTCCTTGTTACTGCTGCTGTCCTTGTTACTGCTGCTGTCCTTGTTGATCTAGCTGTCCTTGTTACTGCTGCTGTCCTTGTTACTGCTGCTGTCCTTGTTACTGCTGCTGTCCTTGTTGATCTAGCTGTCCTTGTTACTGCTGCTGTCCTTGTTGATCTAGCTGTCCTTGTTACTGCTGCTGTCCTTGTTGATCTAGCTGTCCTTGTTACTGCTGCTGTCCTTGTTGATCTAGCTGTCCTTGTTAATGTTGCTGTGCTTGTTGATGTTGCTGTCATTCCCACTACATGTTACTACTACTACTATTATTATACTACTTCTATAACCTTAATCTCCCGGTTCATCTCTGTTAATTAGTCCTCCTCCTTCCTAAACTTGACTTAGCCGCCATAAAACTTAGGATGGAACATGACGTGTTTTTGAGTTCTGTGTGGCGTGGGTGTTTGTACCTGATTTTGTATTGTGTGTTCTTACCTAGTTGTAGTGTGTGTGTGTGTGTGTGTGTGTGTGTGTGTGTGTGTGTGTGTGTGTGTTTGTGTGACCTGTCTCCTCCCTTGTAATTTGTATGAGTTTGTGTTTTTCTGTCTACCTTTCTTCCCATGTTTCTCTTTATGCGTTTCTGTCTATTACTCATGCAGTCTATTTAAAAGAGAATGCCCGTCTGTTTGTCCAAAACTGGAGGCAAGAGTCTTGGGGCTAGCCTCACCTAAATTTGCATTGGGAATACTCTGGGGTACGTGACTGACACAGGCTGGTCAGGATAAGTCGAAGTTAAACGCTTAAAGAAATATTATCAATAATAATCACTCCCGGGCCATTTTCATGGAGTCAAGTGTGAAATATTTTGTCTGATTAATGTTGGGCTGATACTGAGGAGAAACTAGAATGGAAAAAAAGAAGAGAAGAGAAAGGAAAAGCAGAGCATCTGAGACCCAGACAGTTGCTTCAGTGAATCTTGAGGGAGCATGCAAGGAAAAAAGGAGGATGAAAAGGAAGATGGAGATTGAGACAGAAAGGGGATAACCAGCGTTGTCCGAGTCTTTCTGTCTTCCCTTCTTGCTCTCTCAAATTATGTATATGTATGGATACCACATTTGAAAAGTGGCATGTACATCATAGCGCTTTCAACTGAGTTTCGCTGAGTCCTGAGTTTCACAAGCCTTAAATTACTCTCATGCAATTGGTTCGAATCCCGCTAGTACTCTAGACGTAAATTAAAAAAAAATCACTCGATACCTTGACGATGGACTTCTCCCAATGGACTGACGACTACATCTCAAAAAACAATTGTTTATCGCAGAAAAAGCTTTTTTTTATGCAATCAGGGCCCCAAGCACGTTTGTCACTCATTTGTCAATCATCACTCAATATTAACAGCGTTCATGATAAGTATAAATGAATTTTTAATTTCTTGATTTTATCTTTTGCTGAACAAATAGATAAACAATTGTATTACGGTGGTCAAGGTGACGTGATTCATAATGTACTTAGTGGTCGTAGTGATTGTGAAGGTTGTGGTTGTAAAGTATAGTAAACTTTAGATATGGTTATAGTGGTAGAGGTACGTTTGTTAGTGGTGGTGGAATTGAAGTTTTAAGTGGCTGTGGTTATTGTTGGTTGAGGAGCTGATGGTAGGAGGGCGTTTATCTTACTGTTCAACAGTCGAACTGGTCAGATGGAATGCAAGTCTTTAAATAAATTTTAAATAAAACCCATAATATATTAGAAGAAAAGTTGAAATGAAGAATCAGAGAATAAAAGAATCATCGTGTTGTTAAACACAGTCAACATCGTAGTCACTTCTAGTGTTCTACATTCTATCTGTGATCCAGTATGAATCAACAATATACGAAAGAATTACGTCAGTTTATCCGGTAATTTAATATACGGTAATGTATGAAAAACACATCTAAAATCTACAGTTTACGCATTTTGAAGACGTGCATCTAAACAAAAACTAACTCACTGTTTATAAAGTTAATCCTTATAATAAAGGGAGTATACCTTGAGATGGCTTCGGGAGTTCTTCTACTCCCCGAGCCCGGCCTGGCCATCATTTATAAAATTCTAAATTAGATACGTCTTAGTCCACTTAAGAAGTGAAACACGGATATATATTTTCTTCAGCTATCAGAATTAAATACAACAGGTCAACATATATATATATTTCTTTCAATAACATTTAATTTTATGATTAAATAGCTAGGAAATTGATATTTTATTTAATTAATCCTACAATAAGAATGTTCAAATATAGCGACCTCTCCTGAGCAAGGAAGCCGCAAACGATGATAATTGATTGCTATAGGAAATGACAGATTACGAAGTAATTATCTGACTGCTAAATGCCATTAGGCATCAATCACTTGAGGTTGTAAATGCTAATAGTATTTTTTAACGAGACAAGGAAATTCTCCATTATAACCACGAACATTTACAGGAAATGGCACGACAAATCTCAATAAATTTGTGTTAATTATGAGAAATTGCATCCTTGATTTTAATGGCCGTTTACAAAGAGATAATTATATGATTAGGTAATCCCTTCTACAAAGTATGATAAAAGAAAGCAGTGACTGAATGGTAAATATGTGTCTGTCAGCCGTCATCATTGAGTGTTGATCGCGTTTTCACGTAAAATAATCAAAGAAATGTGTTTCACAGGACAGCAATCTTAGTATCAAATTCTTTTCGCAATTTTACTGAAAATGTTATAATAATATGTTGAAGTTTAAATGCATTTTTATTTTTGGGGGCTAATTAGAGAGAACTACGAATTTATTATATATATATATATATATATATATATATATATATATATATATATATATATATATATATATATATATATATATATATATATATATATATATAACGTTTATACTTATTTATCCTCAAAAATATATTTTCAGAATTCAGATTTTATGAATTTTATGAATATATAAAATGTTTTGCAAAACAAAAGTTTCATTGATTTAATTGTCAGCTACATTTCTTACATAGAGCTATACACCTGTTCACTCCACCCACAACTGTAATTTTATGACCTACGAATAGAGCTTTGAAATCTAATCTATAGCTTGATACATCCAGAAAGGTGTCAACATAAACAGGAATGTAGAGGTGCGATAACCAGCCCAGCGCCGCGGGTTGACCAGCTGAGGCCAGGAAATCACTAATTTTTCTCCAAGTGTCCAGGTGTGACAGGTAGACGGACTGCGGTTAGACTTCACTCGCCTCTGTCTCGAGCACCTCTTCCTCTACACACACACACACTCTTTTTAGCTATTCCATTTTACTCCCTGCTTTCTTCTCGGCATCGGTCTCTTCTATGTTTCCCTCCTTCATCTCTTTCCTGCCTTCTTTCTCGATTTCTTATCGGTATTTTTGTTTCTCGAGTCTGTACGTTATTCTATGATGTTTCTAATTATTCTATTCCCTCGCATTCCTCCTCCGTTTTTCCTTGTTCTATATGCAGCCTTATCCGCATTCGATAACTTCCCTTTTGCATTGCATCCTTGATCTTCTTTTCAAAATATAATACAAATATAAAAATTAGGGAAACTGTAGACGACCTATTGCCCCATACGTGTCATATTATATATATATATATAGGTCGGGTTACAGGTCGGTTATAGGGCAAAAGGTCGTCTACAGTTTCCCTAATTTTTATGTGTAAAAATGTGTAACATACGATTAAAACACCTTGTCACATAACGTGTCAATTAAGCATTTGGCTCTTTCTTCACGTGGATTGTTTCTAATTTGAGGGATTATGTCCCTCCAACCAACACTGCATAATCTAAATGGTACTGAATAAGATCAAAATATAGCTAAAGAATAACATTAGGTGTTGCACTTCTAACGCTTCTAGAAATAAATATCGGTATCCTATCTGACCTATTTAGAGTATGACTTGATTTTCTGCCTTTAAGATAGAACTGAACGAAATAGGATGGAACTGAATGAAATAAGGTAGAATTGTAAATAAATAAAGTGGAACTCAACGACATAAAATAGAACTGTAAAGAAAAAGGCGAAACTAAACGAAATGTGATGAAATTCTAAAGAATTGAGATGAAAAACAGCGTAACAGTATGTATTTGTGAATAAATCGGATGGAACAGAACGAAACTGCATGGAACATACACAAAAAATGTAATTGCAACGTAGTGAATGGCACTGTGATGAAGTTATAATGACTTTCAATGTGCAACATGAATGCACAATATGAGCATTGGATTTTACTTGGCGATTTAATTGATGTATTTTAAATGGAAAAAATTTAAGGACCTTTGGTGGAGCGAGTTTGTTTCAAGGAGTTAAGGAGCTGGTCTGCTTATTTCACCCAAAGAGGGATCCCCCACATACTTTTACCTCTTCAGTGTTATCAGACCATCATGGTTACTGATTGATTAGGCCACCCAAGAAGTGGCACGGGCATGAATAGCCTGTAATCATGGTTACTGGGTCTAATGGTCTAATTTTGGGTACCGTTGCGACCCGGAGAGGGAGCCCCTTATAATCTGTTAGGAAATATACAAAGTTTTAATCCATAATTGCCATGCAGTGGCAATCAACACAGTGGTTCGCACTGCACTATTTTGTTAGAGCAAGTCATTCTTCCTGCTAACTCCCTCTTCTTAATGGCGGTTTTGCCACCCTCTTCTTAATTACGGCTTTGCCACCCTCTTCTTAATGACGGCTTTGCCACCCTCTTCTTAATTACGGCTTTGCCATCCTGTTCTTAATGACGGCTTTGCCATCGTGTTCTTAATGACGGCTTTGCCATCCTCTTCTTAATGACGGCTTTGCCATCCTCTTCTTAATGACGGCTTTGCCATCCTCTTCTTAATCACGGCTTTGCCATCCTCTTAATGACGGTTTATTCCAAGTCTTCACATCATCCTCCCGTTGCATTTTCTCCTTACGTCTTTCTGCTGTTTCCTCTAATTGCCCTTTTATCTTTATCTTGGACTAACCACTCCTAATCTCCTTATATCGAGCCATCTTCCATTCCCACCTCCGTCACATCTTTCTTTACTTCTCGATACCTTCTCTCAGTAGGCATACTCCTCTTATCCTCTGATATTCAATCAGTGCCTTCCTTCCTAGTTGAGTTGTTTCCTCCCCACTAATTCCACACAGTTTTACCATTATTCATGCCTTTTGACATTACGAATCTGCGTGCGGATTATTTTGTAATAATTAATGTTAACTAATGGAAGCTTCACACATAAATATGCTGTATTTCGTCACGATTACTCTTCAATGCATGAATCATAATTTATGTAAACTTTCGTACCTTCCGACAGATGAAAACGTATTAAGTTCTTTCGGAGACTCAAGAGCATTTGCATAAATCTTTAATTAACCTGTTCAAATTTAAATCTCAGAATTATCAACTTTTTAAGTTTTCTTAATTGTCGGAATCGTGAGAATTTACATTTATTAGGTACGAAAGATGACGTTCCGCTTTTAAGGTTCTAAATGAGATTTAATGGAGATACACAGGGCTTAAGATGCAAAGGTTAATTATATTGAAACTTAAATTTCTGATCCTCATAAATACCTGGGAAATGTGACTGTCAAAAAAGCGAATGTTCAACATAAGTTGAGAGCATCGTAAGGCGTTGAAGTGGCTGGTGCAGTGAAGGTTTAGGTTAGAAAGAACAAGACAAGAAGAGGTAGGACAAAACGGGTTCCTGGAGAAATTGCTGGCCTATAGAGCGTGCAGAGATCCTTTACTGCTAGAATCCACTCAGTAAAACATCTAAACTACTGGGACCGACTAAAGAGCCTAAATCTGTATTCCCATGAGCGCAGGTGGAAGAGATACATAATAATTTACACGTGGAAAATAGTAGAGGGGCTGGTCCCAAACTTGCACACAGAAATAACACCACATGAGACCAGGAGGCATGGCAGGATCTATCTTGAGGTTATCTTGAGATGATTTCGGGGCTTTTAGTGTCCCCGCGGCCCGGTCCTCGACCAGGCCTCTACCCCCAGGAAGCAGCCCGTGACAGCTGACTAACACCCAGGTACCTATTTACTGCTAGGTAACAGGGGCATAGGGTGAAAGAAACTCTGCCCATTGTTTCTCGCCGGCGCCTGGGATTGAACCCAGGACCACAGGATCACAAGTCCCGCGTGCTGTCCGCTCGGCCGACCGGCTCCCTGTGCAGAATACCGATATGAAAAGTAGAGGTGCAATAGGTACTCTGAGAGAGAACTCTATCAACATCAGAGGCACGAGACTGTTCAACACGCTTCCACTACACAGAAGAGGCATAACTGGCCGACCCCTCTCAGTGATCAAGAGAGAACTTGATAAACACCTCCAAAAGATACCTGATCAACCACACTGAGACTCATACGTCAGGCTGACAGCAGCCTCGTATAATAGCCTGGTTGACCAGTCCAGCAACGTTGAGCCTCGAAATCATCGCAAGGTAACCATAGCCTTCATTCTGTGCGACACGAGGACATCATGGAAGGGTAGTCCCTTCTCTTATGTACAGTTACGAGACGTAGAGGGATACGCATGAAAAAATATATTGAGTAAAGAAATTAAAATGCCACGAAAATATGTGGAGCGCTAGTTACCATATACTGAGATTATTACAAGAGTATTTTGAGTAATAATAACCTGTGGAAGTGCAAATTATGGATTATCAATAGTGTCACGTAGATTATGAGTAGTGACCTGTAGATTTACCTGTAGGGACCTGAAGATTTACCTGTAGGGACCTGAAGATTTACCTGTAGGGACCTGAAGATTTACCTGTAGGGACCTGAAGATTTACCTGTAGGAACCTGCAGATAATATGGAAACCAACTAGGAACAGCCGCCTCACCTAGTAGTAGCCTTTCGTTTCGAAGTCGGCGAGGTGGGGGTGAAGGTGGTGTGGGTGCATCATTTGGTGGTGCATCTGATGGTATGCCTGCGGGTGCATGCCCATGCCGGCGTTCATGCTCGCCATCTTGTGTTCCTTCTTCCACTTCATCCTACGGTTCTGGAACCATATTTTGATCTGCCGCTCGGTGAGGCAGAGGGCGTGGGCGATCTCTATCCTCCGTCGCCGCGTCAGGTAGCGGTTGAAGTGGAACTCCTTCTCGAGTTCGAGGGTCTGGTACCTGGTGTAGGACGTCCTCTGTCTCTTGGTCTCGCCGTTAGAGTTGACTGTACCTGTTGAAGGAAGGGACGATTTATTATTGTGGTTCATAAAGGAAGCTTATGGGAACATTTTCCCCTCATGTTGGACGCAAGTAACAAGTTAAATTGGGATTTTCAGGTAGAGGATCCTGTTCTTGCTCCCTAGTTTGATAGTGGACACGGGTGGTGGGGGTGGGGGGGGGGGCAGCAGTAGTGGTAGTGGACACGGATGGTGAGGGGCAGCAGTACTGGTAGTGGACACGGGTGGTGGGGGACAGCAGTACTGGTAGTGGACACGGGTGGTGGGGGGGGGGGGGGGCAGCAGTAGTGGACTCGGGTGGTTGGGGGGGGGGGGCAGCAGTAGTGGACACTGGTGGTGGTGGGGGGAGCAGTACTGGTAGTGGACACGGGTGGTGGGGGGGGGGGGGGGACAGTAGTGGACACAAGACGGACAGGCAGAGAACAGCACCAAAGTGGGAGGTAATTACTGCAAATTGAGGCAGCCGGAGCTCGCAGACACCAATCGACCACAACACTGACTTTCACACTGGGCCAGCACTGCCCCCTCGGCCCCCTCCTCTTACCTTTAGTCTCTATTATTACCTCAACTTACATTACCATTTCCTGATTATATATTTGTTTTAACCAACTTTCTTATTCATAATTATTTTCGTGAGTTGTTCTCTAGTGGCGTTACAGTTTTATCTTTGGATTTGTTTTATGTGGTTCTTCGTTTCATTGTGGCTTAATTGTTGGTACAAATATGTATTTTTTGTTTTAATTCTCTTTTGCTATTCATGTTTTTGTTTTGTTTTATACTTTTCTTTCTAGAAGTTGTAAGTACCTGGCATGTAACTATTGTGTTTTTGACCTGGGTTTCGCCTTCCTTCCCTTACAACTTTACGAATTCTCTTTCTCCTGCTCTCTCTCTCTCTCTCTCTCTCTCTCTCTCTCTCTCTCTCTCTCTCTCTCTCTCTCTCTCTCTCTCTCTCTCTCTCTCTCTCTCTCTCTCTCTCTCTCTACCCTCACACCTTCCAGTCTCTCTTAAAGCTGCCTCCCTCCCTCCCTCCCCGCCCCCACCAGAAATTAACTAGAGCTTGTGTGACGGGTGATGGGAGGGTAATAGAAGTGTCGCCCACCGTCTCTCCTCGACCGAAACCCAGCGAAAATTAGTCTACCCTGGGTGCCGCTGTTGCCGAAACTGAAGTCCTTCTCCCCCTCCCTGGCCTTTCTGTGTCTCCCCCTCCCCCCCCCCCTCTCTCTCTCTCTCTCTCTCTCTCTCTCTCCCTCCCCTCTCTCTTTTAGTCCTCCATTCTTTTCGGTCGATTTTTATTCTCGACTTTACCGTCTCTGACTTCTTGTCCATTCTTTAAATTCCATTCCACGACTCGTTTCCTCCCTCCGCAAGGTTGGCTCCAGAAGGGAAGCGAGGTCACATGGTCTGAATTGCTTATGCTTCCAGGCACTAGAGTATTGATGGATGTCATAGCATGAAGGAGCGCTCTCTATAATTGTTACAAAGTTTATTCATGACGGTAGTGGTGGCTTATAGAGGGTTATTCATCCTTCAATTCAACGTCACTTTCTCGTTAAAATCTAGACAAAATACGAGCTATGTTAACTAGGCACTATTGAATTAACAAATATCTTGTATCGATACTATATGTTGCATTTTTTATAATGCTTCCCTGATTTTTAGATGGTGGATGAGTAATTGCAAAAGACCTCCCTTCCTCATCCTGTTTTCATCCTGTTTTAAATCCAAATATAATCAGAGCTCTGTAGATTATTTTCCTTCATAAATCTAGATTTTGAGCTCCTAATTGCCCTCTCAAAGACCTTAATAACCTTCGTATTAATGTTCTACTCCTTTCAGCCAATGGTTACACATCTGATTTAAGTGTCTCTGGTATCTAAGAATTTTCTTTGTATTACACTCAACGCTCGTGCTACGGATACTTTGCGTTATACGGTAAACAAAATATGGTTCCAAGAGTCAAGACTCCGAAATCGGGTTGATAGGCATGGTAGAGACAGGGTTGTAACGTTCGTAGTTGGTTGGAGACTGGATTGAAAATGGAGTTTAGACAAAAAGAAGGTGACATGAGAAGCAGGAAGATGCGAAGGATTGTTTTTAAGCAATTAAAAGTCTGCATGTCAATTAGTTTACACAGACATATACATAAATGCGTAACTTCGTGCATTGAGAGTCTGTGCGTGCGTACGTGTCTGTGCACGCACGCACATCATACACTTATACACGATAAATGTATGATGATATGAGTGAGTGCTTATATGATTGTGTGGATGATGAGTCTGTATACTCACGTTTCTGAATATTGAATTGGCGTCTGCGTTCACATATGGTCGTACTAAAATATCAGCACTGAAGTTTACACATTATAACCTAATTCCAACAATTATGAGAAGATGATTAGAAAAGAGATTAAAGAAACCACAAAGAGCACGATGGGCGTGAAAGTTTGCCGGAGGATCTGTCAGTTAAGTTTCGGGAGATGATGAACCAAGTATTAGGTTAGCGGAGACACGCGGGAACTGACATTCCATTTCCAGGTTCTTAATCATCCCGCCCGCCGTCTTGATGGCTTCAAGAATTAGAGAGAGAGACAGGAGAGAGAGAGAATGAGGGAGTGTGTGTGTGAGAGAGAGAGAGAGAGTAGTAATAAGCCAAGCGAAAGATCGGTATATAAAAGAGAGGATTATCAACCCCACCTCTGTCGTTGTGTTCCAAACAGCATCATACTAATTTCTACAATTAAATCAGCGGTTGCTTCTTCCCAAGCACCCTCGACCCAATCACCCACACCAGAAGAGAGAGACAACAGTGGCCGGCCTCCTTCGTCAATCAAGAGCCATTCCGACCCGCTCTCCCTTGTACCTTTAAGGTAAATGGGGCTCGCCAGGTAATTGCACAGGTGGTTGCAAGCTAATTAAGAGCAGAGCGAGCAGTAATGGCAGTATAGCGGCCAGTTATTGTTAGTTCGTGATGTCAAGCCCAACCGTATGCAGATAGGCGTGTGTGCTTACCTACTTGTGTCTGAGAGATTGACTTACAGGTACATTTCTCAGCTTGTCTCTTATCGTTTTCCTTATATTAACAACCTTATGTACACTGAATAATGTGGTGCTATGAGGCTGTTGTGAGACAGCCTCACAGGCCTGCCAGTCACCATGAAGGCTAGTCCCAGGCTAGGCTGCGATAGGAGAAGAATTTCGCCTCCAGAAAATCTAAAGGCTTGACTTGCTCTAAGCCAGTCTGTTGGTCCAACAGACTGGCTTGGAGCGGCTCGCAGGCTCACATATCTAATACAACCCAGTTATTCCGGCACTTCTTGAAGGAAACTGCCAAATTGTTTATTAAACAAGTCTGCTTTTGTTACGGTAATATTTTCTATGTTGGTAGTGAAACGAATGGCCGATGATCTCTGAAGTTGATGCAGTGTTCCTTTATTGTCATTATGTTACCTATATTCGCCATGCTTTTATTCTGCATTTCCTACCATATCTCTCGCCCCAGTATGTTATTGTTTTACTGTGTAAATATTAAAACCTGGTGTTTAATGCTGTTCTAGATTCAGCTAGTGGAACAAAATTTCCATGTAGCACGGGTTATGGTGAGCCCGTAATAAGACCTGGCGTTTCAATATCTTTAATATACATATGTGATTCCCCTCCCATCTCCATTCCAGAAAATTCTTTTTGAGAGCTCTATAACGGTCCCAATAATTGATGAGCTTTATCGTGTCTATGCGTGCCGTATGTGCTATCTGTATTCCCCTCAATTTCATTACCCAATCCTGCTACGAAAAAGGAAATGAGTAGAGGGTAGTACTCAAGGCCGTAAAACTCGTGTGTTGAAGTGGAAATGTGGACATGAGGATGTGTGGGCCAAGCGGAGAATGAATAAATGATAAGGGGAAGGTTTTTAATTGAATAAGTAATGAGCCTTAATGAATGAGTAAAGGAAGTGACCTTTACTAGAAAAGAGAAAATGCTTTTATAACACATGGAAGTACCTCTTATCAAGAACCACATTTGCAGCTGTTGATATATAAGCCATCTTTATTATTGAATACTATTCTGAACGCTTAATAGTAACTAGCTTTATTATTTAATAGCAACTATGCTAAGCCCCGGAAGCGCCATTAGGTAACCTCAAGGTGAGGTAGTCGCATTATTTAATACTAATTTATCTGAGCTATATATATAGCCATGAGTTCAGAAGGAAAGTAATCACTTTCTGCTAAAAATTATTTTGAAGCTGGACACTGCTCCAGTTGAAAATAGTAACTAACTAATATATAAAAAGATATATAGTAACTAGGCTGATTATTTAAATGCAAGTAGCCTAATTCTATTCCCATTTTTTGTTTAGGGGGGAATGGTCTGAGGTACGGGACGGATATAGGCTGGTCTGAATAAGCCCAAGTTAAATGCCTTTAGAACAATAACCTGTAACCCAAACTCCTGTGCAATTTTCATAATCAGAAATGAAATATTTAATGTGTTGTCCGTAGAGTGTTTAAGTTTCATGAGTTACTCTCGATCCTGAGCACTCCAGTTGCAAACTCTGTGAGCAGGAACTACGGCATGATCTCCCGCACTACATCACTGAATGCCCAGTTATTAGACTTTTCAGACCAGTTGGCATGAGGTACCTGGAGCTTTGCAATTACTTTATTCACTCTCGTATTCTTGAAGATATCCTCACAGTATACCCAAAATTTGCCAGTGCAGGCTATTAAACACATGGCCCTGTATGATTAACCATCCTGCGAGATGGGGACTTGTATTACCACTGCTACCTTATTCAATCTTGTGTTGTTGATATCCTCAAAATGCATCCGGAGTCTGCCAGTGCAGACCGCCTATCACATGTCTCTGTATGACTAACCATCCTGTGTGATGGGGATTTTATAGCATCACCTAGTTAGCTTTTTTTTTTTTTGACACACTGTACTCCACTTCATATAGTCTAGGGTAGCTGCACTAATGCAGATGTACCTCATAACTTAATAAAAAAAAAAAAAAAAAAAATCTCGAACGTTTATACGTAAGTTTTGACATTTACCAAGTTGATTGGTTTCGTCAGGCTGGAAGTGATCAATATAACAGTCACTCGTGTTCTTGAAGGTAACTGATAGACGATATTTGGGTTATTTTCATTGCAGTTCATTTTCTATCTTAGAAGTAGGTCATAAATTTATTATACAATGCTAACCAGCATATATAAATTTGCATCTGTCATACACAGCGTTTGAGAACGGATACAATGCCCATTCAGTTATTTGGCATTCATCAACAGGAGACTGAAAATCTTTTTCCGAGTATACATATTCATAAGGTCACTATCTGACGTTATTTTTCTTAAAAATAATGAACGTGGAAACTAATTAACCCTCTCCCCCCCCCCCCATCCACTCTTTCCAACAATAAAAATAAAATAATGCGTTTGAACAGCTTCTTCATCGCGCATATAAATGACTAAAAAATTATCCAAATGTATTTCCTAGTTTCCAAGAGTTAGGAGTGAAGGGTAATTCACTGAGGCCAATGATCAATCATCGTCTCCTCCATTTTCAGTTGGGAACTATAGAAGGGTAGGATAAAGGTAGTCAAACTTGGCGCAAACTTAGATTAAGTGTTACGTAACTTGCCCGCGACTTCAAAATTGCTTCAACTTTGATGACGGAAGAAAAGATTTTTACCGGAAATCCAAATATTGGGAGAGTACAGAGGTGGTTGTTGTCGTGTTGGAGGAAGTTATTTGATTGGTTAATTTTTGTTTTGTTTTGTTAAGACATCAGTGTGTAGCTTTATATACATCAAATGTTTTCAACACTAACTTAAATTATTTAGTCACGCCTAAAATCACATGCAATACAGCAAAAAATGCGTATGGTTAATTATATATGTATAGGGATAAAACATATATTTTAGAATGCGCGTAATTCAAAATACAGGTAACCTATATCTTCACACACACACACACACACACACACACAGGGGCCTCGTAGCCTGGTGGATAGCGCGCAGGACTCGTAATTCTGTGGCGCGGGTTCGATTCCCGCACGAGGCAGAAACAAATGGGCAAAGTTTCTTTCACCCTAAATGCCCCTGTTACCTAGCAGTAAATAGGTACCTGGGAGTTAGTCAGCTGTCACGGGCTGCTTCCTGGTGTGTGTGTGTGTGTGTGTGTGTGTGGTGTGGAAAAAAAAAAGAAAAAAAAAAAGTTGTTAGTAAGCAGTTGATTGACAGTTGAGAGGCGGGCCGAAAGAGCAAAGCTCAACCCCCGCAAAAAAACACAACTAGTAAACACACACACACACACACACACACACACACACACACACACACACACACACACACACACACACACACACAAAGTAAGTATTCACACGGAATAGTAACAGAACGAGGGGACATGGGTGGAAGCTGGGAACTCAGATGAGTAACAGAGATGTTTGAAAGTTTTCTTTTAACGTGAGAGTAATGGAAAAATGGAATGCACTTAAGGAGCAGGTTGTGGAAGCAAACTCTATTCATAACTTTAAAACTAGATATGATAGAGAAATGGGACAGGAGTCATTGCTGTAAACAACCGATTGGCTAGAAAGGCGGGATCCAACAGTCAGTGCTCGATCCTGCAGGCACCAATAGGTGAGTACACACTCGTACATATTACATAAATAGAAACGCTAACGTTTATGTCTAGTGTACTTTTCCGCCATACTGAGTCACTTTTCCTTCTACCTCTAGAACTTCTAGAACCAGCAAGCAAATGAACGGATACGGTCTTAGTTTAAGAGCTTAACAATCGTGTTGTATTTGCAGAAAAAAACATGTAGAAAGCAAGGAACACGATCTTGGCGGACATCATTTGCCTGTAAGAGGCCAATAAAAAGAGTCAAGTCCCGAATACATTATTGGGGTGATTCATCAAAATGTCTAACAGTTGTAAATTACATGTTGGCACTGGCTGCCCTCGACCAATCACAGTTCACCAAGCGTGACGTGGCTCCGCCCCTTTCGGTGTGACGTCACGGTCGTGTGTGTGCTTGGGGGTCTTAGCTAGACGCCACGTAGTACACTACTGTTATGGCTGGTCTATAACGTTTGCAGTCATTCAAAACGTTTCTCAACATTTGCATTCAAAACGTTTCTCAACATTTGCAGTCATTCAAAACGTTTTTTAACATTTGCAGTCATTCAAAACGTTTTTTAACATTTGCAGTCATTCAAAACGTTTCTCAACACTTGCAGTCATTCAAAACATTTCTCAACATTTGCATTCATTCAAAACACCTGTGTTTATAAGTCATTGAAGTTCAGGAAAGTTGCATGTCTCCTAATGGGTAATTCCCCTTCCCTCCAAGTGGTTGGGCACCATTCCTTCCCCCTTGTCCCATCCCAAATGCATATCCTGACCCTTTCCCAGTGCTATATAGTCGTAATGACTTGGCGCTTTCCCCTAATAGTTCCCTCCTAATGGGTAACAATTATCTTCTGAAGAGAAAGAGAGATAAGATAAAGACATGTATATTGTATAACTGCAGGAGATATAGGGGGGAAGGGGCCCCTCGAATACCCCATATTATTAAAGACTCAAAAGACAGATACTGAAAGAGGCGTGAGAGGGCCAATAATCACCCCCTCCCCCCCCCCCCCCTCCTCCACCCGACAGGTCGTTACTACTACCCGCTGGCGCCCGCACTCCCCCCCCCCCCCCACCTGTCACTCACTATCCTGATAAGTCATTGACGTCGACAATAACAGGATTATAAAGGTGGCGCGCACACTGTGCACCAACACATGTGCATTGACTGCGTGCTCAGAAATATGAGTGTGTGTGTGTGTGTGTGTGTGTGTGTGTGTGTGTGTGTGTGTGTGTGTGTGTGTGTGTGTGTGTGTGTGTGTGTGTGTGTGTGTGTGTGTGTGTGTGTGTGTGTGTGTGTGTGTGTGTGTGTGTGTGTGTGTGTGTGTGTGTGTGTGTGTGTGTGTGTGTGTGTGTGTGTGTTATGGGGGTTCACATGTATATGAAGTATTGGAAACACACACATGCAGAGAGAGCTTCAACAACTCCCAATAAATAATTCAGTGAGCCATTCGAGGTGTCTCCCCACACACCTGACTTCACTACCCCCAGCCACACCTGTCTTCACTACCCCAGCCACACCTGATTTCACTACCCAGACCCAAGTCACACCTGTCTTAACTATCCCAGGCACACCTGACTTCACTACCCCGCCACACCTGGTTTCCCTATCCAGCCACAACTGCCTTCAATGTGTGTGTGTGTGTGTGTGTGTGTGTGTGTGTGTGCGTGCGTGCGTGCGTACGTGCATGTGTATATTTTCATAGAGACATACACAGTATAAATGTATGTTATGTCAGCGTAATTTTATTCGCCATTAATTTTTGCTGAATAGTTATTCCAATATTAAATGTATGGAAACTCCAAAATAATACGGTGTGCTGTTTTAACTGAAATAATCACTCATTTTTATTATATAATATATATAATATACGTGTGTGTGTATGTGCATTACCAGTGAACATAGTCCTGTCCTGTTTTGTTTCATGTCTCTCGATTTCAGACTAAACTCTTGGCATTATCTAGAACACAGATTGTTTTCATCTCTTGTGTTATAAGCAGAAGATAATTTGAAGCTGTTGTTTGTCTTCACGTCGAAACTCGATACGATAAAGGCATGAGAGAAGAATGGAGCCACCTCCCTCCCTCCCTCCCTCTGGGTACGCTCAGTGTTTAGTCTCAAATATTACATTTGGTTTAAATTTTAATCTTATTTTGCTTAATATTAGCAATAACATTTTCTTTATCAATAAAAATATTGTCTCATAATTATTGCTACTATTATTACAATTATAAATTTACAAAAAAATCAGATTGTTTCCTAATGATGTTTACAATATTATTAATATAAATTTATTATTTTTATAAAATAATTAGTATTACACAATATGAAATGGTGTCCATAATTATGCTAATGTCTCCACTCATCACTTCATAGTTTAGCCATAAAATTTTTCAGCCCTTCGTTTGGTGATGCGCCTAAGCTCAGTAATAGCCGGAGGATTATTAAGACCAATATCATTTAGCTCACCCAAGTTAACTAGCCAACCAGCAAAAGTTTAAATTTATTTCTGAACATAATTCATGACTAATGCAAACTCACTTTACGTGCTCGGAGAAGTAGGTTACATTTCTCGGTGTATATATTTCATTATTTAGAAATTCATCTCTTTGTGTCTGAAGTCTGTGGAACGTTTGCTAGTGTGTCAAATAAATATTTTAATTATATGCAATTCTTGCAAATTGCATATAATTTTATGTTTCTTTGAAAACTCTTTTATTCATCTTTAATATTTTATTAGTACGGTGTTTTAGATATTACAGTAGCAACTGAAAACTAAAATATTTGGAGTTCCTCCAAAAATTTGTGAAATATATTTTCATTTGTATATTTTGAGCACTGATGTATCTGTTCACCTGAAAGCAAATAGATACCTAGACGTCTGGCGGCTGTTATGGGTTGTATCTTGGGGAAGGTCAGCATTGTAAACAACATTACTGGCCACGTAATGGCTCAAGGGGGCTTCAATAAGCCTGACAGGATTGATGTTCTTGACAATATGGAAATAGTCAAATTTTCCTAATATATTTCCAATACCGTTTTCATTATTAAGAAGCATTATTAAGTATTATTAAGTAGTTGGAATTTGTGACTAGAAAATTATGTTGCTTTTCAATGACTGCTGATAACTGTGGCTTTTCAGTATTCTACCTAAGCAATTTTCCGGTTGCTTTTCGAATCATTTGCATAAAATGACAGGAAGCCATAGATATTTTAACTGTGCTAGGATTGGATTCTGTTTGGTAAATAGGTTCTCTTCCTAGGCAGCTTACCATTGAATTTTCATCTCCCTATTTTTTTCTTAGCTTGCAAAATGAGGTCCAAAAGATATCACTCCAAAGTCAGATTAATCAAATGTTTTCCCAAAGTCCGTGAACAGTGCAAAGACATTCTGATTTTCTTTTATTGTTTTCGTGATTTTGTCAAAGCAGTTGAGTAGTTGCACAAGGGTCCCATAGTACAGTTGGTTTCTTTCTCGACTCGCATCACAACTCTGCTGGTTCGTCACTTCGTGTTGAAATTTGATTAGTTTCAATTGGAACATTCGATTTTGTTTTGTTGAAATATTTCTTACGGTTGGTTGAAGAGCCGTGGGCCTCTACTCTTCATATAGACTTAGCACTCTGCTTCTCTCTCTACTGCCTCCGCTTCTCTCTACTCTCTGCCTGTAGCTCTACTCATTACTGGCCACGTTACCGGCCCTCGTTACTAGCATTCGATGTTTTCATTCTTGAAATATTTTTTTTAATGAACATACCTTCATTTTTTTTTTACTTTGGATGCATTACATGTATTATTAATGCTTGAATTTCAATACGATGATTACGTAATATCTGCCACTTCAATGTTCTTGACAATCTCTTTTCTGTTCCGGAGGATCAAATCGAGAGAATTTTCCCCTATAAGATGGCCCCGTTGTCTGTTGACTTAGAGCAAACTGGTACTCAAAGAATCACTCTTTACCCAGTGCTAGTTTATTAACAGTTTAATTCCATTGTATACAACATTATTTTCCAGTGAACTTTGTCGTTAACAGGGTTGACTGAATCTTACAAGAAAGATAATATCCGAAAAATAGCTTCCTATGTTTTCTATTATCCCCGCATGGAAATATTATCTTGGCTTTCAATATTGAAAAAAGCATCGGTAATATAATATCAAATAACTGATCAGCTTACCGGAATTATGTGATTTATTCAATAAAATGCAATCAAATATACATAATTAGCATTCCGGTGATGAACACCAAGGAGACCTTCATACACGTACATCCTTCACTACTCAAGTTCAGGCCAGGAGGCAGGAAAAGGGTGGTTTAACTCCCTCGTAGGGATGCCCCACCTCCCTCACTGAGTTAATTGACTGTAACAAATTCTCACCGCGATGCATGGCTGATAATTGCCTGGATAACAACCTCAAGGGTCAGGGAGATAAGGAGACGCTCGAGGAGGACGATAACACTAACAGAGGTGCCAGATGGTGGTGGCCTGCAGCGTCTTGTACATCACAGGTCACACTACACTGTGTACATCACAAGTCACACTACACTGTGTACATCACAGGTCACACTATACTGTGTACATCACAAGTCACACTACACTGTGTACATCACAAGTCACGCTACACTGTGAACATCACAAGTCACGCTACACTGTGTACATCACAAGCCACACTACACTGTGTACATCACAGGTCACACTACACTGTGTACATCACAAGTCACACTACACTGTGTACATCACAAGTCACGCTACACTGTGAACATCACAAGTCACGCTACACTGTGTACATCACAAGCCACACTACACTGTGTACATCACAAGTCACACTACACTGTGTACATCACAAGTCACACTACACTGTGTACATCACAAGCCACACTACACTGTGTACATCACAAGTCACACTACACTGTGTACATCACAAGTCACACTATACTGTGTACATCACAAGTCACACTACACTGTGTACATCACAAGTCACACTACACTGTGTACATCACAAGCCACGCTACACTGTGTACATCACAAGTCACACTACACTGTGTACATCACAAGTCACACTACACAGTGTACATCACAAGTCACACGACACTGTGTACATCACAAGTCACACTACACTGTGTACATCACAAGTCACACTACACTGTGTACATCACAAGTCACACTACACTGTGTACATCACAAGTCACACTACACTGTGTACATCACAAGTCACACTACACTGTGTACATCACAAGTCACACTACACTGTGTACATCACAAGTCACACTACACTGTGTACATCACAAGTCACACGACACTGTGTACATCACAAGTCACACGACACTGTGTACATCACAAGTCACACTACACTGTGTACATCACAGCCACACCGCCCTGTGTACAACCCAGGTAGTCCACACTGTGTACAAAGGTCTTCATCGTCGCCTCCTGTGTTCCAAGTACCCTTGAACCTTACTCTTCTTTAACCTTTCTTAATATTTGTTATCGTCTCTACTTAATCACACTACTTCTACTTACATGCGATTAAGTAGAGTAGTTTCCGTATTCTGAACATTCGAATTTATAGGCCTTGATTTACATAAATTGCCCTTCTTTTCACCTTAATTATTCCTTCTCATCAACTTATATATGCCACAATCTTTTTTCATTCCATATTCCCACCCTCTATCCACATTCCTTCCCTCATGCCACTCCCCTCTGCTTCCTTCCACCACCATCCTTTCCCCTCTAGTCATAGTCCATTCTTCCACCCACGCACGTCCTCCCTCCACCCACCCACCTACATACCCCTTTCCACACAATCTACCCCCTTCCTCCACACCCACATACCCTATTTCCACCCACGCTCCTCTCTCTCCACTCATACCTCGCTTTCTCCTTACAATCCCCCTCCCTCCCTCCCTCCCTCCAAACACATCTCCTTCCCTTCACCCACACCCGCCACCATCACTCCCCTTCCTTCACACACACGCCTTTTCCCCCCTCACAAAGTGGAAGGAATGTCAAGAAACCGGGACAGAATGCGAATGACAACAGAAACCAGAAATGGAATGGAAGGAGTGAAAGGGATGGAGGGAGCATGAGGGCCTGTTGCCTCGACATAGGAAAGGCAACAGTCCACCGTCTGGGAGGGGGGAGGTCATTCATCCGTTATCATTTAATTAAGTGAGCGGCTGTTTGGAAGCCTCTTCCTTCGTCAGGGGATCAGCAGAGGACATGAGGCGTAGCTACAGCATGTAAGGCCATGGGAGGGGAGGAGAAAGAAGAGGTAAAGGAGAAGGATGGTAGGGGAAGGGTGGAAGGGGGAAACGAAGCGGAGTGTTGAGTGAGGGAAGTAAGGAGAAGAGTCGAAGACAGTCGATATGTAACATAAGTAGAAGAGTGAGAGGATAGGGTACAAGGAGTGAATGGTAAGAGTAATAGACGAGATGACAAAGTAATTATATAAATTCGGATACGGAAAATGGGATATAATAGAGCAGGCATCAATAGCTAGAAGCAAATGGATGCGGAAAACAAATTGAAACCTTAAAGTTACATTAAAAATGGGATAAACTTGAAGCCAGCAAAAGAGGTGTAACCATATTCTATTCAGGTCAAAACCTTACCAAACCCCAGATATGGCTAGACCAGAGGCGTACGCAGTTAAATACACATCATCGCAACAGATAGTTCAGCTACTCTAACAATAACAAAATATTCAGCCTAGTAACTGGTAATTAGCATATAATGATCCCATCAAATTAACTGTGGATTTGGGGAAAACGATCCAGATATTTTCTTTAGTTCTGCCAAAAAACCTGTAATCTTTCAGTACTCATGATTTTCTTATCTCCTGGCAATAAATCCTAGTTCATTTGAACTCTCAATAACACAAACGCAGTGGTACCTGAAGACATGCACTGATAAAGTTACGAATATGATTAGGAAGTGAACAAGCAGGAAAATTATGTCCTATAATTAATCCATAAGACGCCTCGCACTTTTCCAGGAAGGAAAGAGAAGTTACTTACCAGGAGAAAACGTAAAGCAATTGTGGCTGTGGTGCTTGGAAGGAATAGGAGGATAGGGAGCTGGGATATGAGAATAGGGAACTGAAATATAATGACATAATGAGTTAGGATATGAGGATATGATATAGGAAAATTATTTTTTTTCCTTTTCTTAATGTTATGACATGTCTTGGGTGGCCGAATACTGTCTCTGCATGTAGAATATATAACAAAATCTGCCGGATCATGAAGTTCCAGTTGTCAGGAATTATATCTCCGGTAGATGCTTAGACCCCCCCCCTCCACTTGGTCGTAAACTGGTCGATAGAACGACGGCCTTGCTTTTTGTAGTCTGGCCGATGTTCCATCCCTTATGAGCACTGTTCAATCAGTTCGCCTTCATGTTGAACTTGTAGACCTTATATCCCCTCCAAGTGCAAAACTTCATCAAGTTAAATGTTCAAGTAAGATTATTGAAAATACATTTCAAAAGGTTTGAGTAACTTTGACTATTTCTACCCTATTCTCTTACAGGTCCCTCAAGAGGCTCACAACTCGATGCATTACAGAAATAATAATCATAGATTACACGACAAATGCATTTTCATTATTCAATAGTTAGCACCCAGCACATGCGTTAAATTCCAGGTCCTGGCCATGTGCTGTTCTACCATAAGCTTCAAGTCCAGGCCATGTGTTAATTTTCAGGTGTAGAGCATATGATGTTAACTTCCAGGTCGTTGGCATGTGTTGGCTGCTATACCGACCGTGTAAGTATTGGCTCTAACGATGGAGACACCTGTTATGTAATTAATCTTGCAATCTACGTGATGTGTCGCAAGTGTTTTCTCTGTTAGTACCTGGGGATATAACAAATGTTTTGTTTACGTGAGTGTGTTTTTGAGTGTGAGTGTGTTTGTGTGTGTGTGTGTGTGTGTGTGTGTGTGTGTGTGTGTGTGTGTGTGTGTGTGTGTGTGTGTGTGTGTGTGTGTGTGTGTGTACTCACCTAATTGTACTCACCTAATTGTGCTTGCGGGGGTTGAGCTCTGGCTCTTTGGTCCCGCCTCTCAACCGTCAATCAACTGGTGTACAGATTCCTGAGCCTATTGGGCTCTATCATATCTACATTTGAAACTGTGTATGGAGTCAGCCTCCACCACATCACACATGTGTGTGTGTGTGTGTGTGTGTGTGTGTGTGTGTGTGTGTGTGTGTGTGTGTGTGTGTGTGTGTGTGTGTGTGTGTGTGTGTATCTGTACGGATGTAAATATACCAACTGACTCCAGCACTAGTCCTTGAGATTGGCTTTACGAGCTGTCGGCTGTCAAATGCAATGAATCCTACCCAATTACCTATTGTCATATCTGCCTTTAAAACTGAATATTTTTTGTTATATTCAACTATCATCTCATATATATAATTTCCTCGGCCTCTTCTCGCAGATTATTTGTTTACAATCCCGATGCGAGCCTAGTATTAAGTCGTCTGTGGGACTATTGGTCATGTTCTGGGAAACCCACGATGATAAATATACCTAACTGATTTCACTGCCTATCCCAATATAAATATATATATATATATATATATATATATATATATATATATATATATATATATATATATATATATATATATAATATACCTAAAGACATTTTCTCGTTTGACCTCGTTTTCATAGGTGGGGAGTTCAACTCCTGGGAAACCAAGAATGATCCTGACATAGGTCATGTCGTGAGCAAATGCTCATAGGTGCTCCTTGAATTGGTTCCAAAAAGATTTATATGTGGTTTCCATGTTGACGTATGTTGATGTCACCCTATTTATGTGAGTCACCTGTTGCTAGGCAAGATTGTTATGTTGAATATCACGCTATTTTTCCGTAGTTTCAGGGAGTCTTCTCCCTCCCATTTCGTATTGTTATATGTTTTCTCTAATATAACCGTCCAATTCTCATTAACGTAAAATTTGAAGAAATTTTCAGGGCAGAATCAGAAATTTTCATGAACACTTTCATTTTCAGGGCAAAACTCGAATGGTCCATTTTCTCAGACCATCACCGGCCTTCATAATTTTATAATCATGTGTTACGGTCCGACAATTCAAGGCAATTTACATATACCTGAAATAGTGTAGAGCAATTGCTGAACCTTGTGGCACTCAACTAGCTAATAACTAATGCCACTCCAAATGTAACCACCGCTGATGTTTCTAATTCATTTCAGTACCCCTCTCCGTTACTCCTTGACTCTCAGGTTAGTGTGTAACTCCCTTGTGTGGAACTATATCAAATACCTTCTGACAGCCTTGGAAGTCACAATGTACCTGTCCTTCCTATTCCTGTTTAACATCCTGGCCTTGTCGTAAAACTGCAGCATTCTAAATTTTCTTCAACATATTTAAACAAAAATTGTTAAGCAACGACTACAGCTTCACTACAGTGGAAATGGCAGCAGCTGTAGTGTCACTACAGTGATGACAATAGCAACAACAGCTTCACTAAAGTGGCGATGGCAGCAACTGCAGCTTCACTATTCCGATAACATCTAATCGCATACATTAAGGGCAGCACAATGGATGGGATCAACAGGAGAAGGTGGAGGAGGAGAGTAAAACCCCAGAGATATCACGCCAATTTTCTTATATTTCGGTCATTTGGGAAGACTGGGATCTGCAGAGCGAGAATGTGTGTGTGTGGGGGGGGGGGAGGGGGATGTTCGAAAGGCTGGGGCTAGGAGCTAACGCTCTACAATACTCAGAGCTACGCAGAGAGCAAGTCATGATAACGTGGGTGGCAATTAGACACCCTACTGATAGCAGTAAAGGCACCACGGACTCACCATAGCCCGTGCTACTTGGAACTTTTTGTTCCAGGTAGCGAATCTTTAACAACAACAACAACCCTACTGACTCATTTGGAAATAATGGAAGTTACGACGTTTCAATCCGTCTTGGATCAAAACATGATAATGATCCGTGTTAGACCGAAACGTCTTCATCCTCTTTATTTTCGGGTGTCTGGGGTGGATGTCCAATACACAGATGTAGGTGAAGACACAAGCAAAACAATGGGCTTCTGAGAACGCAGGTCCAGTTTAACATGTCTACTGGAGTTTCACGAAGCAAGACGATATAGGTCATGTGATATGCGCCAGTGTGTATTATATGTCTATTTAGACATGGCTGTTGAAGACTTTGATTTGACGTGTTTGTTGCGTTTAATATGTACGCATGTGCGTGAAGACACTATCACTTCACTGTTAGATTAATGACAAGGCAAAATTGGTGACACTGGGTTTTCTAGCTGTTGGTGCTGGCACATAATTTAAACAGCTATGCTGGGATTGAACATTTTTCAAACTTTCTGCCATAAAAGATAATATCTACAGTTACTACGGATGGTAGTAACTATAGATATATTTAGTAGAGGGGCTCACGAAAGACAGCAATAAGCAAATCTAGCTTTTCTACGCCTAGTATATTACATATATGTACTATTCGGCCTAATATTGCATATGTTAGATCTAAGTGCATAACTTAGTCCAAAAATAGTTTATTAAACCTAAGTTTGGGCCAACAAGTTTTGGGGTAGAATAATCCAGCTTTTTTTTTTTACGTTCCATCCATACTAGCAACAGATTCCATAAGTTTTGCTCGAACGTTGGAGCTGCGTCTAACAGCCTGGTTGACCAAACCACCAACCAGGAGGCCTGATTAGAGACCGGGCCGTTAGGACGTTCATCCTCAGAACCAACGAAAGGTAAGGTAAGGTAAGCCTTACCTTCGAAAGGTAGTAAGGTAAGTCTACCTTACCTTATCTTTTTTTCCTGATGAGGTTAAAAGTTTATTGTTAACTTTCCTTTATATGTGATGGGTATATGAAAACATAAGGTTAGTATTTGTGGAGTGCACTGATGTTTATTGAGTGCACAGATGTTTATAAAGTGTTCATATGTCTATAGAATGCACATAGAAGTTTATGGCGTAAACGAATGTTTATAATTATGGCGTGCACAGATGTTTAGTTAGTATACAGATGTTTATAGAGTTCACAGATGTTTGTGAAATTCCAAAATGTTTATGAGGTGATACACTGGGAGACAATACACAACATTGATCAATAATTATATTAGCGGTTTTGTCAGGCTGTCAAACTGTTTGACGATAGACTGTCAAGGCAGTCGGTTGTTAAGGCTCTAGTTATCAAGTCGCAGGAGATGGATTTCACAGATTCACGACGATATACTGTCAATCCATCACAGGCTGAGCTGTCAGTCATTAATTAGCCGTGGACAACACCGGAAGTGTCCGTAGTAGTGGCAGGTGCCAGCGACGGGCCTCTCCGTGTCATAACAGCAGCCCGTCCTCATAAAATGATAACAGTTATAACAACTATTTGGCCACATACACAAATATGTGCTGATGGTCTCCATAAATTCGCATTTTGTACTAACCAAAAATGCCATTCTAAAGCAGGCGATGAGTCACAATAACGTGGCAGAAGAATGTTGACCAGACCACACACTAGATGGTGAAGGGACGACGACGTTTAGGTCGGTCCTGGACCATTCTCGAGTCGATTGTGAGAATGGACTTGAGAATCGACTTGAGAATGGTCCTAGGACAGACCAAAACGTCGTCGTCCCTTCACCTTCTAGTATGTCATCTGGTCAACATGGCATTCTAAACAAAGGGAAAAGTAACTGAAAACCCAAACATAACGTAACTTGACCTAACTTAACCACATCTGTCTAGGCAATCTTGTTCTAATATACAGGATCTTATAATGCATATAATGTTCTACACTTGGTCAATGAATGTCTTTGCTTGGCTTTTTGTTATTGTTCATAGCATTCCTATTTTTTTAAAAATAGAAATGAAACTTATAATAGGGAAGTGGACCTCAAAAAAAGGGGAGACGCACTAATGAGTTCAGATCGAGGCATTACTATGGTCGGGATGTCTCCTCTCCGTGTCCGTGTGATGTATTTCGTTACCGGTAAAGTGCAGATGTGATCTAAATGGTTCATATCCGGCTTCAGACATGTGTTTATACAATGTTGGTGTAACGTACACGCACGCACGAATCTGCACATGTAAACGCCACGCAACGCATACGAACACACACAGGCACATGTGTACAACACGCACACAGGCAAACACACAAGCGCCCCCCCCCCCACACACACACACATTGACAGTTGATTGACAGTTGAGAGGCGGGACCAAAGAGCCAAAGCTCAACCCCCGCAAGCACAAATAGGTGAGTACAAATAGGTGAGTACACACACACACACACACACACACACACACACACACACACACTACAAGTTCTAACCGGTAGTGAGAACGCTCACAAACATATTTGAAGGCGTGATAAATATGCATTGCACAAGAAAAGACGTGAATATTATAACGAGTGGATAGGTAAACACGTGGAGAAGGAACGGGGGGAAAAGGGTAGGGAGGTAAGGGGAAAGGAGAAAAGGGTAGGGAGGTACGGGAAAGCCAATAGAGGAGGGTGAGGAAGAGGTAAATTAAAACCAATGTTGGGCCTCCAAATGCCTGTTAACAGAAGATCAGGTATTTTGTCTAGTATTTGGTCTAGTATCTGGTTTGATGTCAGGTCCGGTATCTGGTTTGATGTCGGGTCTGGTGTCTGATGTCTGGCCTGGTATCTGGTCCGACATCGGTAACATCCGGTGTTGCTGGAGTAGCGTATCCTGCACTATTCCAACAACATCAACGACACAGTAATAAGTGAACTTGCCTTTTTTTCCCTCAAAAGTCACTTACATGTCTCGCTGCCTCATGCATGTGTATATGAGAGGTACGACGTTGTTACCTATCCTTTCTCACTTATCGTCAGAATTATATTCTAAACAGCGAGAATGATGTAAAAACAATACAAAAATAATAAAAAAAACTTCCGCAAATTGGTATTCCGAACCTTTAGGTTAATATTACATATAAGTAGATATGCTGTGATAGCTTCTAATCAAGCGACGTATCTCCGGTCACAGTGCTCTTAATAGCTCATTATACCGTAATCAAATAATCCCCATCTCACAGGACGGGTTCTGCTGCAGGGGCCATGTCATCAGTGGCCTATACCAGCGATTTCTGGGTGCATTATGAGCATATCAAGTCATTCCAAGGCTCATAAGGATATCAAGTCATTCCAAGGCTCATGAGGATATCAAGTCATTCATACTGGCAGGTCTGAGTCTATTAACTGGACATTCAATAATGCTGAGTTCAAGATCAACTCTCAATTTCTTCTCGTAGAGTTTGCACATGAAGTGCTCAGGGCCGAGAGATTAGTCACTTCTAGCCATCTGCCAGAGGTGCAGTTAGTCCAACTTGATCCAATGTTTATAATATTTTTTTTTATTAACACATTTAGGTACATCTGTATTTGTGCAGTTACCCTAGACTGCATGAAAGGGGGTACAGTGTGAAAGATAGCTACGTGGTGCTAAAAATCCCCCATTACACAGGATGGTTAGTCATACAGAGGTATGTGATAACAGAGTTGTTGTTGTTGTCAAAGATTTGCTACCTGGAACAAAAAGTCCCAAGCAGCACGGGCTATGGTGAGCCCATCTTAGATTACAGAAGCATGTGTTGCCAGTCTGCACTGGCAAACTCTGGGTGCATTGTGAGGATATCATCATGAATACGAGAGTGAATAAGGTAGTAGTGATACTGAAAGTCCCCATCTCGCAGGATGGTTAGTCATACAGGGCCATATGTTCAGTAGCCTGCACTGACAAAATTTTGGTGCAATGTGAGGATATCTTCAAGAACACGAGAGTGAATAAAATAATTGCGAAGCTCCAGATACCTCATGCCAATGAGTCTGAATGGTCTAATAACTAGGCATTCGGTGACGTAATGTGGGAGATCATGCCGCAGTTCCTGCTCACAGAGTTTGCACCTGGAGTGTTCATTATTTGGAGATCCATTACCAGTAGCCACCTGCCACAGGTAACGGTAACCCAACCTGATCCTTGCAACCACTGTGTCGCACAGTTTGGTGGACGTTTTGTGCTACCCATAAATATAGGTTTAAAATCTGAACAAATTATAGCTTTTTATACTGGTGCTTTCAGGTCAGTCGGAGTCAGTAATTTCTTTCCTATCAGACCTGAGAGTTTGGAACAATATAGTTTTGACAGCAGAGATGGGGATGGGATACCTTTGATCTAATTCAACTTTATCTTAATCCTCTTCACTCGAGATGAAACTCTATGGACTCACTCATGCAAGGTTAACATCCTACTGCTCTTTCAAAAACAAAACCTAGGAGACAAATAAGCAGAATAGTTTCATGGAATACACTGTCCAACAATGAGAATATGGCCATTTATTTGACCATGAATAAATGTCATTGTCACGTCAATATGAAATGAATTGCACCAATAACGTACTACTTCTAATGGGGATACTTTGTGATATTCAGTGATGCTAAAAGTCTTAAGTGCTAATTATATTCTAAAGACTCCCTGAGCCTCGTTCTAAACACCTGTTGCGAGTTTAACTTTTGATAAACAATTATACAAGTTCGCAGATCGTCGTGTGTCCGAAGAGTAATACATAACATCCATCTCTGACAACAACGCATGATATATAAAAGTGAGAATGACATTCAGAACAGATGAAGCATTTGCTCTCATTCGTAAGTGAGTGTTGCCAGATCACGAAGACGGTAATTACATGTTCACTCGAGGGTGTGATATGTACAGAACTTGTCAAGGGAATACAGTCTACTGGTCAGTGCATAATGAAGACGCAATGGTTGAAGCATCCCACCCACTGCCCTAATTACTCTATCATAGTCTGTTCCTTTTTTGTCCTAATGGTTCTCCAACTTTTCTTCTTCCCTTCTCTTAAATGTGTTCTCCTCCTCCTATCCTTTTGGTTCTTCTCATTTTGTCGTTATGGTTCGTCTCCTCTGGTCCTTTTTATTATTATTCTTGTAAATTTGTCCTGATTATTTTCAACTCTCATCATGTCCTTCTGGCTCTCCTCTTCCTCCTGTCCTCCTGTTCTGGTTTTCTTCTTCCTTCTGTCCTTCTTCTTTGGTCCTTCTGGTTCTCCTCATCCTCTTCACTTCGATTCTCCTCTTCTCCTAGTTTACCTCTTCCTCTTCTCCTGGTTCTCCTGCCCTACTTCTGGATTTCGTACTCCTCCTCCCTCTCTCCTCGAAATATTAAAGGTCATCTTCCTGATGAGTTAAAGGCCGGATCTTAATCATCACTTAACATGCACACATCATCTCGGCGCAAAGCTGGATATATCTGTCACTTAATAAGGCATTTGTATCCCCCTGACACGTAAGGAAAACACTGCCAGATATCGCTGGCATGAAAGCTCTTCCAAGCAGCCTCGGCGGACATGCTTCTGTGCACGGTAATTGGATTAGTTTATTGCTCTCTCATCTAACTACTTAATCTGAAAGTTTGGCTACGTCTGCAAGTCCACTATGCCATCAAATTGCATTGATATTAAAGATATTAAACGCTCATATAAGTATATACTCATCTTGCTGAAGGGCTGTAGGAACCCACTCTACTTTACAATCGCCAGTCATAACTTGGCTCCCTGTTACAATACTCCAATAATCATCAAAATCTTATTTGTATGTTCGACATTGTAAACGCCGTTTGATTAACGAGAGTGAGACACGAAGGACCTGGGAATGTTGTACACGCGAGTCATGATAACATAACAGGGAATTAGATCACCTGTTATGTTATTTACACGTGATAGGGGTTAGGGTGAAATAGCATTAGAGTGAATAAAAC
>NC_091156.1:6418291-6498291 GCF_040958095.1 Procambarus clarkii | reverse complement strand
AAGCCCCGAAATCATCTCAAGATAACCTCAAGATCTCAAGATATGGTTTCAGAATTAGACATGACAGCAAATAAATCTTTTAAGTTTGCTTCAACAATCTCACCTTATTTCACAGCTTTGTAGGAAATTATGAAAAACAACATGAGGTGATTATACCAATGCAACAATCGACTCTCAACTGGAAAAATATGGTTTAGGAGCTGATTCACTACACACAGGAAGGTAAACACTTCTCGACAAGTCTTCGTAAACTACCTAACCCACAAATAATCTATACTGGCAACATTCATCCGTATAATACACCTTTTCTGAACATGTAATAACCTTCCCCAATGTGGTGCAACACGGCCACCACACCAATGATGTCACTGGTACATTTACCTCAACACGGTCTCTATGTAGCCCGCGGGTGAGAACGGTATCATCGCTTCTGCTCCTCCTCGCTCCCTGTCACAACACTCCAGTTCATAAATTTCTCGCCGAAGCGATAAATCTCACATGGATCAGGCCCCCCCACCTGTTATTATCTCGTAGTGAACACCGCGCACCCAGCTAGCACCGCATCGCGGCCACAAGCCTGTACCCAAAGCGGGCTCCCACACCTCCGAGGGGAAACAGGAAGTATGCCTTACAAATCGGGGCTCCGTAGAGTATTAGATGAGACCGTTCTGTTGATTTGCCAGAGTGCAAAACACAATGTGCTAACCCCCTAACAACTACAAAAAACTTATGAACCCAAACAACCCACTTAACCTAACCTACCGATATATAGGGAAAGTGGATATTGTTGCGTTGCTACTTTTCATAGTACTCTGTAATTTTGATCATGTTCTTCTGATCAATGATTTATTGAAGAGGCATATGGCGGTTGTAGGGATGAAGTTGAGAATGTCTATGGATATTTTTTTATTGTGATACGGCTCCTGTGCTATTGTAAGGATGTGGTTATAGGTGTGGTGTACGGTGGGAGTATATACACAGTACGTCACAATGAGCCGGTGTACGGGAACACTTGCACAGAGCCATTGGGGAAAACCCGGCGGATGAATGGGTGGCTGGGGGGGGGGGGGTGGGGAAGGAATAGATCTGGATGGGGGGAGAGAAGGTTGGGAGTAAGTTAGGTGTTGGGGAAGTGACAGGTGGGAGCTTAAGAACAGAAGGTAAGGCTGTCAGGCCAGTTACGGGCTCACCATAGCCTGTGCTACATGGAAATTTTATTCTGAGCAACTAAATCTAAAACAACAACAACAGCTGTCAGGCTGGAAGTTGTTTGTACTTAAGGTCTCGTAGTACAGTTGGCTATGTTCTCGACCTACAATCCTGGGTTCGATACCCGAGCGGGACAGAATAGTTGGGTATGATTCCTTTCATCCAATGTTTCTCAGGTTGAGCTAATATATTGCTCAATTTCAAATGTAGCAATACTTGCGTGGTCAATTTTAAGCTAGTCTGAAGAGGGGAGAAGTTAATGTAGACGTAGGATGAGCATTAAGCAATCCCCCACTTGGAATATCCGAGTAAGACAGAAACTAAAGGATTCGGAAGTACAACAGCAGAGTCAGAGTTGGGACGTGGGAACACAGCAAGAAGCGTCCAGCAATATACCCCTAGCAACTAAAATCTAATCCACCCAATCGAAATGTAATCCACCCCTAATCTTCATGACCACTTCGTGTCCAAGCAAATGTAAGCGTAGTCGTATTTAACCATATTTTTTCTTTACTATGGAGGTATGGATACCTCCATACTATGGAGGTATGGTTACCTCCATACTATGGAGGTATGGTTACCTCCATACTATGGAGGTATGGTTATTCAACACCTCGTTCAGATTTTAGTGTCAATATAACTACCGTTGCTGATGACAGCTTCGTAATTTATGTGACGCTGGTGGATAGATTGACGTCGCGTTTATGGTAACATCAGTCCTATAAACACCTTCAGAAAAAGTAACGTCGTTCTTATGATAACATCAGTCCTATTAACACTGGTGGTAACATTAACGTTGCGGTTATGGTAACATCAGTACTATAAACATTTTGCATTGAGTGCACACTGATGAACAGGACAGAAGAGGTATTCTTCACTCCCTGTAACTCAAACACCCTGCAAGACTTGAACCCGGGTCAGTCTTGCTTTGGACCTGATTGGTGAGAGCACGAATTATTACATCAAAGAGTACTATTGTGGTAGTGCTTTGGTTTGGTTGGGGATGTATGGTGTTGTGGTGATGATGTTGTAGGTGTTGTGGTAGTTTTAGTGATGTAGTGGAGCCAAGTATTGTTGTAAGCATATGTGGTAGCGGTGGTGTTGTGAATATGACATTGGGTAGCGAAGGGTGTTGACGTATGGGGAGGTGTGTGGTATAGTGCTGTGTGTGATGTGGTATTAAGTGATGTGTGGTGGTGGTGTTAAGATGGTTAAGGTCTACTTCAATAATACAATCCGTTCGTAGAAGTGTTATAGTGTGAAATATGTGCAAAAGTTTTCGAAGAGCTACTCGTGTTCGATCTGTTAGATATCGATGAAGGTCATCTACCATCATTCCTTTACCAACAGGAATCATCATTTTCTTCTTGAGATTATCTTGAGATGATTTCGGAGCCACCCCAGCGCCCCTCGGGGGCACCCCACCCCTTCGGGGGACATCCGAAATTAACTTCACCAATCATCACAAATAGGAACAACTAGAGACATTGCATTATATTGCTAACCGATTGTACCCCTCTACCTCCCCCATCCTTTCCATTCCCTATGGACATCAATCCGATTGTAAAGCTGACGCTCGACTCAGCAAATACACGAGTACGAACACAGCATAAACAAGAATATTAATCCATCATTTGGGTTAGATTGGCACTCTCCACTCGACTCCTTAGCTGATGTCAATCCGGAGAGGATTAGTGCGTATTCTTAGAGGATAGAAAACTCTTAACTATATCCCATCCTTAGACCATTGAGCTCCTTGGAACAATCCCTAGCTGGGGAGGATTGACCGGGCACCAATCCCAAATTGTGCGCCATTGTTCATCTGTGGAAAGCGGGATTGCGCATACTGCATTATTGATCACTTCTCCCACTCTACTGAATTGTAGATGTCTCTATGTTCCCTACATACATCCAAAGTCTACATACAAATGCTGTGTAGATTGCCTTGAAGGAGTCCTGGTTTTACTTTCTAAACGAATTTGAAATGGTAAAGTACTGAGAGGTACTAACCATCTTTAAAACCAACACCCTTCCCTCACCCACTCTCATCCATCACAACTATTGCAAACACATTTTCGTCAGCTTCTCCCACTTGCCCCTTGATACAACCCCCACAGTGCGTTTCACTGTACTCTGTATGCAGCTTCAAACACCTGCCATTCTACCAGCACACACCTGTCGACCAAAATTCTCTCAGCCGTGGCACCCTAAGCTACCGACAAAGGTGTAGTCTGCAGCTGCCAGACTGGGGTCTAAGTACATATACTTATTCCAGAAACAGATGTAAACATAGATTACAATATCGGACGTGAATAGTTTACCTCATAAACAGTGAGGCTCCTGTGTAGTAGAGATGTCATGAAGCAAAGAGCTTGTGTGTGGCAAAGCCATCGTGAGGAAGCAATCATGCAAAGTGAACATGTGTGGTGTAGGTGATCCATGCGTGTTAAGATGTGGGGTGTAGGTTACCCATTCGTGTTAAGATATGAGGTGTAGGTTACATATGTTTGTTAAGATGTGTGGTGTAGGGGACACATGCGTGTTAAGATGTGTGTGGTGTAGGTGACCCATACGTGTTAAGATGTGTGTGGTGTAGGTAACCCATGTGTGTTAAGATGTGTGGTGTAGGTGACCCATGCGTGTTAAGATGTGTGTGGTGTAGGTAACCCATGTGTGTTAAGATGTGTGGTGTAGGTGACCCATGTGTGTTAAGATGTGTGGTGTAGGTGACCCATGCGTGTTAAGATGTAAACCCACAACAATTCGGGCTCTGGGCGATACAGGGAAAGTGGGAGGCTCGGCCGCTGGTCTTCATTCAGGTAACTGTACACGATCATTATCTGAATTATGCTCAGGTGAAGATACTCATTACATGAGTGTGTGTAAACTCTTGCGTGCTGCCTGCAGTGTTCTCCTGAGTCGCCTCACTATACTCACGATCTTCACCCCAGAGAGAAAGAGAGAGAGAGAATTTGGGGTGAGAAGCTTGTTTATAAATAGTGTAGTTTAATTACATTATTGTATATAAAAACTAATAAAGTGTTCACATTTATATTTAACATATATCCATGAGACAGTGACTATTTCAATAGAAGCAGACGTCATAGATATATTTTCATGCCTTTTAAAAATGTAAATCGTATGGGAATGTTAAGACCATTTAAAAAGTATAGACTAACTTTTAACAGATAACAATTCAAGATAATCAGATAACAATAATTTCAGTAATTTCAATAAAAATGAATTCATTAAATAAATGAAAGATAACCAAATTTAGAAACTTCGTTTTTCTTTGTAGATAACTCCATTATACGACATCAATTTATGTATATATATATAATATATATATATATATATATATATTATATATATATATATATATATATATATATATATATATATAATATATATATATATTGCGTACCTAGTAAGCCCAGAACTCATTCTCAGCCTACTATGCAAGGCCCGATTTTCCTAATAAGCCAAGTTTTCATGAATTAATGTTTTTCGTCAACCTAACCTACCTAACCTAACCTAACTCTAGCTTTTTTTGGCTACCTAACCTAAACCTTACCCTATATATATAGGTTAGGTTAGGTTAGGTAGGGTTGGTTAGGTTCGCGTCATATATCTACGTTAATTTTTTAACTCCAATAAAAAAAATTGACCCTCATACATAGTGAAAAGGGTATATATATATATATATATATATATATATATATATATATATATATATATATATATATATATATATATATATTTCATGGATGCATGCACAAAAACTCTGAAAAAATAGATACAGGAAACATGGTTAAACCAAATACTTAAAACAGGAAACGGTAATTCCCTAATAGGTCTCTTCTTGGGGCCCTAATTTTACAAGGTGGGACTGCTTGCCCCCCCTGGCCGCTCAGACCCCCGAGGCCACACTAACTGTAAACAGTAACGGCCCAAGCTGGAGTCGAGGCTTGTAAGAGCGACACTGCCACTGGCCAGCGTGCGACACTAACCCTTATAACAGCTTCTCCCTTCCTGTCCCATATACAACCATCGGTCACTCATTTACAAGACACTGTCAATCACAGTCAGGCTGGCATTGATCACTATGGGACAAGAGCCAGAATTCCCAAGACATGACTTTCCAGTCCTCCTCTCTTGAACTATGCAAAGTAGGAATTTGTTATACCCTTATGGATGTATATTATATATCATATAATATATATATATATATATATATATATATATATATATATATATATATATATATATATATATATATATATATATATATATATATATATCCTAACAGCCAGAACGCGCGACTCGCCCTAGTATGCAAGGCCCTATTTGCCTAATAGACAGTGATTTGAGTGTGTGTCCAATTTTGTCCAGTTGCTTTTTTGAATAAATATAATTATTATATAATATCAAGAACATGAATTACTGACTTAGTTATGTTAGTTAGGCTTAGGTTAAGATAGGTTAGGAAGGGTAGGCTTGGTTTTCTTAGGTCTGATCATATTTCTTCGTTAGTTTTAACTCAATTTGAAACAAATAAGCTCATATGGAACGCTTAATTATTTCAAAAGATATATATATATATATATATATATATATATATATATATATATATATATATATATATATATATATATATATATATATATTATATATATATATATAATATATATATATATATATATATATATATATATATATATATATATATATATATATATATATATATATATATATATATATATAATTTTTTTTTTGAAGGAACTAGGTTCTAAGCTCATTGAAACAACAAGGGACCCTAAAGCTGCCAGCTTTCTTTTCCAGCGCCTCAGCGTTGCAATACAGAGGGGAAATGCACACTGCATTCAGGGTTCCTGCCCGCCATCTGAGGAGCTGGAGGAACTCGACAACTTATGATAATCATCTTTGTACCCTATATGTAACACCTTTATTTGTAACAAAGTTCAAATAAAGGAAATATATATGTGTACATACAAAAGAATGGGGGTGGTAGGAGAAGATAATATTAGTGTTCAGTGAGAAACTACAAGTCTTCTCTGAATATTTTTAATTTTCTTCTCCGAGGCTAGGGGTCTCCACATTGGCACCAGAAGTGGTACCCTCACAAACTTTATAATTAAATATATATATATATATATATATATATATATATATATATATATATATATATATATATATATATATATAATATATATTTACATAAAATTGTATGATTATTATATAATTATTTATATATTTCTACTAAATACGTTTCACCTTTATCTCAAGTCAATTTGAGATTGAAAACAAATATGGGGGAGGAAGAATAAACATGAATATAAGAGACAAAGAATAATTTTATCTATAGATAGCAGATATAAAAAACAGTGGGGGGAGTTGGTGGAGTAGGAGGAGGGAGAGCTCTCCTCACCGCTGGTAGTCGAAGGGGCAAATGGGTTTTCACCATCATCAATCGTGGTGTCGGTGCTCGGCCTTGGCAGAATACGACATTCTCAAACACTCATTCTGGCCTCATTCTTAAGATTTAGAACGCTCGCTCTCAGAGGATATTGTTCAAAGGAGAGCGAGGCGGGGCGCTGGGGGGGGGGGGAGCAATCCTACTGCATTATGTACTTGTTGAATGGTCCACAGCAGGCAATTTAGGATCAAGACAATGTGATGTACTTGAATCCGGAAAGTTTACCAGCGTCATGTCTGTGTGTTCATTGTTCGAGCGCACCTCTAATGTTTCCCACGCCTGGATTATAATTATTTTGCCTAAATATCCCACATTTTATTTTCACTTATAAATTTATATATATAAACATTCTACGTATATTGTATTGGTGAATACAAATAGGTGAACATAAACACGTGAGCGTTTACAAACACACACACACACCCACGGATCACATCAAGACCTATATATGATCACATATATGCTAACGATATATGCAAATTTAGGGGACATAACAAAACCCTTCAGTAACTTTCAGAAAAAGACCTTAACAGTGTTGTATATAGGACCCAATTATTATTAAGCAGATCGAATTAGGTCGGCCTGGGTACCACTCAGCTGTATTCAGGTATACCGTGAATAAACACCCCTTGAGTGTTACCTTGTATATGTAACCCAACAAGCTGTACCCACACCTGATACTTAGTGCGATCCTAGCATATATAAGTGATTTGCTGAACTAATTAAGTCCAAAAATACGCCAGGGGTGCAACCGGGTGCTGGGAGCATGGAGGTTTAAGGACTTCTCAACACTTAGACAATCGCTGGCTGAGTGGACTGAATAATTCTGAACTGCCAGGGGTATTGTACCCTGGTGGATGAGGTTCGAATCCCTATGGGGCCACAGTATATATTTACTTAGTTATTTAACCCAAACATTTCCCAATAAAAATAATGTAAATGATTGTATACACGACCAAATCCTATTTAAGGTGTCTAAGGTGTGAACAAGGTTTAGAAAGGGCTTTGGATAATCATGAATAATTAAGCGTGGGCAAGACTTTGGCAGGTCATGAGCAGGGATTTCACAGAACGAGGACATGATTATATGAAAATGCAACAGAAGGATTAAGGATACTAGGATAGCTTGTTTGCCCATGGTGGCCTAGCCGGGACATGTGTAGGAATAGACAAAGGAAAGGGTAAGAATCTTGGGAACTAGTAGGCAAAGGTAAAGAAAATACTTGGACAGGAAATGACCAGAATTGAAGAATAATATGCGTAAGGTTTAGATACGACATGTGAAGGATTGAAGAAGGGCATGGACACGGCAGAGACAAGACATGGGTAGGATTGGGCTAGGGTTTGGGCAAGGCTTAACCCCGGCTCACTTAAAGTTATCGAAGGTCAGCTCAAGATAAAGGTAAGGTTAAAAATCCATTAGTGTTTGGTTAGTACGATTTTATAGATACTTCTGCTTGGTTACGTGTGTGTGTCCGTCTCTCGAAACAATTCTATTAGAATATATATAATATTATAGATATTATATATAATATATATATATATATATATATATATATATATATATATATATATATATATATATATATATATATATATATATATTGGTGTATACTGGCAGCAGGTTTTCTTTCAAACATGTTTCATTGAATATGACCGCATATTCTGTATTTATTATTTTCTGGTTTAGGGCTTCTATCCCTCTAACTATTTTCTTAGCATCATATGTATATATATATATATATATATATATATATATATATATATATATATATATATATATATATATATATATATATTGGTGTATACTGGCAGCAGGTTTTCTTTCAAACATGTTTCATTGAATATGACCGCATATTCTGTATTTATTATTTTCTGGTTTAGGGCTTCTATCCCTCTAACTATTTTCTTAGCATCATATATATATATATATATATATATATATATATATATAATGTTAAATGTAAACAAAGCCGCCAAAGATTGAGAAAAGGTTCTGGTTTGTAGGTAGCTGCGTAAATGGGTGTTGAATCTTGGAGGTTCATCATCACTACTAGGTGAACAGAGACAACGGGTGTATGGAGACCTGCCCATAAGTCTCGCCCTGCCTGGGATTCGAAGCCAGGGCCGTTCGGTTGTGAGTCTACTGTGCCAACCAGTGTTTGTGTGTGTGTGTATCCTTATGGATTAAAAATCTATAATGTCAAAGTAAGATTATGCATAAATAATCATAGCGACTCGCAAACGTGGTGTCCCGTTTTCTTTTCGTGGGTCCTCGGTTAGGTTTGGTTCGGGAATTTAGTACAGCAGTTTAGTGACATTGGGATCGCTCGATAGGACGGGCGATAAGTATTAGCTCTTGCACCTGGTGTTTCTAGCCGCCTTTTGTTTAATGTAATGGCTGCTGGCCTATTGAATAAAAAAAATACCATGTCTACTTTAAAAATTATAGAACAGTATCATCCTTTACAGATGACATTATGATTTTTATGAAAGTAGACAATATCGAGGACACAGCAAACCCCCAATCTGATGTATACCAAATATTTTATTGGGCAACAAAAAATAGTGATATTTAATGAAGATAAGATCCAGTTCCTACTGTTTGGAAAAACGAAAATCTAAAAACAGGAAACCACATATAAAGCCGAGGCAAATAATAATATAAAACGATAAAACAATGTAAAAGATCTGGGAGTAATCATGTCGGATGACCTGACCTTTAAAGAACATAATAAAGTGGCTGTCACAACTGCAAGACAAATGAAAGGTTGGATAACAAGAACCTTTCATACTAGGAATGCCATAAGAGAGTAGAGATTTTTCAAGACAATAATGCTTTCTATAGTGGAATATTGTTGCATACTAACAGTCACTAACTAACGTCACTTCCTCGTGCACCACATTAGTACCGTTAACAACACCTCACAGCCACGTACAACATTTCCTATCCCACGTACATCTCCCCATTTAAAGCTGGATAATTTGCTGACCTGTAGAATATGCAAAGATCCTTTACCGCTAGAATCTACTCAATAAAACCCCTAACGTATTGAGAACGACTAAATGCGTGTTGTCCACTCGGCCGCCGGCTCCCTTATGTGTGTGTGTGTGTGTGTGTGTGTGTGTGTGTGTGTGTGTGTGTGTGTGTGTGTGTGTGTGTGTGTGTGTGTGTGTGTGTGTGTGCTCTCTTTTTCTTTAACTAGTCTTCGATCCACTGGTCAACTTCAACAATAAATAATTACTGTAAACATTCTCATACATGTACAGAGAATTCAGGAACAGTCTCCCATCCCAACATTAACATAGAGAGAGGACGCTTCCATTGCGTTAATCTAAACACCATTGATGTAGGAGGTAACGTTACCCCGAGTGATTCAGGTCAGCATGCCGCTACCTCCCACGCTTTTCATTTGATTATCCGAATGATATACAACCCACAAAGAGAGAAAGCAGCTTGCAACTTAAGTCTCTCCTTCTATATACACTTCTTAATACAATATTGGTAAATTGATTTCCACGAGTTAACCCAAGGGACAACCGGATCCTCTACGGATAGTAAAACTTCAAGAGGGTACTTCTATCAGGGGGGAAAATATGGTAAAATTAGGCTAGTCTCCCCTGCCAGTACGAACACAGTTGGTGAGCAGGAGTGATTTATTGCACTCACATGGACACCCGACCTTAGCTCCACCCTGCACGCCCCCATGGTGCCGGGGCTGGGGTGTGTGGTAAGGCTTGTGTGTGTGTGTGTTTTGGTTGTGTGGTAGTGGTATGCGGTGGTATAAGAGAGCTGTGTTGTTGTTGTTGTTTTGTGGAGGGGATGATGATTGTGTAGGAATATGGTAGCGCGGTGGTTGTTTCTGGCGGTTGTGTTTGATATTGTTGGTGTTTCTATGGAAGCGGTGTGTGGCGAAAATTGTTTTAGCTCATGTTTGTAGTAGTGGTTAGTTGGAAATAATAGTGTTGTACGTAGCCGTGCCGTGTTGGACGTGGCTGTGAGGTATTGTACAAGGCAGTGACGTACCATACGAAGCAATGGCGTGTTGTATCTGGATAGGGTTCAGGGAGTTCTTCTCCTCCTTAACCCGGCCCGGGGCCAATCTTGTACGTTGCCGTGACGAAGTATACGTGACAGTGAGGTATTGTTCGCTGCAGTGACGTTTTGAACGCAGCAGGAACTTATTGTGTCTAGTAGTAACATGTTGTGTGTGGCTTTGACGTTCTATACGAAGCACTGAGGCGTTGAACACAGCCATGACGTATTGTACACAGCTGTGACGGGCTGTATGTGGCAGTGACGTGTAACGTTGCTATGTACTGTATTTAATACACCATGCGTGCATTGGATGTATAGCTGAAGACCTAAAATCTAAAGTTTTAAAAAGTTTTCTAAAGTTTTAAAATGTTATGAGCAGTGGAACGAGTGGAGATGGTAGTGGTGGGTGTAGTGGGAATGAAGGTGGAAGCTGGTAAAGGCTACAAGTGGTGTAGTGGTACAATGTGCGCCCGAGTCATTCTCTGAGTCAGTGTACCTGTGTCGTGATAGGTGGGGAGGAGAGGGGGTGTAATAGGTGCCGAGAGGGTGGGTGGGGGGAGAAAGAGAGGGAGTAAGAAGTAACGGTGGTGGGAGGTTCGGGGAGGGGGGGGAGATGGAGGGTAAGGTGGGAGGGAGAATAACATGGGAGGGGAGTGGGAGGTGGGGTGGGAGATGGGGAGGCTATGAATCAGAGCAGAATGTTTGTGGGTTTACGTCCACTGGTCAAGGAGAACGTTCAAACCGATGCATTCGGGAGGAGGAAATGAGTGCAACTGTGTGTTTGTGTGTAGTCACTTATTTAGGCTTGCAGGATCGAGCATTAGCTCTTGGGTTCCGCCTTTCTACCAGTCAGTTGTTTGAAGCCATGACTCCTAGCCTATTTCCCTATCATATCTACTGGTAAAGCTTTGAATAGAGTTTCCTTCCACAACTTGCTCATTTAATTTCCCACTTATGTTAAATGAAAACTTTCTATCATCTCTTTGGCTCATGAGTTGCAACCTTCCAACCGGAGCTTGAGCTCTTGATTTAGGCATCTCAATTTTCAATTGGCTGCTTGTAACCGCTGCACTTCATAACCTTTGTATGTGGTCTGTGTGTCACTTCACAACCCGTGTCTGGAGACTGGCTCCTGGACCCAGTCAATAACCTATCAGAAACGTTGTGCACTTCTTCTTTTCCTATACTTTATCACTTATCCTGGTAAAGCTGTGAATATAAAGGATGTCTCCACTTCCAGTTCACTTCTCTTGCGTCCTTCTTGACACAGTAGTGTTTACAGTTTCTCCCTGTGATTCCTCTTTTGATTTTTTTTGGTTATGATTACTGCCTGAGTAAAATTAGGTGAGTAGAGAGGAGGTAACTCGATACGTGATAAGTTTAACACATACTTTCACCTTCAGTGATTACGATTTACTTCTCTCTTCCAGCAAGTGGAAATGTCAATGGGAGGCATGGAAAGGTTGTTTTCTTAGTTCATGGGTGGATTAGAAAGGGTTAATAATGAAAATTCTTTACATGAAGGGACGAGCGGTTATAGCTTTGCACATAGGGTCAATACACTTCATGACTGGTTAAAGTGATGGGCAATATTCTCTATGACTGAATAATGTGATGGGTAATATGCTTTATGACTTGATAAAGTGATGGATTTACTCCACTCTCAGACGCATGTGATAAAAACTTGGTCACCTTTTGCGTCTTACCTGGAGGGGGGAGGGGTGATAAATGGAAATCTTCAGACTCGAAACTTCCATTCACAAAACATTGGTCATATTATCTTTCATATATATATTTTTTTGGAGCTGGGGGGGGGGGGAGGGAGCGAGAAGGAGGTTGCATGCGATGTGGGTGTGTGTGTATTCACCTAGTTGTGCTTGCGGGGATTTTAGCTTTGCTCTTTCGGCCCGATTCTCAACTCTCAATCAACTGTTACTAACTACAAATTTTTTTCCCCACACCAACACACACACCCCAGGTCCCTTGGCTACCAGGCCAAGAGGCCTGGAGGGAAAAAAGTAGTTAGTAAACAGTTGATTGACAGTTGAGAGGAGGGCCGAAAGAGCAAAGCTAAACCCCAGCAAACACAACTAGGTGAATACACACACACCCCAGGAAGCAGCTCCGTAACAGCCGTCTAACTCCCAGGTACCTATTTACTGCTAGATAACAGGGGCATCAGAGGTGAAAGAAACTTTGCCCATTTGTTTCTGCCAGGTCCGGGAATCGAACCCGAGCCACAGGATTACGGTTCCGGTGCGCTGTCCGCTCAGCTACCAGACCTCTGATGTACTCACCTAATTGGGCGTGCGGGGGTGGAGCTCTGGCTCTTTGGTCCTGCCTCTCAACCATCAATCAACAGGTGTACAGGTTCCTGAGTGTGTGTATGTGTAACTTTTCATTGTTCATGTTTGCATTTCCTGTTGCTATTTCATAACATGTAATTACTATGTTAGTGCTCTCTAGTGGTGTTTCGATAATCACAGAAGAATGGGAAGGCATTAGGCCAGAAACTGGAAGGAGAGAGAGAGAGAGAGAGAGAGAGAGAGAGAGAGAGAGAGAGAGAGAGAGAGAGAGAGAGAGAGAGAGAGAGAGAGAGAGAGAGCGAGAGAGGAGAGAGAGAGAGAGAGAGAGAGAGAGAGAGAGAGAGAGAGAGAGAGAGAGAGAGAGAGAGAGAGAGAGAGAGAGAGAGAGAGAATGCAGGAGATATTTAAAGCCAGCGTGGAAAATGTTCTCTGAGACAAATGCCTTTCTGTCTCTGTCCCATTTTCACCGTCCTGCGTCCAGACCGAAATTTTTATTTCTCTCTCTCTCTCTCTCTCTCTCTCTCTCTCTCTCTCTCTCTCTCTCTCTCTCTCTCTCTCTCTCTCTCTCTCTCTCTCTCTCTCTCTCTCTCTCTCTCTCTCTCTGTACTTTTTTATCAATATAATTATCTTACACTCTGCGAGTCATACACTCGGTGAGAATTACTCCTTTGGCGAAAGTACATAAAGGGTTCCAGTTATTTATAATACGACAATAATATAAATGTGGCGTATTCACCAGGATTACTTATTTCAAGGCCAAATATTAGATAAGGAAACCCCTATACCTGGCAGTGGAAATCCCTTCAGCTGACTATAGAAATCTTTTTGGCTGGCTATGGAAATCCCTATGACTAGCTACACAAAATCCTATGGCTAGCAATAGAAAAAAAGCTAAAGTTGACAATGAAGTAAGCAGAAGAATTTTTTGAGTCACTTCAAGACATACGAAAATTCCTACAAGATATACATATATATTCGGGAAGAAGCGATCCGAACGAGAATCATCTCTGCTTCTCTCACCATTATTTAGAAAGTGTGAACCTTTCTGCCGTCAATGGCTTGAAGACAAGATTATAGCGAATGGAAGACTGATGACGGATTATTGGACGTCCTTGAGCAAAGTTGGCTTCCTGTTACACTGATAAATTTGCAAGAATGTGGGTGAAGACACCTGCCTGAAGTTCATCGTCTCTATAATGGTATTCAAGTGGAATTCAGGTTTTTCTCGACGCATCACTTCATACTTCAATGATTTTCCTCACCATAAGACACGGGTTATTTAGCTTTAATCCTCTGTTGTCAGAATTCGATCAAATTCTCATCGATGGTGTACTCTGAAGAATTCTGAAAAATCCATGTGGATTTTTCTTACTTTCGCGAATCTCCTAAAACAGGTTAGTAACTTATAAAATGGTCTCAGTTCAGTAAATAAGTCCGAGTATGATGCCTCTTTCTGTTAAACTCTCCAGTAGTCCTTCATTAGAGGCAAACAATGTTTAGATACTCAGAACTCACTGAGTATCTGGAATACGTTCTGAGAATTCTTCTTCTCCCTAAGCTCGCCTTTGGGCCGGCATGACATCTGATAACCGAGTCCAACAGGCGTAAAGCGGGTCCGCGTAAAGCGGCCCGCAAACCCACATAACATATCCATTACAACCGGCTGATCAGGCACTTCTTGCACGATCTTGTCTAAGTGGTTCTTAAGCACGCCCACTTTTGTTCCGACAATATTTCTTATGCAATCTCTGATGTATATGCAGTACTCCCTGATTGGGCCTATGGACCCGCTACTCTTCACCGAGTCTATTGTGTTTTATTTTCACATCTTTCGCTCCTTTATATTGTTATTTTATGGTGCAAATTTGAGACCTGTCTTTCCAGTATCTTCCCTGTACACATGTATATTTTGTGTTACCCAACTCGGCTTTATTCTCGGGTACATTTTCATTATATATATATATATATATATATATATATATATATATATATATATATATATATATATATATATATATATAAAATATAATAATAATAATAATAATATATGTTTGTAACGTCACACAGTTACACAACTGATTGGCTAACAAATGTGAATATTAAGAGGAAACAATATAAAATTTGTTTCTTGGATGCTATTGATATTTTGGAGCTTTGAGGGGATGTGAGGAGTTCTGGTGGTGTGAGGGGTGAGTGTGTATGTGTGAAGAGAGAGAGAAAAGAGAAAGGATGATGAGGAGGAGAGGAGGTAGTGCGAAATAAGACTGCTCTAAAAAAGACTACTAAGAGAAAGACTAAAAAAGACGCGGATACAAAAACAAAACGGGTAAAGAGGAGAAAACCAAGAGGCTGTGTTCACTCCCGCCATCCACAACCTCTCCCTCCTCTTCACCGCACCTTCCCCGTCTTAGCAGTGATCTCTTAAACTACGGAAATGACGACCTTCCTGGCCCCCTGGCTAAATGTCACCCCACCCGCCTCCTCTCACCCTCCCTCTCCCAACTAATACCGTTTCACATTCTTAATTCTGCCATTTTGTTTATTCTCTCTTTCTCAACCCTACCTTCACTTTTAGTCCCATTTTCTTTCCCATTCTTCTCTTCTGTTGCAACCTTGTCTCCATATCCATAAAATATTTGCAAAATTCTGGCAAGTCTCAGCTCTCAGAGACTTCACAATTCTGTTTTGTGCACAACAAGACTCGTCCTCCATCCGCCATGTTTATTCATCACATGCAAACAAAGCCTTCACTCGATTGTTCCCACTAATTACCACGATTTTAAGCACTATATTTGCATAGTCTTTGTCCCGTTAGACTTGATACGCCGCAGAGTGTATTTGCTAGTTCTTTGTCGAGGGACAGTCACATTCACAATCCCCCCCCTTAAACCCCACACCCCCCCCCTCCCCGTCTCCCTTACTAATTGGTTAATAAACGACTTGGAAATACCCGATCGTTATGCTCCATTCAAGATGACTAAGCCTTTATTTATCTGTCTTGGCAAGGCCCGGCGTCTTTATTGACTTACTCATCCGTCTCCAAGATACTTTCTCAATCATTTACTTGGGCCACCCGGGAGTATATGGAGCAGACGTGCCCACCCACACTACGAGTGAAACAAGAACCCGCGGGGAGAGGAGGGGGAGCTAGTTCAGCACCGTGTTCAATTAGAACATGGGGAGAAACACGCGGAACACTGCGATCAACAAGAACGCAAGAAGGAGCTTGTTGAGCAAAACGCTGAACAGAACATGAGCATAGGGAGCTCATGAGTTGAGCACTGAGCTCAACAAGAACGCTGTAATAAACCTGGCTACTCCTCCCTTCCACTACTTGCAGATCACTGCGACCTTCAGTGAACTACCCTGTGATATTAACTGAGCACCGCGCTCAATAAAAACACAGGGTTAACAGAGCAGCGTCAGTGCAAAATAGTAGCATTTTCGTTATCAAGGAAATATTAGTTGTAATAATTTTCGAATCTGAAGACCAATGGGCCAATTTTTACCCTACCAATATTTATGTAAAATGTAGAAATATCAGTCGTATGTAATCTTTAAACCCATTGTACCTTCATGTAAAAAACAATTATTATTATTATTTTATTCAGTTAATACAGTATTAATATATTTATTGAAAAAAAACTAAATTGCCTAATAGGAATAATCCAACTGGGTCGTTTTGCAGTGATGATTCAGTTTATACTCATTGACACACAGGATAGATGATTATACATAAGACAATAAGTCTAAATAGTTTATTTAAATACAGTACATACATGTTTCATGGGCATGCAGTACAATTTACTGAATGCTGAATAGACAAAAACACCTGAAATTTGTCTAATGTATTAAAACTAGACATTTGTACCTGGATTGTACCTGAATGGGGTTCTGGGAGTTCTTCTACTCCCCAAGCTTGGCCCGGGGCCAGGCTTGACCTGTGAGAGCTTGGTCCAACAGGCTGTTGCTTGCAGTGGCTTTGAAAGGTGGAAGTAGCCGTACTTTTAGGCCGCTGGTCTCTTGCCAAATTGAGTTTCAAAATTAGACGTAAATATAATTCTTGACTTGAATTTATCGTTAATAGGAATCTATCATTGTTACATGTGACAGATTTCATTTGACGAACTATTCTCAAGGAAGGGAAAGTGTAGAATACACACACGTTGGTGATGAGCCGTAATGAGTCTTGTACATTTTGTATGAAACCTTACGAAACACCGTGATTAAGGATCCAAAGTCAGAAGTTGCTCATAATAATGTCATTATAAATGATACATTCAACACCGTTACATTTTGCTACATTTAACGACGAAATAAAGTAGACCATCGAAAGTGTCGATTTTGTAACAAAAAAAAAATCGTTTATGCATGTAGATTCTCAACCAGTTTCAGTAAGAAAAAGTAACCGCGAGTTTCTGAGAAAAAAACAAATCGGAAATTTGGCAGGAAGCGCCAAGCCTCCCCAACTGCATGTGGCTGAGCCGCCCCCACCGACCAGCGAGAGAGAGAGAGAGGTCCATGGCGGCCCCACTCACCGCCATCACTGCCCCCTCAGGAATGAATCGTCGGTTGGTGGGTTGGGTAAGCGGGTGGTTGTGCTCGCACTCCTGCCCTTTCTCTTCTTTTTCCTCTCTCACTCACACTCCGTCTCGCTGTCTGTCTCCCTCTCTCTTCACCCGTCCTTCGGCTCCGCCTACCGTCCCTGGCATCTTATGATTGGACATCTTTATTTCATTACGATAACGTCGGGTGAAGCAATCATTCATCATGTCGGTGACGGCCTGCTGAAGGACCATTAATATCGCCCGGGTGACGACGAGGACGAACCACTAAATACTGCTCTTATAAACGACCCCCCCCCCCCTTCCCCTTTCTCTCTCTCTCTCTCTCTCTCTCTCTCTCTCTCTCTCTCTCTCTCTCTCTCTCTCTCTCTCTCTCTCTCTCTCTCTCTCTCTCTCTCTCTCTCTCTCTTTTAAATGATTCAAAAGCTACTGTGACGATGACTACGGTGCCGCTTTGGCGATCATGGTACATCTGATCCGACTGTGAATGGCGGAGATTGGAGTTAGATTTACTGGTATTTATCAAACGCCGGCCATAAGCCTATAACTGGCCCACCAGTGTGGTCTTGACCAGGTCTGTGTTATATCTCAGGAACACGAGGCATAGGTATATATATATATATAATATATATATATATATATATATATATATATATATATATATATATATATATATATATATATATATATATATATATATATATATAAAGGATAACAATATACTCGAAGTGTTTTCACAGTAAAAGGTTCCCCACAGACACTTCTCGCCGTGGCTCAGCTGGATGGGCGACTTGTTGATTCTGTTGCTGCGGGTTGTCGTGCTTGCCATGATGATGCAATGCATGCCTCTTCTGCTTCCGTGTCCACGGGGGCCGTCGTTCATCAGTAGTCGCTGTTAATAACGGGGACGTTGCTCGACATTCAGCTGTTGCTCATCAGGTTATCGAAGTCTGTAACGGAGTTGATTGTAATGAGGCCGTTGTTCATCGTGCAGTCGCTGTTTATAACGGGTCTATATACCCGTTATAAACGTGTGTGTATTTATATTCAGAAGTATATAAATATATACACTGTGGGTATATATATATATATATATATATATATATATATATATATATATATATATATATATATATATATATATATATATATATATATATATATATATCTGAAAACTCACACCCCAGAAGTGACTCGAACCCATACTCCCACAACTGGTATGTACAGGGACGCCTTAATCCGCTTGACCATCACGACCGGACATATATGAAAGTTGTTCATATAGCCTCGGCTATCACTTCCTTATGTCCGGTCGTGATGGTCAAGCGGATTAAGGCGTCCCTGTACATACCAGTTGTGGGAGTATGGGTTCGAGTCACTTCTGGGGTGTGAGTTTTCAGTTGTATATAGTCCTGGGGACCATTCAGGCTTGTTTGGATTTGTGTTCCTCACGTGTGCCCCAAAGAATGAGGTGATTTGATAAAATGCTATGCCCAAGATTACCATCCGAGTGCCGGCGGGGAAGTTGTTCATATAGCCTCGGCTATCACTTCCTTATGTCCGGTCGTGATGGTCAAGCGGATTAAGGCGTCCCTGTACATACCAGTTGTGGGAGTATGGGTTCGAGTCACTTCTGGGGTGTGAGTTTTCAGTTGTATATAGTCCTGGGGACCATTCAGGCTTGTTTGCATATATATATATATATATATATATATATATATATATATATATATATATTATATATATATATATATATACTCGCTGAATGGGATTGTTGACAGCAACGGTCGTCATGCAACCTGTTCTCTTACATAAGAACGTCGCATTTCGATCGTATGCCTTACATAAGGCCAAAAATTGTCTTACTAGAAAATGGAAGCGACTCGCGAAAGTGACGTACTGTCCCGTATTCCGTTTTGGGTCGTCTGGTAGGTTAGGAGAGGACACTTTAATTTGACCGTTTACTTGACGTTGAGAAACTTTATTAGGACGAACTGCGTCATGTGGCCATTGTTCATTATTTTCTTTCTCTTGTTCTCTCTCTCTCTGTTCATCATGTGTTCTCCTTATAACGGTGAAGTTGTTAGCGTGGGGTCGCTGGTGATCATGTAGCCGTGGCTTTATGTATGCAAATGCTTGTTCAAAATGAGTACCTGGGAGTTAGTCAGCTGTCACGGGCTGCTTCCTGGGGGTGGAGGCCTGGTCGAGGACCGGGCCGCAGGGACACTAAAGCCCCGAAATCATCTCAAGATAACCTCAAGATAGTGAAATTGTTGTTATTTTGGCCCTTAAGGCTTGTCATTCGATCACCGTTGGTGATTTTGGATTCGCTGTTAGTGACAATGCGTTTACCGTTATTGATGTTACAATTACCGTTCGTTAAATAAAAACTACCGTTGACGATATTGCAATTACGTTGGTAATATTGCAGATATTATTTGTGATATTTTCAATGTTAGATATTTTGTTTTGTTTTTCATCCCAGGTACTTTTGCTGTTTGTATCCCCCAGGTGTTTTTGTTTATATATATATATATATATATATATATATATATATATATATATATATATATATATATATATTATATAATATATAATATATAATATGGGGAAAACCACATGGGAAAACAGAGAATGCTAAACGCGTTTTCGACTCAATTCGCTTTCATCAGAGCATTTTAGAATGCTCTATAATGCTCTTAGAATCCTCTAGAATTATTATAAAATGCTCTAATGAAGGCGAATTAAGCTGAAAACGTGTTCAGCATTCTCTATTTCTCACATGTGTTTTTTCCGAATACTTGGATCGGAGTTTTTGTGATCGTTGTTGCACATATAAATATAACTATATTAATTATAGCACTTGACAATTAATAATACTTTACTGTTAATTATGAACACTTGCAAATAATAGCTCCATGTTAATAGGAGCTATATGCTAATAATAGTCCAATGCTAATGCTATATTTTCCTATTCATTACAGATCAACACAGCACAATGCAGTAGCAGCATTATTTGCCGTCATTGAATATTTATTAATTTTTATAACATATAATACAATATTTACTCTAAAATTACTGCGTATATATTTTGACACATTACGCAGTAGCTTATAAATATAATACTGTAATATAAATACATATATACATATATATATATATATATATATATATATATATATATATATATATATATATATATATATATATATTTATTTATATATATATATATATATATATATATATATATATATATATATATATATATATATATATATATATATATATATATATATATATATATATAAATATATATATATACATCGTATCTCCTTCCCCTGAAAGCTTCAATGAACCTTTTATCCCCTCACCATACTAACACTATTGAACCTTGTATCCCCACGCAAATCACCTAAGATATACCACCTCATTGAGAAGAGTATCCCTCACCAAATCACCCTTATTAATAACTCCCATTTGAATTTTAAAGCCCCTTCCTCCCCCACCCATCCCCCTCTTTAAATCCTGGATCTCGACGTCTCCCCAGACACCCCATCCAGATGTAGTTGTGTTGAGAAGGGTCGATACAATCCATCATCGTAGAAGTCAGAAGCGGCAAGTCGAGCAGGACCTTGGTCTGGGGCCCAGCTGATCCAGAGAGTGGTCAGCTGATCACACATGTCCAGGTCATGACGGGGACCCCTGGGACAAGAGGAATGGCGACGGAGGGAGGGAGGGAGGGAGGGAGGGAGGGAAGAGAGGAAGGGCTTGGTGGAACGGAGGGGAGAGAAGAGAGCAGAGGGAGGAGGAGGGGGGTATGGGTGGTGGGGGGGAGGACTGCTGGACTCTAAGAGGAATGGAGTTGGGAACACTAAATGTGATGGAAAGTGATGTGATGGACGTTGTATCTTCGACTGTTGTAAAATTGAGTCATTTAGAGATAAATCTAAACTCACGTTGTATGAAATGGCCAACCATCTTATTACTAAGGATAAAATACCTGGAATCCTTGTACTGTATCCATATTTTGCTTCCAGTAGATAAACGATGTATGAGGTTAAGAAAGAAGTAGTGTATTTTGAAGACTAATAATAACAAACAGCAGCTCCCCTGTGACTCTGTAATATGTCCATTGCTCAAACAATTATGCTGTTAGCAATAAGACCTACATGTATAATGATTTACTGTAAATATATAACTCTTGAAAGTATTCGCTGTAACTAGCTGACATTGTAATTATAAGGTGCGAAGGATAGATGACATTGTTAATGTAATAATCTCCAGCTGATAAAGTCCTTTCGGGCCCTCTGTAATTCTTTTTGCGCTACCGCTCACAGGATGTGTATGGGGGTGCACTGTAAACTAGCCGCCTCCGACGGCAACAATCAACAATCAATAGAACAAAATAATTGGCAACGGTGGGGTAGATGGCACATGAGGAATGAAGAAAAAGATGGAACAGAAGGGATGAAGAAAGAGATGGCGCCGAAGAGACGAATATAGAGATGGAACAGATCGAATGAAAACGGAGAGAATAAAAAACAAACGAAATTATCGGGAGTTGATGGCGGTGAAGGTGTACAACTCTAGCAAGAGGTTTGGAGGAGGAGTGAGGAGAGCAGGGAACAGCGACGTGGGTGTGGAGGAGAAACCATGTATGTGGCTGCACGAAGAACGCGCTAGGTTACGGGCTCACCATAACCCGTGCTACTTGGAACTTTTTGTTCCCAGCAGCTGAATTTTATACAACAACAAACAACAGAACGCGCTAGATAACACACAAAATTAGAAGACAAAGACTTGGTTGTTGTTTAAAAGGCAGATCTTTAGTGCGATTTTATTTTACATAGAAAGACAGCGGGGAGAGAAAGGCAGACATTTTATAGAACAACAAAATATAGGCAGGAGCACAAATAATCAAGGTTGAATTGTGCAATAAGTCTTTACCTCTGCATGCAATACTAATATGACTAGTGAAACCATGCAACAAACTTCTTCAAAACAAAAATAAATCATGTTAAGATTTGTTATGATTTTATTTATTTATTTGAAGATACAGTTCTTTTGCATAATATCCACAAAAGGCTCCATCTCCCATTTTTAAATACAAAAAAAAAAAAACTCGGCGAAATTGAAGAATCGTCAGTAACAAAAAAGTAATCTAAAAACTTAATTTCACTTATCGGCTTCAAGTTTACTGAAGGCTGAAAACTACCTTCCCTGCAGTTCCAGACTGACCTTCTCTGCTGCTCCAGACTGACCATCCCTGCTGCTCCAGACTGACCATCCCTGCTGCTCCAGACTGACCATCCCTGCTGCTCCAGACTGACCTTCCTTGCTGCTCCAGATTGACCATTCCTGCTGCGCCAGACTCACCTTCCCTGCTACGCCGGACTCACCTTCCCTGCTGCTCCAGACTGACCTTCCTTGCTGCTCCAGACTGACCATTCCTGCTGCGCCAGACTGACCATTCCTGCTGCGCCAGACTCACCTTCCCTGCTGCCCCAGACTGACCTTCCCTGCCGCTCCAGCCTGACAATCCTTACAGAAGTAGACTAGAAAGAATGCCACGACCCCCGGTACAAGCCGACAACCTTCATTAAAACAATAAACGAAAAATACTTCAATTCACCCCTAAAGATTTATGAATAAACTGAATTGTACCCACGACTTATCCTTAGGCTAAGACTAGCCGAGCTCCTGCGCACCCCAAATGCGCATTCTTCAGTTTTTTGTTAACTTGGTAATAATAAAGTTTTTACGCATATATAAACTAATATTATGTGAATGTGCTGACTAATTTTCAGCTTCGATATTATGACGTATTGTCTGCATGAAAGCATTTTCTGTATTTAGGACTAGGTTTAGGTTAGAAGTTGTTTTGCATCTTTTGGCAATTATTTGTTTTTTAGTGAAATTATATATTATTATTATAATAAAATTTCACATTTAGTGCTAAATAGAGGACATATTTATTCATCATACACGCAAATGTGTAAAAAACGTTAAATAAGTAACATAACTTATTTTGGGCTCAAACAAACACGCAGGAGAGCTCGGGAGACATGATCACTACCAAACAAAATTCTCAGAGGAATTGACAGGGTAGATGAAGATAAACTATTTAACACGGGTTGTACGCGAACAAAAGGATACAGGTGGGAACTGAGTATTCAAATGAGCCACTAGGACGTAAGAAAGAACTTTTTCACTGTCAAAGTAGTTAACAGATGTACTGGCATTAGGCAGTGATGTGGTGGAGGCTGACTCCTTACACAGTTTCAAATGAATTTATGATAAGAACCCAGTAGACTTAGGAATCTGTACACCAGTCGATTGACAGTTGAGAGGCGGGACCAAAGAGCAAGAGCTCAATCCCCACAAGCACAACTAGGTGAGTATAGACACACACACACACACACCACACACACACACACACACACACACACACACACACACACACACACACACACACACACACACACACACACACACACACACACACACACACACACACTAGAGCCAAGTAAGCTCAGGAACTTGTACACCAGTTGATTGACAGTTGAGAGGCGGGACCAAAGAACCAGAGCTCATCCCCCGCAAGCACAACAAGGTGAGTACAACTAAGCGGGTACACAAGAAACAAACACACACACACACACACAAAATCACACAAAACAACCAAACACACGCCAATAAATAATGTTTAAAAGTATCCACGTATAACAGGGAGACCGAGAAATGGCCTTTGAGAAAATCGACATGGTTCCTGATAAGGGTGTTTCCACTTGGCCGAATCTAAATTAAATTCTGCATTTGCTATTCAACACGGGCAGCCACTGCAACTTTCAAGGGAGGGGAGGGGGGGGGGTGAGAGGGAGAGCAGTCTGTTGTCAGTGATACTTCAAATAATGAGTCTATCTATCAGAGGTCTTCGCCTTTTTATGGGTAAGGTTTTGTTTCCAGTTTTTTTGTAGCTGGGGGTTGTTGGGTGTTCAATGGGAAGATTGATTGGATCTGTCGGCGGTATTCGTGTGTGTATGTGTGTGATTATGTGCGTGCGTGTGTTTGTGTGTGTGTGTGTGTGTGTGTAGTGGCGGGGGATGAGCTTCGGGTCTTTGGTTCTGCCTCTCAACAGTCAAACATCTGGTGTATGGATTCCTGGGCCTATTGATCTCTATCATATCCACACTTGAAATTGTGTATGGAGTCTGCTCCATCACATCACTTCCTATAGCATTCCATTTATTAGCTACTCTAGAAAGAATTTTGTTCAGTGTCAATGTCTCTGTGGCTAATTTGGGTACTCAGCTTCCACTTGTGTTCCCTTGTGCGATTACCACCCGTTGTATATAATCTGTCTTTATATAACTATCCTGTCAATTCCCCTAAGAATTTTGTATGCCGTAATCGGGTCTCCCTGAGCTCTTCTATCCTCCAGCGACGTGAGGCGCAATTCACGTAGTCTTTCGTCATAACACAAAACTTTCCTGCAAGACTGAGCTCTTAGCTTTAGGATCCCGCCTTTTTTTCCTATCAATTGTCAAGTGGACTGACTCCTGACCCAGTTTTGTATATCTACTAAATAAACTTTTTCCTCACACACACACACATATCCCCCAGGATGCACCCCGCAGCAACTGTTTAATTACCAGCTGCCTTTTGACTACTAGGTGAACAGCGGCATCAGATGAAAAAATCCTGCTCATTTATTAATACCCATGACGAGAATCGAACCCGGACGCTTTTTACTATGAACCCTGAGCGCTGTCCACGCAGCCGCAAGGCGCCCAATGTGTATATGTGAGTGTGTTTGTGTGTGTGTGTGTGTGTGTGTGTGTGTGTGTGTGTGTGTGTGTGTGTGTGTGTGTGTGTGTGTGTGTGTGTGTGTGTGTTGTCCTTGCAATAATAGTGGTGGATCGAAGTCTTACATGAGAGGGAGAGAACAACAGTCCTTTGGTGAAATCGTGTTTGACTTCAGGTAATCGCTTTCCGCGTTTCTTGACTTTAAATTACATTTCCAAGAGTATATTTTTTTTGATCGATAAGTATATCCAAATCTCTCTCTCTCTGAACGATGCGGTTCACCCAATGATCGGAAAAACAGTATCGCCTCTATCATCTTTCACACATTTGAGTGAAAGAACATAAGTCTCAAAGTCAATGTATCATAATCGGACATAATCGATGGGACGACATATATAACGACCTTTCAATGATCACACATTGGTATCATAGGCTCCTAGACCTTGGCTCTTTTGGGAAATTCACCACTTTTATAATCGCCTTCAAATATTGCACAGTAAAATAACAATATAATTGGAGTGAAAGATTCGGAAGGAAATGTAGAACAGAACCAGTGAGGCGTAGAGGTGTCACAGGCACAGTCAGCGAGCACTCTATGACTACCAGAGGCCCATGGATGATTAATACTCTCCCAATAAGTATAAGAAATTGTTGTTGTTACTTCCCTCTTAATTCTTCTTGCCTTCCCCTCCACCCCCACTTTAGCATTCACAGAGCTTCTCAGATTCCCTTCCACCACATATCCTCTCCGCTTTGCATTTAAAATTTGCTATTTTTAATTCCCCCCCTAATACATCCCTCACATGCTTAAATCTCTAAGTTTCTTACCATTGTTTTATTTTTTCTAAATATATTTAAAGTTTATTCTCTTTGATCAAATATGGAACTGTTTCCGGTCTTCTACACACTGTTTTCCTCTGCTGTTGTACTGTTGTTTAGCTCTGTTTTCTACTTCTCTTTCTAGAGTGAACCTTTTTCACTGTGTTTCGCTTTATCTCCATTAATATATGCCTATTTTGTTCATTAGACCACCACAAACATTGTATTTGTACTTTATCCTATTCCTTCTAGCATTCTCCTTCACTTCTCTCTCTCTCTCTCCTGTAGTCATAACGAATCGCCTCCATTATGGTCTTATTCAAAACTGTTCTTCTTCTTATTTCACATTAATTTCATCTTGAGATCTGCTTTGGCTTCTCTTTTAGTTTCTAATACAAATTTGATTTCTTCTAATCATATTATATTAGGACCCATCCTAATATAATGTCATCATCACTTCCATCATTTGTAAACTTTTCATTGTACTTTTTGTCGCGGTCATCTAGTGATTCAATCCTGCCATAGCAATTTTGCTTGTTATTTCAAGTTTATCTTACATTCCGCTTGCCCTCCTCTATCTCCTCTTGTCTCCATTTCCCCCACACTTCTGGGACCGATCTTCACCTGCAAGTCAATGACATTAACACCCTATTGTATTCCCCAAAACTCCCGGACAAAAGCCAGGATGACACAGACACAAGAGGCGACGCCGACGGAATGAGAGACAGGGTTAACCCCCCCTTAAAAAAAAATCCGGATCACAGAGAGTTGAGACAAAAACAGTTTTCTTGTTGACCCCCGTCGGAGCATGGAGGGTGAGGGACAGTTACGAATGACCCGTCTAGCGTTTCCGTCACTCACGCACTGGCGACGTAGGAGGCTGGAGGAGAGTCTTGTGAGAGGAGGGGAAGGAGGGAATGGGAGTGGGAGGAAATGAGAGAAGGGAAGGGAGGGCGCGAAAGATAGGGCACAGGATGAGAAGTGAAGATGATCAGAGATACGATTAAGCGTGTGAACGCCCGAGTGGGAAAGGAAGGAAGAAAGAAATTCCACAGAGTTGGAGGGACTCGTAGAGAGGTAGAAAGAGAAGATAGAATATTTATTGAAAAAAATAAAGAAATATTCAAATGAGGTGACGTGTTAGATTTGAGGTAAATGAACAAGATAGAAGAAAACGTGAATGAAAAATGAAGAGAAACAACGAGGTAAAAATCTTCTAACAAATTCCATTAGGAAACCTGAATTAAAATTAATGATTAAAGCTACAAATAAAATTTTACTCGATATTCTTTTATTTTAAGAATTATACCCAAAAATTGGTTCAGAAACAGCAGGAGAGAGGTTTTGGCTGTATCCGAGAAACGGTACTAGGGCGACCAGACCACACAACGCTAGAGTGGAGACGCAGAAAGTACTAGGATAGGGGGAGGATACAAAGTACTAGAGTAGAGGGGCACAAACAACTAGGATGGAGTGGTAAAAACAGACTCAGTAAAGGTAGGAGTAAGAGTGTGTGTGAGAGAGAGAGAGAGAGAGAGAGAGAGAGAGAGAGAGAGAGAGAGAGAGAGAGAGAGAGAGAGAGAGAGAGAGAGAGAGAGAGAGAGAGAGAGTAGATGGAATACGAGAACAAAAGTTATGTGAAAGAAGTATCAAGATGACTGACAGAGAAAGAACAAGATGAAGGGTAGAGAAGGAGCAAGAGGAAGGTTAGAAAAAGGTGGAACATGAAGGATTGAGAAAGAACAAGAGTAGGGGAAGAACACGACCAAGAGGATAAAGGAAGAGACTAAGAGAAGAAGGAGAACAGAGAAACAAAAGATGAGGTAAAATACGTTGAAAAAAAAGGAAGTGTAGAGTATACCATTTGTTTAAAGATATTAAATAAAATAAGAAAACATTTAAAATTTAACCACAAAATATAGATATGCATAAGAAAGAAAAAAATGGTATAAGGGCAATTAGGAGAGACAAATGTGGAAGAGGGCACAGATGACGAGAGGAAAAGGCATCTGATGAGAGAGAGAGAAGGGCGAGTGGTTTTAGAACATCTCAAGAGAAGTAGGGCAATGGTTCATACGCCACGCTGGGCGTGGCTAATGGAAGCTCACTGTTAATTTTATATCTTACACATGTTTAAATTTACATAAATGCATGGGTTAGTATTTACACTCTCCTTACACAGGAGCACACATGAATTGGGCTCCTGTGAAGCTGTGAACAGCTTCACGGGAGAGAGGTGGGGTTCATCAGGCACCGAATGGTAAATTTCAGCTGAACAGAGTTGTGTCGGCACTCAGGGGCCAGCGGGTCGCTACCTGCAACAGTCTCCTTGATCAAGCCATCACCGGACATGCCTGCCCGGGCAGTGGGAGCATAAAAACTCTCAAAATCAGTCACAGGTGAAGCACAAGAGGTGAAGGAGATTTGTTCGCAATGTAAAAATGTTGACTCTATTCACACTGGTAAATTCTTTTTTCTAGTTAATTCTGACTAAATAGCAGTAACCTCAGATTTTAAGTTCTACTGGCTGGTAGCAGCACTGTGCTGGTATTAAGTGTGCTGGTGGTGTTTGGGGAAGGCATTGGGAAGGGGAAGGTTTGGGGGGAGGGGTGGTGTTAAGTGGGATGGTAGTGGTGGTGATAAGTGGGGGTGTTAAGTGGGGTGGTAGTGGTGGTGTTAAGTGGGGTGGTAGTGGTGGTGATAAGTGGGGGTGGTAGTGGTGGTGTTAAGTGGGGTTGTGGTGGTGGTGTTAAGTGTGATGGTGTCCTGCTGGAAGGGTGGTGGTTTTTGTGGTGGGGATGATACGGGGGTGAGGGTGAGGGTGATGGTGGGGACTTAGGTGGGTGTTGGGAGTTGGGGAAGTTGATTGATGATGCAGTTAGAGGGATTGGTTGCAGGTTGTTGAAGGGGAGAGAGGATGGGGATATGGATGTAGAGAGAGAGAGAGAGAGAAGAGAGAGAGAGAGAGAGAGAGAGAGAGAGAGAGAGAGAGAGAGAGAGAGAGAGAGAGAGAGAGAGAGAGAGAGAGAGAGAGAGAAAGGGAGAGAGGAAAGAGGTTGAGTTAGCGGAAGTTCACCGTCGACGAGTAATGTCACAGTTCAATCAATGAGTACCCTGACCCACTATAAATAGTCATTAATGCTTATCTCCGCAATAGCCTGAGAACTTCCTCCACGTGGGAACTATTCCACCACGAAGTCAGTAGGTCAAGTAAAGTCTCATTATTTTTGGCTACTCAAACGTCATCCTTGAACGTTGCTGTAAGACAGATTGAAGGCTCGACACCTCTCCCTCCCACCACGAGACGTGACAACTCCAATTACCTGACTATATATTATAAGAACCAGATCAACAGTCTCCTTCAAGCTATGCAAACGCACATTGAAATCATAAACAGTTTAGTAGAATAGAACCACCATGTAGAAAACTGATATTTTTACACAAGTAACTCCTAATGTGTTTAACATAATTATGAGAAAATAACATATCTAGTGACCCCATTCCCTGATGATATTCAACATATTTTACAATATAGTCTACTACATAATGATCTAGTGGTCGGCTGTGAACCATTAGGTAGGTAGGTAGAACCATTACACTATGTGGGACATATCATAGCAGTCTCTTAGCGTCTATACTTTCCATTTACAAAATGTTGTTTCACGAGACTACTTTATCAGCAATAATAAATTACTCACCAGACAGACTACGAGAGGAAATTATAAAGATTATTAAAACACCACAATAATCCCTGAAATGTCATATTATTCACTAATTAGTGAACTCGATTGTTTAACCATCAACCAGATAATTTTCCTAACACTCACAATACTCTACCTGATTACATTGCCCAATTTACACAATTTTTTTCCATTGTTTTGTTTCCCAACACATATATTTTGTGTATATTCATTCATGTAATCTTGAAGTATACCTGTATGTTAAAACATTGCCCAAATGTTGAATATGAAAGAGAAAGAATTTATTCTTCTCGGTATTTGAGAAAAATATTGAGAAGATATTCTTATTCTTAATAACGACGCAAAAATTAAGATGAGTATTAAACCTAAGGAATATTAAGAAGCTACAAGATGACCTGTAGACACTGAAGGAATAGTTAAATAAAAAGCTTTTGGAATTAACTAAAGTGCAAATTAATGAAACTAGCTGCAGATAACAGGGGGCCGGATACAAGATATCAAATGTAATGATGAAAGAGATGATATCCTTTAGCCTGCGTCAGACCAAGTAGCAGCCAACACCAACCAAAGATGAATTCGCCGAAGCTAAAGTCAATTTTTTTCCATACATATATATTACAATAATAAACATTATAATTTTGCGTTGGGCCAAAAGTTAAGTACAAGTTTTAGTTCTATTGGAAGTTATTTGTATTTGGAATATGTGAGTGTAGCAACTAGAGAGAAAGGCACATTTTAAGAAAAAATTGGATGTAATCAGTTGCGAGTCACATGTAGAAATTTTCACTGAATTTTTATGGGATTCAGCAGCTGAATTAACAAGTATTTGATCATTGTTTATGAGGACGGATTGCAGTGTAACGTTTCCGAGACAATATATATAACTTTTAAACGATTTTAAATTAATAATACAATAAGATAACATTTGAGAATCATTGCATACTAAATGAGAACAGGTATTTGACCCTAAATCACATACGTGAGAAGGTACGAAACCTCAGCGAATCATCAGTGAAACAGTTCGAGGCTTCAGCAAGTCCTCAGAGACAACATAAAGTCTTGATTGATCGTTACCGAGACAGGACAAAGCCTGTGCAGATCATGAGTGAGACAGAGAGGAGTTTATGGCCACCTGCGACGACGTGGCCGCAGCCGAGACTTCTGCAGGAGATGAACTGCGCAAGGGTGGCGCTCCTGAAATACGCTGAGCATCAAAGAGGGAGGCTAAAACTGTTTCCTTGTCGGCCTAGACCCTCCGACACCCTCCGCTCCGACGTCGACTGATGGCAGAGTCAGTCTCCACCCCTCCCGCCACCCAACCCGCAGCCGACAACCACCACCACAACCACCACCAACACAACCACCACAACATCATCCACCACCCCATTTACACATAACCCCAACCCTCACTATTTTCACCACCAATACTACTTCTACCAACACCATCACAATCCCACTTCCACCACAATCTCATCTTCTCAACTGCAAATGATCCTGTTAAAGCTAGTGTAGTTGGATTGTTAATGGTTGTGTTGTTAGTAAAGGATAATGAATGAGAGGAATATTTAATGACAATAGCTATAGGAGTGATAGGTAACGTAGTAATCGCTAATGAAAAGAGATGCTGACGTAGAGCTTGTTTAGCAAGGGGAAGATGTTGGGGGTGTAGAAAGCCGCGACTGAAAACTGAACTGGCTTAAAATGCTTTTGCGCTACCAGCTCACAGGATGAGTATGGGGTGCACAATAAACTAGCCGCCTTCGGCGGCAACAATCAAAATCAAAGGTACAGCCAGTTTCTGTTGTGTTTAGGCAGGAGTTGGGGTGCTGGGGGTAGAGGTAAGAGGGAGGGGGGGGCGAAGGGGAAGGGTGAGATTGGGGAGAGAAGGGAGGGGGAAGGGGAAGGGTGAGATTTGGGGAGAGAAGGGGGGGGGGGGGTGAGGAGTTAGGGAAGAGAACGATGGACGGCCTTGCTTGAGGCAGTGCTCTCGTGGTCACCTTCTGTGATGGTGTTTCACTTGTTATTGCCGGTGCAACTTCCATTATCTGTAATTATGTGGCTTCTGGCTTCTCTAGTGTCGTTTTCTTTATAGCCTCTCCCCCTCCTCCCACTCTTTCTTCAGCATACTCATGCTACCCCGTATTCCATACGTTTCACCTTGGTAACCATTTATATTTTTAATGATATATAATTAGAGTTGATATACTTTAACAGCACCACACCACTTTCCAAAATTATTCAACCCCCAATACTATTTCTGCCCAATTTGATATTTTCAAAGCAATTAAGTTCCTCTTCCAATATCAATACCATCGCGTCAGTAATTAACTTCGAGAACGAAACTTTGGGCAAAGTTCGGTCACTGACTTCTCTCCCTCGTAAACCCGGCGGTGATTGGGGACAACTTGATTGGTGGATCTCGTTTTAGGAGTAAATTATTAGGATTAGTCTGAAGCAATTTCAGAAGGATATTATCTCTTAGTGTGCGAATATTTAATGACGGAACAGCTGTATATATATAAATTATACATATATATATATATAGGGGGGTACCACCACTGGTGCAACCACCACTGGGGTTACCACCACATATATATATTATATATATATAATATAATGTATATTTATTATATTTCCTTTTTTTATACACCTCACATAAAAATCTAGATAAAAGAGCAAGCCAACGAGACAAAATACGTCCCAAAACCCTGACAGACGTAGAGACGACAGCCTTTCAGACAGGGAGACCATTAAAAACATTACTTGGGGGAGGAAGCTAGCTGAATAGAGCCACCCCAAAGGCCATACGCCACCACAACACCCCGTCTCCTGCTTCTCCTTCACACAGTCTTGTTTTCCTTATGATTTCTATCCTATTTGTTTATGGGTGGTTGGGATTTAATGGGTAGGTGGAGAACCAAGTGATGTCCCTGGTTAAGAGTCCAAAGGGCATCTTGTAATGTTGAACATTTTTTGTTTGAATATTGTGTTTATTGTTGCGAGTTACTCGTAGTTGTGATTGCAATCTGTTGTCTCTCATTATTCATTCATTCGTTTCTCGCTCTCTCTCTCTCTCTCTCTCTCTCTCTCTCTCTCTCTCTCTCTCTCTCTCTCTCTCTCTCTCTCTCTCTCTCTCTCTCTCTCTCTCTCTCTCTCTCTCTCTCTCTCCTTTATTGAGGTATTGGTGAACTAGATGGATTCGGGTGTTTGGTGTTGGTGATGGAATACTGAACGGATAATTGATGGTAAGTCCTTCCCACACGCCAATACTTTCTTCCCTGCCCACTATGGATCTTGAGCTGTTGTTGTTGCCAGCAGTCTTGCTGATACTGGTGGTTCCTTGTGTGGTTGGTGGTTCCTTTGGTGGTTTGTGGTCGCATGTGTGGTGTAAAAGTACACAAAAGATATTCAATTCATCTGTTCCTTTGTGCTGAGAATATGTGTGTGTTCTCCAGAGCTCAAGTTTTTGCTTGAGAAAAAAAAGAGAGAAAGATGAACAGAGAAAAAGCTTTCTTTTCAGTTTTTGAAGAAAATCATGTAAGTTGTCAGTTTTATTGTGGTGTTACCTTTGTTGGTTCTGGTTGCATGTACTTACCTAATGGTTTTTACCTAACAGCGTCCACGGGGCAGTTAGGTCTAACTCTTTATGCGCCACCTAACAGCCTTGTTGCACCTTCTACGTAACAATATAACTACAGTATTATGATGTTCAAATGCTTTGTCTAATCTGGCCCTAATGTTGGGGATTGAGGTGGCTTCCACAACTCCTTTTTTCAGCGCATTGTACTTGTAGTCCACTTGTACTGGGTATGAGTATAGCCTTACATTTCTTAAGCTCATTTGCGGTTCCAGTTTTCCACCTGTGTATAAACAGATTAGCCTTGTCCACCTTGTCTATTCTCCTCAGTATTTTGTATGTTTAGCTCCATTAGCCTATTCTCATAGCTTGCCCTCTTAGCTTTGTCACCACTCTGGTGGCTAACGTTGCTCTTGGTGATGGTGGTTAACGTTGCTGTTGTGCCAAATTGTGGATAGTGCTGTTTTAATGGGATTAGTGGCTGATGTGCTGGTAATGGTGGTATTTAATGTTGCGTTCTGGTTGATGATGTTACAATTGATGGTTTAATAGTATTTGTGGGTGATTGTGGCTCACGTGTTGGTAATGGCTCACGTGTTGTTGTTGGTGATGGGTCACGTTATGCTGGTAATGGTGAACTTCGTGATGTTTTGGTGATGACGGTTCGCGTTTTAATGAAAGTGATTAATATATTTTTGATTGTGGATCACGTGGAGATAAGAGAGATTCGCGTGGTGATGGTAACGGATGTTTTAGACTGTTGTGAGCTACTTACGGCGTTATATCAATGCAATATAAATATCCACGTATATATATATATATATATATATATATATATATATATATATATATATATATATATATATATATATATATATATATATATATATATATATATGCGGAAAATCCACAGAGAAATATGAAATGAGGTGAACGTTTCGGCTTGTTAAAGCCTTTGTTGCACTCGCAACTGACTCAGTCTGGTGTTGACAAAGGCTTTAACAAGCCGAAACGTTCACCTCATTTCATATTTCTCTGTGGATTTTCCGCATAAAATGATCAGTGTTTTGTGATCGTCAATTGCATATATATATATATATATATATATATATATATATATATATATATATATATATATATATATATATATATATATTATATATATATATATATATACACCTGAAATTTATTTCAGATGTAATGGCTTCTGATGTAATTCATGTTGGGATATGTTTTCATGACAAGAGGCTAATATGATGCTAATTACCGAAAGGTTCTCTTGTTGTTGCTGGTGTGGATGCTGCTAGAAGGGACCTCTTTTGTTATCCATCTTACTTCTATTGTTACGATAATTGTGTAACTATTTCTTTTGTTGTTATTGTATTATAATTGTCTCATAAGATTAATTTTCTTGACTGCGTGACCAATTATTATTGTTTACGCTGCGAAGGGTTCTGTACGTATTCTTTTGTCATTCTTGACTTCACTTCTAACGCAATCATCGAATGTTTCCAACATTCTCCCTGTCTCCGCTTCCCCACCTACTTCTCTCTCTCTCTCTCTCTCTCTCTCTCTCTCTCTCTCTCTCTCTCTCTCTCTCTCTCTCTCCCTCTTCTCTCTCTCTCGCACCCACTTCTCCCCCTGTTCAGTTTCACTTAAGACCTAATGTTATAATTCAAAACATGATATTCAGCATTAAAACTTTACTAGCATGTGCAATTGTTATCAAACAGTTAATTAGCGGAATAATATTAACATAATGTTAATATTATTAGAGCACATCATACCAGTGACTTGTCCTTGTACCGGAAACGTGTCATTTGGGCTACAGCGAGTCTCTCGTAACGACTAAACAATAATATGATAATGATAATAAATGAATGATAATTATTACAATTATTATTGATTATTAAATTAAGTGAAAATAAAACAGTCGGGTTTTATTGCTGCTTTTTTGTATTTCTCAAATAGTTTAAGTTTATGAATCTAAAAGGTGAAATAGTATATAATTTACGATGTTTAGGGTGTGACCAATGACTGCCAATTTGTCTCTGTTTATTACTAATCGATTAGTTGCCTGTAATGGTGATGTCCTTATGAATGAGTTGTCTTAAAAGTCAGGACGCGTAAGACGATCGCGAATCAATGAAGACTCTCTTGAAAGGGTTAAGGAATGAGCGATTGGAGGACACGGATAAGAGGGAGAAAATATAAGATATAAGGTGGAGATTGCTGAGAATGAAAATAAAATGACGAAAGAATGAGTGAAAAGATTTTTGAATGATAAGGGAATGACTTAGAATCAGATGAACTTGGGAAGAAAATTTCAAATGAATGACAAAGGAATGATAGAGAAAGGGCGTAAATATCGAAACAAATTCTTCTCTGCTTTACCAATTAGAAAAAAGGTGACCACGTGAGGACTATTAAAAACTGGGACAACATTAGACATTAAGAATAATAGAGGAAAGAGCTTGTAATGTAAGAGAACCCAAGTGAAGAAGAGAGAGTAGAAAGGAGAAGGCGAAGGATTGACGAAGCATCGCCATTCTCTAGAGGTCAGGTTGAATGGATTTTTCCCTGTGTTCTCGGGGCAAGCGTTAATCCAGCACTTTCACTCCCTCTACGAATTCCCCTCACTTCCCCTTCCCCTCTCTTCCATCTTCACCCTCCGTCATTTACCCCTTCATTTCCCTTCTAACTTCACCCCCTCCCATCGCCGATCTCCCTTCACTAGTTGGCAAATTGACGGCTGAGAGAGTTCGTTATCAGCAAGTGTAAGGTAATGAAAAAGGAAACGGGAGAACGAAAACCCACAAAATATCTATGCCATAGCGAAAGGCAAGTGCAGGAACACATAGAAGAAATTTGGGAGTGACTATAACTCCATCACTAAAACCAGATGCACACACAGGCAGGGTGACTTTGACAGCATATGAGATGCTGGCAAACATTAGGACGTCGTTTAGAAATGTTAATTAGGACTCTTACAAGGCAATTTACACAGATATTGTTACACCCGTAGGATGGATCCCATGGTACACAGCACTGGTCCTGGACCCCGTACCTTGTGGTGCATAAAACGTAAACTGAAAGATTACAGAGGTTTGCAGCAAGATTAGTACCAGAACTAAGAGAGTTAATAAATGAGGATAGATTGAATGAACTGCTAACCCTGGAGAACAGAAATGGGAGACATGATTACAACATACAAAATACTGAAGAGGGATAGAAAAGTGGCCAAGGAAATCCTCTTTAATTTGAAAGAAAGTAGAACAAGGGGTCGCAGGTAGAAGCTGGAAAAGCAAAAGAGTCAAGGAAATGTAAGGAAATATATGTACCATGAACGAGTATCAACAAGGAAATGCACTAACAGAAGGTGGTGCGGAAGCCACCTCCATCCACAACTTTACGAACAGATTCAACAAAGAACTTGAATATCAGAATAGTTAAATTAAAACCCAACAGATACACCATGACTAGTAGGCGGGGCATAAAGAGCTAAACGTCACAGATAGGTAAGCACTTGTCACTTATTCCCCCTCCCTCCTTTCCCTCCACTTCCTCCATCCCTCCCTCCCTCCCCTCCCCCTGCTACCTCTCCATCTACTTCCTCCTGCACCTTTCTCCCCAGTCTCCCTTCCCCCCCCCCCCCCTTTGATTCCCTATCACCGTCCGAGTCTCTTCCTTCCCTTCAAACACACAAGGGGGTTCCCCCTTCCCCCCATGGGACCCATGAAGCCCTAGTGAGGGAAGTCCTGTGGTTGGCGCCAAGGGTCATTAACTAGGGGGGGGGGGGGCAGGGGGAATCACTGAAAGTAAAACAAGTGGGGGGGGGGGGGATATTCCTTCGTCATGTGCCGAGAAGTGTGCTGTAGGCTGGCTATTATCTCTTACGTTCATGTTTCCTAGTTTCATAAACGTGAAACTATGTCCGTATGAAGTATTATGGGTGAATATTCACCTCAATATGGGTGACATGTATTCACCTCTCTCAGGTGAATACATGTTAGAGCACAAATATTCGATAGATGCAATGGTTTCAAAGCCTATTGGGCTCTATACGTCATTAGGTGTTAATTTAAAAATCCACCATCACGGTGTAAATTTAATAGCAATTATATAAATATTTACTCAAAATGGTTTTAAATAATGAACAGCTGTTGCAGGTGAGAACAGCTGACTGGTGTAAACAGAGGAGAAGTCTGGAGATGCGGTGGCTCGCTTCTGGTCGTCGAGGCTCGCCAGTCACTACACAAACAACAACAAACAATCAAACAAAACTCGCTTGTTATCCGAGTGCCCGATAAAATAAACCATCTAATTAGTGGACGGCCGATGATGGTTTAATGAAGACGAGGGGAGGAGTACTAGTCAATCTTACCCTCCTTCCTATGGCTGCCCTGTCTTAACCCCTTCCTATGGCTACCCTCTATCTTATCCCTTTCCTATGGCTGCCCTCTAAACCTCTCTCCCCGTGCTCACCCCTCTGTCTTAAATCCCCTTTACTCGCTATCTCAACCATCCCTTCCATTCTATCTTAACCCCCCTTTCTCCTCCTATCTTAACCGTCCCTTCCCTTCTATCTTAACCCCCTCCCCATTCTCACCCTTTGTTTAACCCCATTCCCGATTCCTTAACTTTCTATACAGTGTTTTCTTTACAGTTAAATCCCGCGCGTTCACGAAGAGAAAATTCAATGAGGATAAGAAATGAACCCAGGTGACATCACTGGCCCACAGCCAGGTGACATCACTGGCCCTCAGCCAGGTGACATCACTGGCCCTCAGCCAGGTGACATCACTGGCCCCCAGTCAGGTGACATCACTGGCCCCCAGCTAGGTGACATCACTGGTCCACAGTCAGGTGACATCACTGGCCCTCAGCCGGGTGACATCACTGGTCCACAGCTAGGTGACATCACTGGTCCACACAGCCAGGTGACATCACTGGTCCACAGCCAGGTGACATCACTGGTCCACACAGCCAGGTGACATCACTGGTCCACAGCCAGGTGACATCACTGGTCAACAGCCAGGTGACATCACTGGTCCACACAGCCAGGTGACATCACTGGTCCACAGCCAGGTGACATCACTGGTCCACACAGCCAGGTGACATCACTGGTCCACAGCCAGGTGACATCACTGGTCAACAGCCAGGTGACATCACTGGTTCACAGCCAGGTGATATCGCAAATCTTCTGCCAATTACAAAATCGATACAAATTTCATTATGTATTCACGCTAGTTTTGCTTGCGGGGGTTGAGCTCTGGCTCTTTCGGCCCGCCTCTCAACTGTCTAACAATCAATTTCTTTCCCCCCCCCTCCCACACACACACACACACACATACCCAGGAAGTAGCCCGTAACAGCTGTCTAACTCCCAGGTACCTATTTACTGGTAACAGGGACATCAGGGTGAAGGAAACTTTGCCCATTTGTTTTTCCGGGGAGGAGTGGTTGGGTGTGGCTAAGTGTGTATATATAAATATTTTTAATAAAATTTAAATATAAAATTCTTAATATATTTATAAATTAGTTTTGAAATTTTAATAAAACAAATAAGAGCAAATTTTACAATAATAATAATAATCATTATATTAATTAGTTATTATAATATTTATTATAGCAATAATAATAACAAAATTATTTATATATTAATAATAACCTTGAACTAGTCATAATAAAGTGAATGTACGCACGAAATATAATAATGCTTAAGGAAAAAATAAAAGTATAAAAAAATTGTATAAATGATATTAGTACATATAATATGTTAAAATGAGGGAATGATGAAGTGTCATATGTATTACTTAGTCACATTTAGCAAGTAATCTGCTAAGTCATAAAACATATTGAAGGAAAACTGCATAGATGAACGGTGGGTTTGGTTGGTAGATATTCAGCGGGTTCATAAATACGTAAAACCTGAAATGAACCGTGACTGGACTACTATGAATGAGCTTAGGATATGCTGTTGCCATGTAAAGATAAACACACACACACACATACTCACACACACACACACACACACACACACACACACACACACACACACACACACACACACACACACACACACATAGTTCAAGTGTGAGTGTGTATGTGTGGGTATGAACGCACGCTCATGTGCAGAACAGTAAATAACCAGGAAGCAAATAGGTGGTGATTGATCCAAAGCATCACTGATTCAAGCCACAGTTTATCCTCATTCTCAGTGTCTACACTAAGCTGGGCCCTCCGCCACTCTGACACTACACACACACACACACACTATATGCAAATGATGGTCTCTCTGTCTCTCTGTCTCTCTCTCTCTCTCTCTCTCTCTCTCTCTCTCTCTCTCTCTCTCTCTCTCTCTCTCTCTCTCTCTCTCTCTCTTCTCTCTCTCTCTCTTTCTCTCTCTCTCTCTCGCTGGTGTTATTGTAGAGTTGTGCGGGGTGGATGCCCAAGGTAGGGTGGTCTCCCTTGTCCACCAATCACAGCCTCACTCTCACACCACACTCCTGCTCATTGGTCACTACCGGCTTACCTTCTCAGGGTATCTCCGGGTATCAGGCGTACATACCCAGAGCGGCAATTTTATTTATTATGTTTTCGTAATTTATTTATAGCAAGCAACGAACAATTTTATAAGACTATTATATAGTTGTATTTACAAAAAGAAACGTAATCTTTTTTCTCCGAGAAAAAGCAGCTTGCAAATAAAATTTTGTGCATTAAATTTTATACATATAAACTATATATTATCACGTAAATAGGCAGATTATTCTCCAGTACACACATTATTACATAAAAATAAGAGTTTTTATATTCTTGTAACGCCACTAACATGTATAGCGTCTCGAGCAGGTCCTTAATCCTAATTTTTCCCCGGAATACGACCCGCCAAATTGTTTAACAACCAGGTACCCATTCAATGCTGGGTGAACAGAGGCTACAGTTAGGGATTGGCGCCCAGTCAATCCTCCCCTGCCAGGATACGAACCCAGGCCAAAGAATTCGCGAAGCTCCGGGCGAGTGCTTTATCACTACGTCAAGGGATATCAGGAAAAACATCAAAACAATACTAACTACAAAAGTCTGATGAAATGATTAATAATAATTATCATGCGGGCAGTCACGGGATGTTTACCAAGTCTAATAGCAAAAGATTTATCTAAGACAAGTGCTACTGTAGGTGTGTGTACATGTTGCATCAGCAGCCCTGGTTCACATCCACGCTTGGCCAGTGTCCAACCCACACCACTGCCTACACCACTGCTAACACCACTCCCACACCAGTGCCTACACCACCCATACACCACTGCTAACACCACTGTCTACACCACTCCCACACCACTGTCTACACCACTCCCACACCACTGCCTACACCTTCCCCACACCACTGCCTACACCTCCCCCACACCACTGCCTACACCATTCCACACCACTGGCTCCACCTCCCAACACCACTGCCTACACCATCCCCAACCCCACTGCCTACACCACCCCCACACCACTGCCTACACCACCCCCACACCACTGCCTATACCTCCCCCACACCACTGCCTACACCTCCCCCACACCACTGCCTACACCACTCCACACCACTGGCTCCACCTCCCCACACCACTGCCTACACCTCCCCCACACCACTGCCTACACCTCCCCCACACCACTCCACACCACTGGCTCCACCTCCCAACACCACTGCCTACACCACCCCCACCCCACTGCCTACACTATCCTTACACCACTGCCTACACTATCCTTACACCACTGCCTACACTATCCCTACACCACTGCCAACACCACCCCCACACCACTAGTTCCACCTCCCCACCCCACTGCCTACACCACCCCCACACCACTGCCAACACCACCCCTCACACCACCACTGCCTTCACCACCCCCACCCCACCACTGCCTTCACCACCCCCACCCCACCAGTGCCTACACCACCCCTCACACCACCACTGCCTTCACCACCCCCACCCCACCACTGCCTTCACCACCCCCACCCCACCAGTGCCTACACCACCCCTCACACCACCACTGCCTTCACCACCCCCACCCCACCAGTGCCTACACCACATAACACAACAACAACCGACAACACTTAACCAACACAACAGCAGACACCTCCGTCTACAACACAAATTTACACCTGCGCTCAAACCGTCGACTAGACCACCAACCTACGACACCACTCACACAACCATCATGCCCACTCAACCACCCCGACACCACTACCAACATCACTAAACACTGGTTCGGTTTGGTGTAGACAAACCGAATCCACTGGCTACGCCAACGCCTCACAACATCACCTACACCACCACTTCACGTTACCCAAACCACCACCCAAACTACATACCTAACATTATTGCCCACACCACCGCCTCAGTACCCACACACGCCAAAAAGTCTCGTTTTCCGGTTTATCCAAATACAATAGGACCGATTTCTACTTTCTAATTGCGCTGTTCGTCGCTATATGTACTATGGTCCTCATCCTTCCTATAAGTACTGCCAAAACAGGAGGATGGACTCCATAATAACACAGGATAATAATCCACACTGAGACTTACTGATGTATTTGTGAAATTTATGTAAAAAAATTACACCAAGTCTTTTGCATTCTCCTGAGTGCCCTGTCAAGGTCTGAATGTGGTTAAGACGAGACTTACATTTCAACCACTAATCATAAGTATTACATTATTTATTTTATTGATTTGCAGTTGAGATGTTAGTCTTTCCTAACACCATACTCAGGACTTTGTCAAAGCACTCAGGAGAGTGCGAAAGATTTGGTGTAACTCTTTACATAAATTTCACAAATACATTAGCGAGTTTTTTATCACATTATTCTTAATTATACTACCTAGTTATATTAATTTTCTAATCACATCACCCTAGTACACCATGTATCATTGAGAGCCAATTCTAATCTCTTGGGCGTAACTCAACAGCACCTGAGGAGTGCCATAAGCTATCTTACGAGCAAATGTCTCTATCTACACGCACATGTGAATAGCGGAGGATGGAACAGATGTGACTGCGGGCGAGCCCTAAGGATTGGCACTTCTCCGAAACGTGATCCACGTCAACAAAAATAGTAATGAATGCAGTGTGTGTTCGTCAAGGCTTTACTTTATGTGTGTGTAAGAGTTAGAAAGAGAGAGAGAGAGAGAGAGAGAGAGAGAGAGAGAGAGAGAGAGAGAGAGAGAGAGAGAGAGAGAGAGAGGAGAAGGAGCCTGTAGAGCGGACGGAAGCAGCAGAGGAAGCAGACGAAACATAGGTTGAAGAGCAGGAGCAAGAAGAGGAGGAAGAGGAGTAGAAGAATAGAGAAAGTAGGGAGAGGTTGGAAGAGACCAGACCAGATATTCAGTTCATCACACAAAAGCGTTCCCTTCACTAGTCACCAGTGTGACCTTCGACCAATTTGTACATGGGCAAATGATGATTTTTTCTTCATAATACATTAAAGGCTATTTTTACCCCCCTTCAATATCTTTCAATTTAAATAGCGTTCCTTTACCTCTTTTACGTTTTTTTTTGCCTAATTTAAATATCGAGGTATTCCACCCTATAGCTCAATTTAAATATCGGTGTGGCTAGACGCGACATAACGTTGTAACAAGAGCAGCAACAGTAACAGCAGCAACAGCAGAGTATAAACAGCGGCAGCTGTAGCCAGAGCAGCAGAACAGCATCACAGCTGTAACAACAAAAGCATTCACAGCAGCAAATGTACCATTATCAACATTATGTTAAACAACAAATTCAGTAGTTAATAACAGCAACACTAGCAGCACCAAGGACAACATAATCAAGGACAACAGCAGCATCATGGAACAACATCAAGGACAGCAGCAGCATCAAGGAGAACATCAAGGACATCAGTAGCATTAAGGACAACAGTATCAAGGACAGCAACAGCATCAAGGACAACAGTCATCAACGACAAGAGCAGCATCAACTACAGCAATAACTGGAACATCAACACGAACAGCTGCTGCAGAAAAGGCCGGATGTCAGACCAGAAGACTCATGTCACAAGAACCATTGATATATACTATAGCATAATGAGGATTGACCTTGTATGACTTTGGCCTCGGCGAAGCGGCCTTCCGTTTACTTTGTCATCCTCCTGTAGCACTATCTGGTCCAAGGGAAGGTTGTAGGATGGGTTGGGATGTGTAAAAGGAGGAGGACAAGGAACGGAAAGGATCAAAACAGGGGTTTCAATGCCGATCGTGAATCCATTCTCAAATGAGTTCGGTAAATTCTACTCGGAATTCCTGGAACTCAGTGACGTAAGGGGGTAAAGGAGCGAAGGAAGGGCTACGGAAGCTGAGAAGTGGCTGAGAAAATCATATATAAACCATAGTGACATAATAATGATCTCGACAAGAAAAAATATGAATGCGATGGTGAAAAATGCCAGAAACAAAAGGTCATAAGATTGAAGAGAACAGAAGATAACGTCAGATTAAGTCGGAAAGTCGATAGGCTAGGAATCAGTGAAGTTAAGCGTGAGAGGGAAGACAGAGCGAACGGAATTTTTAAGTGGGCAAAGCAGACTCTTGCAGCAGTCAAAAGTTTTAACAGGAATAAGCAGCACCATTTCCCGGTTTGGGTCGTGTTCTTGTCAATACTCTTTTGAGAAAGACTAATAATAAAAAGCAGTTAGTTCAGCTGTAATCAGATTGCACCAATTTCCTCAACACGTCAAGCTTGGCCTCGGGCCGAGCTTGGGGAGTAGAAGAACTCCCAGAACACTATCAACCAGGTAACAAAAGAATTTGTGCCCTTTAGGGCAGTGGTCAGCGCTGTTGGCTCACACCCGAATGGTCCCGAGTTCGAATCAAGTGTAAGACGAGAAGTTTTGACCTGTTTCCTTACACATGACGCACCTGTTCACCCGGGAATAATAACACCTGGGGGAAGGTTAGTCAGGGAAAACCAGCACAAACCTAACAGACAATATGAACCAGGCATAGGAAACCGAAGCAAAGTTTTAGATTTGCACCACCAAATAAAACAGAAAAATACCCCCCCCCCCACATAAAAAAAACAAAAATAAGGAGAAACAAATCTATCCAGGATTTCCCCAGCGGTTAAGGTGCTCAAGTCGAGGAGTCCTGAGAATTACTGTCAGTCTTCAGCAAAGTGAAGGAAGGGCCCCCAAGACCAGTTCCTCCATCTCATTGATTCGCTTTTCTTCTCAGCTGGTTCTATTGTCGGCCGGCCGCACAACCATTGTATCTGTGTGACTCTGTCCGTACATTGTGTCTCTTTATTTTTGCATGGGTGACTCCGGAAGATCTAGGCATTGATTTGAGATTCAATTTACGTTGGGAGAAATAAATCAGTGGATTCCACTTCTTTCGTCTCTCCTTTTGGAGAGACAGTCACTGAATGATTACATGGGCTTTCTCCTTTTTTCTTTAGTTTAAGGAGTATTGTTTGCGTGATTAAGATAAATTCTCGTTGTTTGATAGCAATTAATCCTCTGACACACACACACACACACACACACACACACACACACACACACACACACACACACACACACACACACACTGAACCAAAGAGCCGAAGCTCAACCCTGCAAGCACAAAAAGGTGAGTACACGCACATGCGCGCGCGCACAAACACACACACACACACACTCTGGGTACATCAGTTAATTGACGGTTGAGAGGCGGAACCAAAGAGTCAGACCTCAAAACTCCGCAAGCACAACTAGGTGAGTGCACACACACACACACACACACACACACACACACACACACACACACACACACACACACACACACACACACCTAAACATACACTCATTCGAGGCAGTGTCTCATCATTAGGCAGTGATGTGGTGGAGGCAGACTCCATACACAGTTTCAAATACAGATATGATAGACCCCAGTAGGATCAGGAATCTGTACACCAGTCGATTGACGGTCGAGAGGCGGGACCAAAGAGCCAAAGCTCAACCTCCTCAAGTACAGTAAGATGAGTACAATTATGTGAGTATACACACAACACATAAAGGGCGAACGGAGAGAAATCTTGGGTACCAAAGTAGCAGTAGTATGTGCTACTTTGTACTGTGTGTGTGTGTGTGTGTGTGTGTGTGTGTGTGTGTGTGTGTGTGTGTGTGTGTGTGTGTGTGTGTGTGTGTGTGTGTGTGCGCGTGTGTATTTTATTGACAATTATTTGTATTTCCATTACGTGTGTGATTTAAAGAAGAGTGATTCGAGCATAAGAAAAAAGCGAAACAATGATCGAGAAGAGTTCGAATACCACCAGTTGTGAATCATACATAAGGCTTATCATTTATAAATAAAGAGAAGGCTCCTGCATTAACTATCTAAAAAAGTATTTATCCAATGTCTTGTTACCTAAACAAATGGCTTTTGTTTCTTACTTTTATATGACTGTAAATGATAGTCGTGATCGAATGCAAGGCTGTCAAGGACCTATGATGTGCGTCCTACTCGAGCTATGATGTTGTGCGTCCCACGTCGAGCAATGATGTTTTGCGTCCCACGTCGAGCTATGATGTGCGTCCCACGTCGAGCTATGATGTTGTGCGTCCCACTCGAGCTATGATGTGCGTCCCACGTCGAGCTCTGATGTTGTGCGTCCCACGTCGAGCTATGATGTTGTGCGTTCCACGTCGAGCAATGATGTTGTGATTCCCACGTCGAGCAATGATGTTGTGCGTTCCACGTCGAGCTATGATGTTGTGAGTTTCACTATGAGTTTCCAGGCGCCCCAGTAGTGCTCCCCCAGCTGTGCCAGGCGTCAATAACCCAGCTGTTGGGAAGGCAGGCAACTAAGCCAATCAATCAGCCAGTCCCAGCTACTCCAAGAGAGGACTTTATGAGATCCTTCCGGAGGCTGCAGAAGCGCCAGAGGAAGTGTTTGGAATTCTTTGCTGCCTACTTTGATTACTCCTTTATCTACTACTTTAATAATGTCTTTGACAACTACCCATGTGACTTCATTGTTGAAAACTAAATGACTACTTTGAATATAACCTCAGAAACTCCTTCCTTGATCCGATCCCAAATTAAAAACATAAAATTGACTTTGCCTTGTACAAGCAATCACATACAAGGTATTGGTACTGTTTAAACATAATATATTTGTATTTAGGTAAGAAGATCCTATCGCTTAATTAATTAATCACAGATTATAGGCGTATCACGTCTCCAAATATTTAAGATTTATGCTAAAGTCTTTCTGACATCTTTGTGACTCATTGATTACTTTGGTTCTCATTTTTGTACTCACCCATTTGTGCCTGCAGGATTGAGCATTGACTCTTTGATCCCGAGTCTCATGACCGTTTCTCTGTCTTCTTGGTCATTTGCCTTTGTAATTTTGTATGTCGCTATCATACCTGCCCTGTTTTGTTTATCTTGACTGTGTGGTGAGGTTCAGTTCTCTCTATTATAATAGATCAGGAACGAGCCTTATTTCACATCTTTGAAGTTTTAAGTTATATTTTGTGTGTCTATTTTGAGTGTAGTATAATTAAATACCCATTAAATTATACTCGGTTCATAGTTTCAAACAATAAACAGTTTGCTTTCACAACCTCCTTCTTTAGTTCATTGCATTTCTCCACTACTCTCATGCTAAAATACAACTTTCTAACATCCCTATGACTCTTCTGAGTTTCAAGCATGCATAGATTCTTGCTCTGTTGATATTCAGTGTAAACATTTAGTTTATTTCCACTCTGTCAATCCCCTTAAATATTCTATATGGCTCTATCATGGTTTCCCGCTCCCTCCTCTTTTCTAACGTCGCCGGGTTCAGTTCTTTCACTCGCTCTTCATACTTCATTTCTCGCAATTCTGGGACGAACATCGTAGCAAACTTCTGAACCTTTTCCAGTTTCCTTTGTGTTCCTTCAGATGGGTGCTCCATGTGTGTGTGTGCGTGCGTGTGTGTGAATGTATTTATGTACGCGTGTGAGTGTGTGTGTGTGTGTGCACACCTTAGAACATTTCAAGTGCATGTATGTTTCTATTTATTTGCATTACCTGCTTCAATATTTATTTTTAATCTTGAAAATAACAGCATTTAACAAAATTCTTGTATTAATCTAACATCAGATATCAATCTTAGACATTGCTGAACTGCGAGTCAGTTATGAAGAGAACACATTTCCAAAACATAGAAAATGAGAACTCCCATTACAAAGATTGTATGCTGCATTTCGTTTTGAATAATGAGACTTGTATGTTAAATTTATGAGGGGTGGAGCGAGGAGCATTACTGAATAAATTCCTTGAATTATATACACATAACGCATATTCTAAATCAGCAAAAAATTGAGTCACGACTGAAAATATATGAAACCATTTCAACCAAAATGCTGCAAATTTATAGTTAATTGATTTCTATTTGTTTTGTGAGGGGCTGATGGGGGGGGGGGAGGAACTCATAATGTTTTCTTTTTATTTGAAATATGTTTTTGAATGTTTGCTTATATCGAAGAACACGAAATCAACCAGACAATTTTTACATGTGTTCGTGGTTTCTTAAACTCACACACACACACACACATATATATGTATAATATATATATATATATATATATATATATATATATATATATATATATATATATATATATATATATATATATAAACTTAAATAACCTAACAGCTTTTTTACTTAACATAAGCAAGGCACTGCACTCACGTCCCTAAGTTTACTGTATAATTACGTGTTAATCATATGAAATGGGAAAGTCAAAAGAAAGAGAGAGACAGACAGACAGGGAGGAAGAGAGAGGGGGAGGGAGAGAGAGAGAGAGAGAGAAACAGAGATACAGGGTTAAGACCACACCTGAGAGAGGTTCTCATATCGTGTCACGAACACCCCTGGCCATCTATACTCACCGTCCTTCATGGCGTCCTTCTGATCTGGCAGTGGAAGAAACAGCAGTTAGTCATAACTGAGCTCAATTAGTCAACACGTATTACCAACATGCTCTCAATTTCACCAACAAGAATATTCCTAGTCCGGATTCCCCATAAAACCCTTCCCCTCCCCCCCATCAATTCCCTAACTACTTAACACAAATGGCCACTTCACAATCGAGTCATCCGTACGCCTACACAAACATCCGGGTCAACCACAAAGCCGGAGTCAGGGGCCAGATTCACGAAGCAGTTACAAAAGTACTTACGAACCATTACATCTTTCCTCACTCTTTGGCGGCATTGGTTACATTTTTTAAACAGTTTACAAGCATGACAGCTTCCCAATGAGCTGTTGTTGTTATAAACAGCCTCCTGGTGCTTTTGAGCTCATTAACTGTTTAATAATTGTAAACAAAGCCGCCAAAGATTGAGGAAAGTTGTACAGGTTCGTAAGTGCTTGCGTAGCTGCTTCGTAAATCTGGCCCCAGGTATATAATAAAATGAGATTAGAAGTAGCTTCTGTTTACTCTCCAACAGACCCACTCCTATGTCTGTCTAGCCTACGCTTGAAGCAATCTACCGACCTTGCGTCTATTTTGCTGCTCAGAAACCTGTTCCATGAATTTACAAAGATTTATTTTCCCTAAAAGATATTTACACAATTTTTTTTCTCACCAAACTTATTTAACTCATATCCATTGTTTCAAGGTAATATATTTGATCTTACTATTGTCCCCCAATACCGTACAATTTCATCCATATGAATGTTTCAATTATGACCTTTCTTATTCTTTCTCTTTCAAGAGGAACGTAAAGTTAAGCTTCCTTAATTAATCCCTCTTTATATAGGTGGTTTGTGTTTACTTTATATAACAATAACAACACTGATCTTTATAATCTTAATTTGGTCCTATAAGATATCGTATTGCTAATATTTCTAGATAACAATATCAGTGATCTACTTGTCTTGAACCTTATTATATTTATTATTTTGAACATTAATTTCTTCACTTAATATTTCTCCTAATCATGACTCTAAGACCTTTTCAACATGATCATATTAACATTGTCCATTTGATCTCTTGTAATTCTGTTGTAATTACTTTGGCCAAGAACAATAACATTTGTAAGAATTAAACTGCATCTCCCCATTCTTCTTCCATATTTAAGAGTAACACACACACACACACACACACACACACACACACACACACACACACACACACACACAAAAGTGGAGGGAAATAGACAGGAAGCTCTAATTTACAGACCATTGTCTCTAACATAGATTACGTAAGGTATTGTAGAAATAATAAAAGATGAACTAACTAGACACTTGAAAAGAGTATGCTTAATAAAAGGGATTCAACTCAGTTTTTAAAAAAAAGTCAAATCTTGCAAAACAAATCTATGACGAGGTCTTTGGCAATACAAGATAACTAAAGATATGTAGATTGCATTTTTATACTGCTAGATATACCGTGAAAGTTTTACACTAGATACTAATAACCTAGAATAGAAAATTAAAGTAACTAGAAGAATAAATGAGACAATACCTAACAAACAAAAGCCAAAGTTACCGGAAGAGAGAGAATTCATAGTGATGATTGGGTAAGCAAGCGGAGTGCCGCAAGGGTCAGATCCATATCCCACACTGTTCCTATTATAAGTATTTGACCCAAAAGAGGAAGATAATTTTTTATTGGCTAAAAGAGCGATTAGTCAATAGGAGCCACTGAGGAGGATGCGAACCTGCACACTTGTTACTTCCAAGCCCACTACACCAAGATATGGCAAAGCAATCCAGCCTGGAATTCAACTGAATCCTCTAGGGGTCCTGAAGCTTCCACTGAAGCCCAATCTGGGACCCACATTGTAAGGTGTGACTCTTAGGGTGATCAAGATTTCTGCAAAATATAACGTAACAATTCCACTTCAAATCACTCTGAATTTCTCTTGCCAACAGGGCATTTTTGAAAACATTTTATTGTGTCAGTGCCTATTTGTTTTTAGATAATGTTCAAGATAATTTGCCCTCTCCTGATGCCCCTCTTCCCCACCCCCAATCTCAGGCAACCCCACTCCACCATTCCATATTCCTGGCTCTGTCCTCTCCATTACTCAATATGAACAAGACCTTCCTTGCAGTATAATATGTCCTGAAAATTTCGAGACTTTTTCCAGTCTTTCTTTATATTACATACAGAGACCGAACAAGAATATAGAAAAAAACTGTGACAATACATATGTAAACCCTGAGAGGTATCCGTGTTGGGGATTTACATTTAGAAGAAAATCAGAAAGAAACCAGATGATACTGAGAAGAGAACCAAAGGAGAACCAGAAAACATGACAGAGGAGAATCAGTGAACTGTCCGCAATAATTCCACAATCTCTTTAATTCGAGGGGGCAGGGGGGGGGGGAGGGGGCTGGAGGCGCCGGGCGACCAGACCAAGCACCGTGTTCTTTACTTATGCAAGCGGGGGTCTCTCTCTTGCTGTGTCACACGACAATTACTTAATAACACGGGGTGACATAGGGCCGCTCAAACTCTCACTGATATAGAATGTGATCTCCAGGGAGAATACAACCGCCTTTCCTGCTCTCCCCTCCCCTCGTTTCCAGCTCAACCCCTCTCCTATCACCCTACTTCTCCCTTTTGGCTATCTCTCTCTCTCTCTCTCAACCACCCTTTCTCTCTGTTTCCGATCTTCTACTGTTTTGTATCGAACTTTCTTCGAACTTTTTTTTCCTTTTTTATATTAAAACTTACTCTTGATTTTGGATTGGTGTACAAATGTTACATTCATTATATTATTTTGCAGTCGCCGGGGATAAAACAAAATTATGCAGCATATAAAATATATGTACGATATCTTCTAGAACTGAAATATAGGTGATTTAGCCCTCATAAACATAGTATCAGATCTCTTCATCTTGAGATGATTTCGGGGCTTAGTGTCCCTGCGGCCCGGTCCTCGACCAGGCCTCCTTTTTGTGACATACCCTCAGGAAGCAACCCGTAGCAGCTGTCTAACTCCCAAGTACCTATTTACTGCTAGCTGAACTGGGTCATCAGGCTGAAAGGAGCGTGCAGAGGCCAGAGTGAAAGAAGTGTGCAGTGGCCCAGGGTGAAAGGCCCGAGCATTGGTCCAGGGTGAAAGGCTCAAGCAGTGGGCCAGGGTGAAAAGACCGAGGAGTGGGCCGGAGTGGAGGTAACGGGCATCTGTGGCTGACAGGGACAAATTGAGAGGCAAACAGTCATCTAAAGACAGTTAGAGAAACCTTGCTCGACGCGTCAGCCGTCACCCGAGGCTTGGAGAGAACGAGGGCGAGGCGGGAAGGTACGAATGGGCTGCGTGTGTACGAGTCCCAGCCTTGCGGGTTACTTTGCCATGGTTCCGAGGATCAACTAACCGCTGGGCAGCGGTTAGTTGCTTCTGGAATCTTTCCTTATTAAGACTATGCATAGCAAAGTCGATCGAGCTTCTGCCTCACGCCCGTGGGGTCGGCGGCTCGAGTCTCAAGTACTCAGGTGAATATATATATATATATATATATATATATATATATATATATATATATATATATATATATATATATATATATATATATATATATAATATTAGATAATGATAATGTCAGATCACGAAGGAAGGATCCCCGAAGCATGTTAACAACTTGCTTCTGGGAATGGTAACACAGAGTCGGCCTAAAAGATTTTTTAATACTAATTAATCGCGGGCAAAAGGATAGCGAGGTACATCAGCAAAGCCATGAATGAAATGGTAAGGCTATTAAAATAGGTCTCCATCCCGACGCTGGGCATGGGGTAGGGGGCACTCTGCTCCCCGAGCGATGGGCACCGATCTGCATCTGGCAAGGATTAATGCTCGACAACCCTTTACAGCCTTTATGACTCGGGGGCCCCTACAAGTGCCACCAGATATATATGCTTAGTGCATCCTGGAGATAACCACTTTTGGCTAGGATATCCCAGTCATATTCAAGTGATTTGTATGTGGTTCAGATGGTATCAAAACTATTGAGGGGCTAGGATATCCCAATCATATTCAGGTGCGTTGTATGTTGTGTAATCTACGTAGAATGATTCTAGGTAAAGATATCCATGTGATATGTAAATGCTAAGCTATCCGTGCCTACAGGAAGATATAACTCTAGGTCCCTTCCGGCTATCAGGTATCTGGTTCATTTATTACTTTCGATGTTTCAGCTTTATCACTTTTAAACTTCGTGCTGTGAATGGTGGTGACAACGGCCACCTCCTCTCTCTCTAAGAGTGTTTCACGTGTTCACCGCACTCTCTGCGTGCGAGAACTCACGTACATATATTTTTTCCCCATTTCTGTTTCTAACTTCAACCAGTGCCTCGTCTTTCTACTTTCTCCTCGTGTGAAATATATGTACAAGGCGGATTTATAAAGTAAAACTGAGCGTAGCAGTTATTGGAGCATCAAAGGTATAAATTTAAAATTATTTTTCTATATTTTGAAAATGTGGTGAAAATGTGCATGTTATGCCATTGAACTGTTGATATAATGCGTGTGGACCGAGACAAACCTTCGACATTGCAAGTTCATTAACAGGAAGTGTAAAAAATAAGTCACATGCATAAAATCTATGAATACTGCTTCCCGAATATAGAATCTGTGCGTGCGTGCTCTGTGCATGCATTACTTGGAAGATGACGTCATCAGCTACGACGGTGGAAACAAGCAGTGTTGCGTATACTGTATGTATATATTCGCAACAAATATACATACATTACTACACCACACTTGCTTTGGTTGGTGTAGTAGTAGTAGTGTGAAGCATCACACTGGCTCCAGCGCTAGTAATTAGAACGAACACGTCACCTTACTTCCAAGTACTTTGAATTGATACCCAAAAGACGCAAAAGGCATTCCATTATCCTAATTTAGCTGAAGACTGTTTTCACGAACATATCAGATAAGAAACGCCATAGTAGCGATTAAGACAGGGCAGGTTTTGGGACTTAACCAATCAAAAACAAGATCTCAAAGGTTACTATTGGATAACGAGGACGCGTATATTGCTTACATGGTATCTCTAAATCATCTATGGCCCGTTGCCTGCATGGAAGATTGGCAGAGAAACAGCAGAGAAAGCCATGAAAACATCGAAGGAAGACCAATTTGAATCTAAGGAGTAGTAGGCAACTAACTAAAATGGCGCCAGTTTGTTCCTTTAATTGTCATACTATGTTATCTTGAGGTTATCTTGAGATGATTTCGGGGCTTTAGTGTCCCCGCGGCCCGGTCCTCGACCAGGCCTCCACCCCCAGGAAGCAGCCCGTGACAGCTGACTAACACCCAGGTACCTATTTTACTGCTAGGTAACAGGGGCATTAGGTGAAAGAAACTCTGCCCATTGTTTCTCGCCGGCGCCTGGGATCGAACCCAGGACCACAGGATCACAAGCCCCGCGTGCTGTCCGCTCGGCCGACCGGCTCCTTTGAGTGTTGTGAGTGAGTGTGAGTGTTGTGTGTGTGTCAGTTATTTATTTGTCGGTGTGATATGCTACATTAAAGAGCCTTTGTCACATGATAGCTGATTCCTTGTCGTTATTGTCCGAAAGTAAGATTTAGAAATGTTGACCAAACCAAACACTAGATAGTGAAGGGACGACGAGGCTTCGGTCCGTCCTGGACCATTCTCAAGTCGATTCCCACAATCGACTTGAGAATTGTCCAGGACGGACCGAAACGTCGTCGTCCCTTCACTTTCTAGTATGTGGTTTGGTCAACATATTTCAGCCAAGTTATTGTGACTCCTCGTCTGCACAAGATTTAGAAATGTTCAATAGCGATTGTTCATTCGTTGTAATTATTGTCCCTGCTTATCCTTTCCCCTCATCCAACCCGTCATCATCATCCATCAGCCACACACCCGTCAATTACCCCCTCCCCCCCCACTCATCCACCCGTTGCCCTTCCATCCGTCATCCTCTTCCTTCCTCCTCCTCCCCCCAAATGGTCATCTGGTTCCTCCGCCACCCCCCCTCCTCTTTACCACATATCTGTGAATAAGGAACACACCACAAACTCCCACGTCCCTCCCCACTCACACCTCACACACGCACTCATTACTTCCTCATTCACACCTCATACTTTTCCAGGCACTTTTACCTCACACACTTCACACTCCCCTAACATTTCTCACTCACAAAGCATGGCCTCCTAACATTCATAACTCACAATTCACACCTTACACCCATCTTACGTCACGTAACATCTCACAACCTCCATATATACCTGACTCATAACGCCTAGCATTCCCCCCCCCCCCCCACTCACCAGCTCCCTCACACCATCCCACCAATCTCACGTTCTCTGGCCACTGAACACAACAGTTGAAAGTGAAAAGTTCAGCTCAGCTGAACTTGGAAGCAAATGTTAATAAATAATCTTCATTTGCAATTTCCCACTGCTTCATAATTACCATTCTAATAGCTTCTAACCATTTTTATATTATTTCACATGTTCGTGTTATCTATAAAGAACAAAGATAACAAAAATTTCACGAATTAATCATAGCCTACAACAGTGACTCGACTTTCTGAAAAGTAAATTACCTGAATATTTAAAAATGTTCCCAGTTTTTACTTGAAGCAGCTGTCAGGAAGAGAAATAAAATACACACACACACACACACACACACACACACACACACACACACACACACACACACACACACACACACACACACACGAATTTTCTGAATGGCTACGAGAAACAGATGAAGAACAGGGGCAGATTCACGAACCAGTTACGCAAGCACTTATGAACTTGTACGTCTTTCCTCAATCTTTGCCAGCTTTATTTACAATTATTAAAGAGTTAATGAGCTTAGAAGCACCAGGAGGCTGTTTATAACAATAACAACAGTTGATTGGGAAGTTTTCATGCCTGTAAAGTGTTTAATAAATGTAACCAAAGCCGTCAAAGATTCAGGAAAAATGTACACGTTCGTAAGTAATTGCATAACTGCTTCGTAAATCTGGTCCGAGCCAAAATCCATGATGAAGATTATATTAAGGTGTTTGAGGATAAGAATTTTGCCAGGCACACGAAAGAGTAGAATTTGTAATAAAAGCACTAGGGAAAATATACTATTATACCGATACGACGTTTTCGTGCGAAAGCTTTGAACACCGTACTCACGTGTAAGCTTCATACACTGTACTCATGTGCAAACTGCACACACTGTACTCATGTGCAAACTGCACACACCCTATGCATGCAAAAGGCTTACTACACTGTACTGTGGTAATAACTCTACAGCAGCAGATTTAAATTCTATTTAATGGAGCGAACGAAGTTATAATTTATTACGACGTGGCGAAACAATGTAATTGAATACTAATAAAAAAATTAGAGTGAGTTATTTCATGTGCATTTACGTATATTTTTGGAATGAAATAACTTTTGTCGCTGCTATTATGAGCATCTCTTAAATCACATCGTAGGCAAATAGACAGAAGATATATGGATGAAGTCACAATGTTAGTATTTATATAGTGGGGCTCACAAAATTAACACACACACACACATATATATATATATATATATATATATATATATATATATATATATATATATATATATATATGCAAGCTGCAAGCTTGCAGTTTTATATATTTTATATACAGCTTAATTATTTTATATATAAAACTTTCAGATGAATAAATTAATAACAATGAACAAAAACAGAAATGGGAGTCAATAAAAACACAAGAATGCCATGTGGAACTAGGAAGACACGTAGCATCAATAAATACAGGAAGTAATTTCTTATATTTCGACTGATAATGGTCTCCCAATTTATCAGTTTTGTACAGGAATCATCAGTTATTTTCTCTACTTGCATCCCATCAACTCTTATCTCATCAGCACTCTCCCTTAGATGCCATTCTGTAGCCACATAAAATAACTTTCTGTTTCTTTCTCTACACTCGCAGGACTCTTCCTCAAATATGCATAAGACACCAATCGTTTGTCCTATTCCACTTGAATATCTCTCGCATAAAAAATGTCAATAAATAAGGGACAAATGGCAGAAATCACGACAATAAGAGAGGCGAACTACCAGCATCCCCCACACGTCACTACCTTTATTGGTAACAAGAGTTACGACCGCTTCAGTACTGACCTTCCCCTGGCTCCACCACTCCACCTGCGCACCCAGCTCACACCACAACACCTGCTTACTTACCCTTTATCTGTCCATTTTTCTAAGTTAAGAAAAGCTAACTAGATTAGCAACGATACAACTCCTATTTCTCTATTCTTTAATACTACTTGTGTAATTGATTCTTTTATTGCATTTAAACAATAAACTACTTACTATTATTCTCTCTAAGATTTTGCTATTTAGGAGACTAAGAAGCTAAAGTTATCTAGAAGATTAGTTAGTTCTCTCACATGTGTTTATAAAACCAACTAATACTTATATGTAACAGACTGTTAGATATTGTTCTATAACAAGCCCACGAATAATACCTGGATGAGGTTCAGAGCTTGACTTGTGAAAGCTTGGTCCAACTGGCTGTTGCTTGGAGCAGCCCGCAGGCCCAAATATCCCTGATCACCCCGGCATGTCTTGCAAGAAAAAGTGTCCAGTTTTCCTTGAAGACTTCCATTTTTGTACAGACAAATTTTTGTTATACTTGCAGTGAGGCTATTGAACAACCGAGGACATCTGATGTTCATACAGTGTTCTGTGTCACCTCTCCTCCTCATTGGCTCTATTCTGCATTATTCTTCCGTATCCTTCATTCCAGTATGTTGTTATTTTACTGTGAATATTATGCATAATAGATTGTTTGCCACAAGCCCACTAACAATTATGCCTAATAGATTGTTGAGGAGAGCTCTACCTCAAGTCCACAAATAATTAGGTCTTTCATATAACCGAAAGAGTCAGAGCTCAAACCCCCGCCATCACAACAAGGTGAATACATATTCCCAAATCACACATCTGAAAATGAAGAAAAGACGACGTTTCGATCCGTCCTAGACCATTTTCTTTTTACCTAAATACATAATTTATCAATAAAGGTAAACTATTTGGAGAATAACAATATTTAAATATGAAGCTCAAAATAAAGATAAAGAAATTGGGTTTCTCACGGAAGTAATAGAAAACTTCATCTTCATGTTAGCACATTGGGAAAAAGAGGGTAATGACCCCCTTTAGTTTCCTACCAAACAAAATTGTGGACTACTGTACTGTATATAGTGAGGCCAAGAAATATAGCTTCAAGCTGATATTTAATGTTACAGATTATAGTCGTAAATTTCGGAGATTTAAATGAATATTTAAACTACATTAACTTGAATAATAACAATAATAGCAATCAAAAATAATAGTAATCAAAATAATAATTATTAATAATAAGTAATTTAAATACAAAGCACTGTTGAAGGTTAACCCTGTAGGTGGTGGAAGGTTGTCCTTCAGCTCCTACACCACTTCGGAATGAAGGAAGAGCATTTGACAATGTAGGAAGTTCTCTTGACAATAAAGAAGGACCATTTGATAATGCACAAGGATCCCTTGATAAAGGAGGACCCTTTGATAATTGAGGAGGGCCACTTGGTAATGGAGGAGGACCCCTTGATAATCGAGAAAGATCACTTGACAACGGAGGACGACTGCCCTTCACCACCAAGTGACAACATTTACCCAGGCTTTGGACTCGTGTAGCCCCCAAACGACCCCGCTGGAGACAATGTGAAGAATACTCATAACAAATGGCGTTCTTTTTACCCAACATTTCTAATTTCCCCGACAGTTTGTTCGTCCACCCATCTAGAGCCTTGGGTGAGAGCTGCATGCAGAGCCCTGTGTGCCAGCTGGGTAGCTCTAGTGCCAGATAACAAGTACACAACATCGCTTTAATGATAATCTATGGACCATGACAACTGGGGCGTCTGAGGCTTATTCCGCTGCCAACACCAGACGAGGCGCGCCTTCCTACCACCGACAACCATCAGCACTACAAATATCACCACTACCACCACACGTACCAACACCACCAGCGTCACCTACCGCAACTACCTTCTTTAATCTCGCCATTATTACCAGCATCACTCCTCCAGGACGAGTTTAGGGCACCACAACACCTCTGAACCACCAAGTGTATTATAGAGAGCAACAACTGTACCTTGAGCTACATACCTTTACCTGCTTGGTGGTCTGTGTTCGAAGCTTCAGCCACCGTGAAGATCGCCTCCGGCTTCACCACCATTAGCTGTACGGAGCCTGGGACTGCGATCACCACCCTCCACTCTCAACCACAAGTGTCTTCACCACCAAACACACTCCCTCATCACCACCTTCCCCTGGACCGTGGTCGCCCCCGCCCCCTCCCTAGCAGTACCACCCTCACCAAACACCACTACCACCCCTCCCTCGCTAACCGCCACCCTCCTTCACTAACCATCACTCTCTCTCGCTAACTACCTCCAACCTATCCTAACCACCACACCATCTGACAGCACTCTGGGATCGTAGTCCTAAGGACCAGCCGAGGCAGTAATACGTGGGCAGAAATTCTTTCACCTGATTTCGCTGTTCACCTATCATTAAACAAGTATCTGTGAGGGGTGCTAATCTAAGTCATTTCAAAATTAACTATATCAGCAGACAAAAAGGTTGCTAGTCAATGCATTAGTGGTCGACCTTGGAAATAAATATTGGTAAGTACAAACACACACACACACACACACACACACATACACACACACACACACACTCACACACTCACACACCAGGACCAATAGGCCCCGCTGCCCCTGGGTCGAGCAGTGTAGGTGATGGGACAAACAATAGCAGCACATCTCGGTAATGCCTGAATTTATGGCCCCCAACAATCATTAGCTAAGATAACGCGGCGTCCCGGAATACCACACCAGGCCAGTCTGTCTCTCCGTTGTCGACATGTGGAACTTTTCTGACTGCACAGCTTGGCTGAAAGGTCTAGTTGGTGGAAGTTTGTTACCCAGATGGGAGGTGTGTGTGTGTTTGTGTGTGTGTGTGTGTGTGTGTGTGTGTGTGTGTGTGTGTGTGTCTGAGGGCGCGTGCGTGCGAATCACGTCCAAATTCGTTTGCGGGGTCTCGGCCTACCTCCTGCCCCTAAATACATCTATGTTGATATTTATCTCATGTTATCAAGTCAATGCTATTTGTTCCGTCTCTTCAGTACGATATATATATATATATATATATATATATATATATATATATATATATATATATATATATATATATATATGTATGCGAACAAGCCTGAATGGTCCCCAGGACTATATGCGACTGAAAACTTCGTTGCTCCTGGGAGTATGGGTTCGAGTCACTTCTGGGGTGTGAGTTTTCAGTCATATACATATATATATATATATATATATATATATATATATATATATATATATATATATATATATATATATATAAACTGTTTGTAAATATGAATGCGTGTAAAGAGAGAGAGAGAGAGAGAGAGAGAGAGAGAGAGAGAGAGAGAGAGAGAGAGAGAGAGAGAGAGAGAGAGAGAGAGAGAGAGAGAGAGAGAGAGAGAGACGAGGCAGGGCAGGAGGGACCATGAAGGACTGGTGGTGATAATATGTTTATGGTACCTGGCCGTAAATCTCCCGTTTGGCTTAGTGTTTCAGTGAATCTCAATGAAGTACAAACAAGGATCCCAATGATGCACCCACAGCGCTCCGCCCACAGCGGTCCGCTCACAGTTTATTATTAACATCTTTATTGACAAAATTAATTACAATTTTGCCTAATCTGAGGATTTTGATAGTCTTATTAAATTGAGGTTAATGCTAGTATTCACTGTCACGCAGGACAGAGGGTCATACATAAGACAATAGGCCTAAACTGTTGGCTGAAGCACATATATATCATGGTTACAATCAATGTTTTAATGTGTGGATATGTGAAAACAACTTTCTATTGTGCACTGCCACACAAGGGCAGGGATGGGTTCATAAGTGATACAGCTTAGAATATAAGTAGAAATTGTTCTTCATTCTTTAAAATGGACAAGCAAATTTTGGGTAAATTGTTAGGATGAGTATTAATTTAAGTATTTAAGAGTATTAATTGCACTTATGACCAAAATAAAAGTAAAATAAAATCGCATCTTTAGCTTAAAATAAACCTTCGGTATTTTCCCACACTATAGTATAACCTGTTTTGAAAAAGTGGCGTAATAAAGTTCCTGAATTTGTAACCTAAGTGATTGTTACAGCGAAGTTATTTGTTATTGATAAGCTGAAGCTTGGATGGATCGCCGTATGACGTTGCTTCTCAAGCATTTCATATTTTTTTAGACTGAATTGCAAATGTTCAATTATTATTTTCAGTAGATGGGGTTCCAGACGGTACCCGGATATATATATCTCTATTCTCCATCTCTTTGTTTTCATCTCTCTCTCTCTCTCTCTCTCTCTCTCTCTCTCTCTCTCTCTGTATACTTACATTCCTTATTTCTCATTACACACTTTGCGATATTAGGAAAAATAGACTTTTTTGGGGAACTGATTCATGATTGTATTTGTTTATGCGTATGTAAACACTGTAGTGCAACAGAAAACACCAGACACACAAATAAACACTAACTGAAGGCAATACTGAAGGAAAAGTGTGCAGATAAGAAATTATGATGACATTCTAAATTTTTTTGGAATCGATTTAGTAGACAAATTATTGTTAACAATAAGAAATAGTGGAACGAGGAACCTTTGCAAGAAATTCAAGGTGCAAGTGAACCACTGGAATTATTGTTATATTTTACAGTGTAAGTATAAATATAATAAGCAAAAAAGTCATCCGGTTGAAGCAAATTCTATAAACAGCTTCAATAGGAAAACAAAACAATACGTTCAAAGATTTGGCCAGTTCACCAACGAACCAGTTGCTAGAAAAGCAAGGACCTTTGCTCAGTCCTTTCACCACATGCAGATAAGTACATCTTGGAACGTACACATACACACACATTCATTTTTGGGGCAACACTCGAAGGGGAATTGCCTAATTTAACAGGTAAGTAATATTCAGAGCGAAGAATAGTAGACTAAAGGGATACATGTTGAAAATTGAGACAAAACTGAGTCAAAGAGGTGTCAAAAGGTATTTCTTCAGTATATTGTTTGCAAATAAATTAAATGGATCAGATGAAGAAGTTGTCAATGCACTATATCAAGTACTGATATTATTTACAAAAAAAAAAAGCATGAAAGGGGCTTAAGAGCAAATATTTTTACTTTCAAATACATCTTGGTAAATTTATCCTAGTGAGTAAACAAAGATATGTTGCACGAACTCTGATGCACTTATTAATAAGCAGATAAAAAAAGGAAATCTATTCAGAATCAACAGCAGTCTTAGAGACAAAACTCACAGAAATAATATTAATCAATGCTATTTTCGGCATTCTGTATATGAAGGAAAGAATTGACACAAAGGATACGAGTTACACCTCTGAAAGAAAGATAAGGAATGTAAATAAATACAATGCAGAAACAAATAGTTAGTCTTTGTCATGGGAATCATAAGATAAGTGAAAAGTTGTAATAGTGATAGATTGACCTCCACTGCCTCCACTGAACAAAAGATAGCCAAGTCAAGAACACGAAGATGCAAACAGTGTGTTTAGAAATATCCCAAGGAGCATATTGATAATCAGCTAAATTCCTAATCACTGGTGACCAACTAAGAAGAAATAGGATATAATGGAATGGGATGCATGAGAAGCGGATATAAAACAGATATAAACGAGCCAAACAAGTAGAGAGAGACTTCCTCATACAATATTGCAAGAAGATATATTTAGGAGTGAAAGACACATGTAAAACCTGTCAATAAGATTTGACGTAATGTTTATCTATAGTGGAGGTGACATTGGAAGGATAGCAGAGGAAAGTTCACTGGGGACAAGTGATGATATAGGCACACAGAAAAAAAATTGGAGAATTAGACTGGCATACAGGGGTGAGAATTATGAAAAAAAAAGAATAGAGACTTCCTAGGATAAATTTACTACAAGCGATAATTGGAGATAAATACCACACAGGAAATTTTGAAACTTTGATACTGTACCAGGTAATGAAAGGAGGAAAGCTGAGGAAACATACCAATATTCCAATGGAAAAACTAAATTAATCTGTAGCTCAATATAGATTGCCTCAATGATAAAAGGCGTGTAAATAGAAAATTGATAAATGAACAAAGATTGTATAATACAAAAGAAACGTGACTAATACAACAGGTTGGAAATAAGTACATGAGATACCGACGGAAGTCAGAAGAGGAGCATGGAAATGATGCATCACTGAGAGCACAGGAACAACGAAACAGTTGCCCAGCCATATCAGAAGGAAAAAATGGACAAACAATATATTGCAAGGAAGTATTTTATATAATGACCAAAAGACTTGCAGGAAAATATATTCTATTCTCATGTTCTCTGGCATTACTCCAAAGTCCTATTTTTCCTTCTGGCTTCTTGTCTTCACTCTTAAATTATGCTACTTTACACTTGTTGGGACAGATCTTTTGGTACAATTTCTCTGACAAAGTTTGTAGCTTGTTCACGTTGCTCTGTAGTATCATGCGATCTGGAGAGTTTTTCATATACTGTATAAGGAAAAGTAGGGGTAGAAGGTCTGAACCGAATGGATCCCTTTTAACATTTCCAATCCATTCTTGACATTTCATCTCTCGCTATAATTCTCCGATTCCAGTCTGTCAGGTACTGTCTTGACCAGTCAAGTACGTTCCCAGTTATTTTATCATGTTTTTTTTCAATGTGCAAGTCAGTCTGATATGAGGGGACACTGTCAAAGATTTTTAAGAAGTCTAAGAAATGACACACACAAACACACACACACGGTGTACTGTGTGTGTGTGTGTGTGTGTGTGTGTGTGTGTGTGTGTGTGTGTGTGTGTGTGTGTGTGTGTGTTTGTGTGTGCGCGCGCGCGTATGTAAACGTGTACACAAAAATAATAGAAAAAAACTAGACATACGATATTTGGAAAAATCAATGAAAATTATTTACTGAGGTCTTCAACGACAAAAATAAGTGCTCTCGTGTCAATAGATATTAAAGACAAGTACTACACTCCAAACATATGTAACGGAGCTCACGTAATTTCCCCTGTGTGAGCTCGTCGTACACACCCAACACCGGGCCTCTAATGGAGGTAAAATTCCTTGGCAGGCAACAAGCCTCAGGTGTCCCTGAGGAAGACATCTCTACTAATGGTCAGTTGGACGTTCGTCGCCGGAAAATGAAAGACAGTTCCCACAAAGAGGAAAAAACAAAACTAAAAAATATGTTTCAGGGGGGTTGAATCGTTGTAAGATTCAGTGTTAAATAATAATCTTGGTTGACCCTTAGTACGTGCCATTGTTTTCTTTGGATAATAAGCATATCAACAATTACAGTAAAAATCGATCCCTTGAACTTTATTTTTTAATCGATGACTCACCATTGTACTTGTTCAAAAGTTCACAGGGGCATAATTGAGAGGCTCTCAGGGGAATAGTTTAGGAGGCTCCCATTAGCATAGTTCACGGGGCTCTCATTAGCATAGTTCACGGACTCTCAGGGGCATAGCTCATGGACTATTAGGGGAATGGTTCATTGACTCTCAAGGGCATAATTTAGAAACTCTCAGGGGCATAGCTTAGGGGCTCTCAGGGGCATAGCTAATGACACTCAGGGGCACCGTTAATAACACGGGAATAGTTAAGGGGCTCCTATGGGTATAGTTTATGGATTCTCAGGGGCATAGTTTAGGGGATCTGGGGCATAGTTTAGGGAATCTCATGGGCATAGTTTAGGGGGTCTCAAGGTAATAGTGTAGGGGAAGGGGGGGGGGGGGGAACAGTGAGTGAGAAAAACAGTGTCCGTAATTATTTGATATTGATTTCGGGCTGGAAATAAACGAGTGGGCTTGTAAAGGAAGCCTCCCTTGCCATCTAACCAAGGAACATTAATCATACAGCTCCTGTGTGAATAGATGGGGAACTAATCCACAACACATGTGGGTGCTTCCCACTACTGTGCCTCAACATGTGGGTGCTTCCCTCTACTGTGCATCAACATGTGGGTGCTTCCCTCTACTGTGCATCAACATGTGGGTGCTTCCCTCTACTGTACCACAAGATATGGGTTTGCTTCCCCCAAATATATGTCCCTAATTCACACTGAGAAGTTTTCTTCACTCACACTAAAATCCACACAGTTTCGTGTAGCCCCAATATTGCGCTGGTAAACAAGAGGTCAGTTCTTAAGTTCGTATTTCTATCATATTATCGTGTGTGTATTTATTATTTGTATTTGCAGAACCGAGCTGTAAGCTGTTGGACCTCTCCTTTCTAACCAATTTATTGATCATCTATTATATTTACTAACAGATATTTAATGCACACACATACACATTCCCAGGAAGCAGTCCGTCGCAGCCGTCTAACTCCCAGGTACCTATTTACTGCTAGTTGAACAGAGGCATCAGGGTGAAAGAAACTTTGCTCGTTGGTTTCCGCCTCGGCTGGGAATCGAACCTGGGCCCTTAAGATTACGACTCCTGAGTGCTCTCCATTCAGCCGCGAGGACCCCGTGTTCGTGTGTGTGTGTGTGTGTGTGTTTATGCGTGATAGTATTAGGCAATTTTTTCAGGGATATAATTAATTTACATTACATCTACACAATGCCTACGAGAAGTTTACAATAAACTAAGCAACTCAAATTTTATAAATAATATTAAGCTATAATAAGACAATCAATGGTGTGGTAGTTGCAACCCGTTCTCGCAAATTCGTAAAGTCAATATTGACTTATTAACTACGTGCATAGGTGACATACTAAACATAATAGATACCCTTAAAAAGATTCATAGAAAACACCGACCTTACCTAACCTTGTTAGTATCTTAAGATAAGCATCTTATTGCTTCGTAATTACAATTATTACTTAACCTACACCTATTATAGGTTAGGTAATAATTGTAATTACGAAGCAATAAGATGCTTATCTTAACATACTAAGTAGGTTAGGTAAGGTCGGTGTTTTCTATGAATCTTTTTAAGGGTATCTATTATGTTAAGTATGTCACCTATGCACATATTTAATAAGTCAATATTGACTTATTTAATTTGCGAGAACGGGTTGGGTAGTTACGGTACTGTGTATGTTTAGGGGTGATCCTAGATGTCATGGGTTAGAATTCTGGTCGGTTCATTATGAGTTATTAGAGATTATATATATATATATATATATATATATATATATATATATATATGTACATATATATATATATATATATATATATATATATATATAATATATATATATATATATATATATATATATATATATATATATATATTATTATTATTATTATTATTATTATTATTATATCATAGTCTCTATGACATAACCCATTTAGGATTCGAACCTGGGTGGCCAGGGGTCACCCACCCAACCGCTTGTCCAGTACTAATAGCACTCGACTATCGTGAACTTCTGATAATTACGTCTTATCAGCACACTGTACTACTGCTCGCCCGCTGGCTGCTGGTAGTACATGTGACTGCGGCACTAATGTACCTTATGTGTTGCTTATTGCTAAATCTGTACAAATGAGGTACAATTCTACTCTCTAACACTACGCGGTAAAGGAATGTTGGAGATGTGTTTTACTTAAGGCTTAAAAATACCTTATTTTATCCTGATCATACCGGAATTAAATACTGTAACCCACCTCTCTAAAGTTAACCTTTGAAACAGCAAAGTATTTTTGTTTCCGATTGTTAATGATTATATATATATTCTTAAGACCCCCTTAAACACTTAACAAATATTGACAAAGTTTAGCAAATTACAAACTATTAAATTATTTACCTTTCAAAAAATTTAATACATAATACACGATACACATTACAAAATAAAAATACAATCTATTTATTGTTTCACAAAAACATCAATGAAACTGTACGAGTTAGAAATCTTCATATAAAAAAATATATTATTTTTTTTCCTGATTGCCATATATATATATATATATATATATATATATATATATATATATATATATATATATATATATATATATATATATATATATATATATATATATAATACGTTTATATGTATTAAATGATCAGTTATTTTAATTGTTAACTTGGGAAACAATAGGGTTTGGAGTCCTATTCAAGGAGGATTCTATCTATTCTACCTCCCATCTGAACACTAGACTCTAATTTCTAGACCATATATATATATATATATATATATATATATATATATATATATATATATATATATATATATATATATATATATATATATATATATATATATATATATATATATATATATATATATATATATATATATATATATATATATATATATATTGGTAGCAGTCTTTTCTGTAGACATATATTATTAAATATGACCGAAAAAGAAGATTAATATTCTTACTTATCTTACCTTAATCTTACTAATCTTAAAGTAAGATTATTAATCTTACTTTTTCGGTCATATTTAATAATATATATATATATATATATATATATATATATATATATATATATATATATATATATATATATATATATTTAGACCAAGAGAAATCACACTTCTGAGGGTCTCAAGAATCGCGCAGCTATATATTGGCGCTGAAGCTACATCAAATTATTGTCATTAAAGTAATCTTAAGAAATTTTAAATTAATTTCTAATGAACCCAGTCAAGAATCGCTTTGAAATAAGCAATTTATTCTTGCAAGAGAATCGAATTAATAATTCGTAATAAAAGCGATGTTTCTTAGCCGAGCACTAATTATGAGTAACCTAACAGATTTTCTACAATTCGAAATTAGCAGCGGTGATTAACTAGCCTGATAAAGCCGAGAAATACTAAGAATTCTTTACTAATTCCTGCAAATCCTGTCCCCCATTGCAAGAGATGTTAAGTAATTCCCATTTATTCTCCGTAAAACTTTACAGTAATCCTAAACAGAATTACATAAAAAAAATCATTAATCTACCGTAAATCCAACCAGAGAATCTCCAGTCAAAGAGTCACGAGAATCCTTCATTAATCCCAAATTGCCAAGAGCCGACAGCGGCCTAAGCTAGACGAAGAGCCCGCGTAACTAGGTCGGACGTTTGCGTCGGGCTTGACTCCATTCTGCCGTTTCATTGGCCACCTCTAGTTCTGTCTTGCTTCATTGGCAACCTCTAGTTCTGTCTATCTTGCTTCATTTATCACCTCTAGTTCTTTCTATCTTGCTTCATTGGGAACCTGTCCCAATGTCCCAATGAAGTTCTGTTTATCTTGCTTCATTGGTCATCTCTAGTTCTGTCTATTTAGCCTCAAGTTACTATTCTGAACTTCAAATCAAACACAAATTGCTTTCATATGCCCCTTTTTCTTAATTTTACACACAGCGACAATGAAGATTAAATAATATTTCTTTGGAATTGAATTTCCTTTTCGCCAAACTCAAGTTTTGACTTTTAACAAACTTTGCCCAACCTCTATACTTTGTTTTCAAACTTACACATATCACCGAGTGGTGTCATGGTATTTCAATTGTCTCTTCAAATAAAACCACAAGTTTGTGGAAGTTTATAAATTTGCTCAATGACACTTTTGGTTTAGAAAATTTATTTCCCATCAAAATACACTAATGATTTAAATGTATTAATATTAATATTATTATTAATATTATTATTATTAGTATTTAAAAATAATTGCTGCTGCTGCTGTTGTAATTTAGTATATTTTAAAAGGACAGCTATCTTGTTTAGCAACATTAATATTATTATTATTTATATTATTAATTTTGATTAACTTATCAATATTAATACAAATATTTTCAATAGCATTTTTAGGGTGTGTGACTAGACTGTGTTTGATTATGAAGAGAGGTTAATGTTACCTGTACGAGGGCTATGGATATGGCGATGCCTCGTAATAATGCTGATTACTACTTGATTATTTCAGTATACGTGTATACTGCCCGCTCTTTGATCATTGTACGAGCATGCTGCTCTCTACTTCATTATTGTATGATAAATATGACGCGTTTCAATTTGTATGACAAAACAAATACAATATTTTAATTTGATTGAGTTTTGGCCTCTGGACTTTCTATTACTCAGGGAAAAATTTAGGTATGTTTTTGTCTAACTATTTACTTCCAAATTCGCTGGATTCCCCATATAGAAGGCCCTCGTTAATTTATATATTTCTTATGTTATTTAGTCTTAGGTTCCAGGGGATCCTGAAGTCGATATCTTAGTGTGGCTTTTGGTTTCATTATTTTCTGTGATAAAGATTTGAATATTTATTCAGGTGAGTTTGGCAAGTGATAATTATATTTCTATGGATTTACACTCAAAAATTAATCATTCAGTGTATTGTTTAAACAACTATCAAGAGATTGCTTTTCAATTAAGTGTTAAAAAAAAAGTTTTTATTTGCTATATAAATGCCAGCGTCCTAAGTCTTTAATTCGGTCTGGTTTCTTTATATTTAATTAATTTTCAGAAAGCTGTTGCTGTATATTTTGAATTTGGCTATTATCGTGATGACGAAACAATGTTGAAAATATTGTATGCTTAGTTGCACAAACGCTGTACACACACACACACACACACACACACACAGCCACAGAGAGGCTGTGTGGCTGAATGGAGAGCACTTGGGACTCGTAATCTTAGGGTCCGGGTTCGATCCCCGGTGGTGGCGGAAAACAAATGGGCAGTGATGCCCCTGTATTCACCTAGTGTATTCAAAACAAACTCACCCTAATGCCCCTGTTACCTAGCAGTAAATAGGTACCTGGGAGTTAGACAGCTGTTATGGGATGCTTCCTGAGGTGTGTGTACGAAAAAAAATCCGTTGATTGACAGTTAAGAGGCGGGCCCAATGAGCCAGAGCTCAACCCCTACAAGCACAATTAGGTTAATACTAGGTGAATACGCACACACACATGACTTCGTTCCTCTCACTGTTTGCTGATGAGGCAAAAATTATGGGGAGGACTAAGACAGAGGGAGATAGTATGAGGCTACAAGATAACCTAGACAAACTGAATGAATGGTCCAATAATTGGCTGCTGAAGTTCAACCCAAGTAAATGATAGATAATAAAACTAGGTGATAGAAACATTTCAGGACACAGAAATGGGTAGAAAACGGGTGGTAGAAGCTTGTCGGACACAGGATACCGAATGGGAGATGAAGTCCTTCATAAAACGGACAGAGAGAAAGATCTAGGAGTTGATATCACGGCAAACCTGTCTCCTGAAGGCCACACCAAAAGAAAAGTCTCAGACACATATGCGAGGCTGGCTAACATCAGGACTTCCTTCGGGAACCTTTGTAAGGAATCATTCAGAACCTTGTATGCCACATATGTAAGACCAATCCAATCCTGGAGTATGTGTATGGGCTCCAGCACGGAGCCCATACATTGTCAAGTATAAGACTTAGCTGGAAAATGTTCAGAGGTATGCCACTACGCTAGTCACAAACCTAAGAGGCATGAGTTACGAGGAAAGGCTGTGTAAAATAACCTCGCAATCGCTGGAAGACAGGAGAGCTCGGGGAGACTTGATCGTTACCTACAAAATTCTCAAGAGGAATTGATAGGGTACATGAAGATAAACTGTGTAACACAGGTTGTACGCGAACACTGGGACACAGGTGGAAACTGAGTACCCAAATGAACCAAAGGGACGTTAGAAAGAACTTTTTCAGTGTCAGAGTAGTTAACAGATGGAATGCCTTAGGCAGTGATGTGGTGTAGGCAGACTCCATACACAGTTTTGCAAATGTAAATATAATAGAGCCCAGTAGGCTCAGGAATCTCATCAACAGTTGATTGACAGTTGAGAGGCGGGACCAAAGAGCCAGAGCTCAACCTCCACAAGCACAACTAGGTGAGTACTAGTGGTTCAAGAGCTAGAAATCGATCCTACAGGCACAAATAGGTGAGTACACACACACACACACAAACACACACACACATACACACACACCACATATAAATACATATTTAATCATGGATAATTTGATTAAATTTATGTTCTTGCAGGATATTTATACCCTTAGAATATAGAAAAAAATATATATGATGATCATCCCCGATATTAATTGCAAAGTTGTCTGGGTGTTGCCAAACCAGAGTGCAGACACCGGAAGTATTTACGGGTAATAATTAATGGGGTAAGATTCACCACCACACCGAACAAGGCAAGCGTATATCGCCCTCATTTGGCAGGATATTTGTGAGATTGCAAAGACTTGTCGGACAGAGGAAATGGCTACACTCTGAAAACTAGCTTAAATCGATCTGTTACCTCGAAGCTGGGAACAACACCGTCTCTCACATGAGCGGTATTCGAACACTGATCCCTTGGACTGCTTGGCCAGTGAAAGCCATTACTGCTCTGCCAGCTATAATTGACATCAATATTTTTTATGTGTGATTTCCTCCGAGGATAAGGGTCCCCTCCCCTTCTTCCAGTCAGTGGTGATACTTCCTTATATATATATATATATATATATATATATATATATATATATATATATATATATATATATATATATATATATATATATATATATATAACTGAAAACTCACACCCCAGAAGTGACTCGAACCCATACTCCCAGAAGCAACGCATCTGGTATGTACAAGACGCCTTAATCCACTTGACCATCACGACCGGACATAATGAGGTGATAGCCGAGGCTATTTGAACCACCCCACCGCCGGCACTCGGATAGTTATCTTGGGCATAGCATTTAATAACTATCATAACTATCCGAGTGCCGGCGGTGGGGTGGTTCAAATAGCCTCGGCTATCACCTCATTATGTCCGGTCGTGATGGTCAAGTGGATTAAGGCGTCTTGTACATACCAGATGCGTTGCTTCTGGGAGTATGGGTTCGAGTCACTTCTGGGGTGTGAGTTTTCAGTTGCATATGTCCTGGGGACCATTCAGGCTTGTTCGCATATATATATATATATATATATATATATATATATATATATATATATATATATATATATATATATATATATATATATATATATATATAAGGAGCAGGGAATATTGTAGGGACCCATAACCTTGGAGAAGAGAATAAAGAGCATTCAGAGAATAGCTTGTCGTTTAACTCTAAACGCTTTAAATATTCACGTCTACTCCTACCCTCATCTATATATATATATATATATATATATATATATATATATATATATATATATATATATATATATATATATATATTTATGTATTAATAAATATTATATTACATAAATTAAATATAATTTATAAATATATTGTATTATGTATTATATATATATATATATATATATATATATATATATATATATATATATATATATATATATATACAGTATACACAATTATCTCTCTCTCTCTCTCTCTCTCTCTCTCTCTCTCTCTCTCTCTCTCTCTCTCTCTCTCTCTCTCTCTCTCACACACTCACTCACTCACTCTCTCTCTCTCTCTCACTCACTCACTCACTCACTCACTCACTCTCTCTCTCTCTCTCTCTCTCTCTCTCTCTCTCTCTCTCTCTCTCTCTCTCTCTCTCTCTCTCTCTCTCTCTCTCTCTCTCTCTCTCTCATTGTGATCGCTCGTTGAGGCAATAAAAATATTCCCTATGTTTACAACCATTCTTTACCTTCAGAGCGCAGAGAACGGAGGAAGTGCATGTAGGAAAGGAAGAGAGAATGACAGGGAGATGAAGCAAGGGAGAGACTGAAGGAGAGATGGAAGGACGGAGGAAAGGTGAAAGTGAGCTAGAGATAGAAGGAAAGAGGGGGGGGGAAGAATTGGGAGATGCGATGGAGAAAGAAGATTACAAAAATTGGGAGAAAAGAATCAAGGTAGATGGGATCGACAAAAAATTTGAAAGAGCATAGAGACAGAGTGAGACAGACAGACAGAGATGGGAGGGGGGGGGGGGCATGGTCGGAATATAAGCAGAAAAAAATGAAGGTCATCTTAATACATCAGAGAAGCAGACAGACTATCGAGCACAAAGCCAGGATTCAGGCTGAACTTCCAGCAAGGCAACATAACCCCCACCCCCACACACACACACCCCAAACAAACCCTTCCTCCTCCATTGCTATAAACTGAGAACAAGAATGAATCATACACAACTACCCAACGCGTGGGAACGAAAGCGCTCGCTAAGATAATTTATAGTATTATTCCTTAGTTGAGCCCAACATGATCGAAGGATGATTACAGCTCACTGCAATTTATCCCTTCGCTCTTTAAGTAAAGCGCCGTGTTTTCAGGAAAGTGCTCAACCACAAACAAGTTCCAATATTTTTTTCTGTTACTTATATTCTTCAAATTTGTAACTTTTTCTATAACAGAATATATATATTATATATATATATATATATATATATATATATATATATATATATATATATATATATATATATATATATATATATATATATATATATATATATATATTCTGTTATAGAAAAAGTTACAAATATAAATATACAATACTACAAATATAAATATATAATACTTTAAATGTGTCTTCAACTCTCACGTCAACAAAATGGTTCTCATCTTCGTGTGATTTTGTCAGTGGATATATTGATCAAATTTACAGATTGTATGAATTGTGTATTATTTGGATGCTGATACAACGGAGTAAAATGAATAAACTTAAATAAACGGATGGTAAAAAAAATATAGAAGTACTGTATTTTGACATCAAATAAAATAAAAATATAGAACCAAACTGAGTACTAACAAAAACAAAAAGACACGTCATAAAAAAAGTTATACAGACAAATTCTTCAATCGCATCTGAAATGGCTTAAACCCCCATAAACAACTATAGAAATGAAGCCATAGTATTTATTTTTTTAGTCCGGCTTCGAGAGCTAGACAGAGACTCTGGTGGTCTCGTGGTGTTGCTGGGCACACAAGGCAGGGTGTATATATAGGGTAGAGCACATCATGGCCGCAATGAACAAGCCAGCAGCCGCTTAAGCAAGGAAGGGAGGGAAGGAAAGAAAGATAGCAATTAATGTTAATTATTATCAAGAAATTCATCGCTGTGCAAAGATGCACTTTGGTAGTCCAGCCTGGCCAGCGACCTGTATTATTAGTGAAACTTTATTTTATATATATATATATACATATATATATATATATATATATATATATATATATATATATATATATATATATATATATATATATATATATATATATATATATATATATTCTCAGCCCTTAACGAGGATCCAGGCTACAAATAAAGCCAAAAGCAGCAGCTAGAGGGACACAAGTCATCGTAAAATCATTACCAAACTTAATTCTGAGGGAAGTGTACACTCCATAAATCCATCCCTTGGCCAACATCCCCAGGGGCTCACTCCTCCCCACCAACCTCAGGAGACAAGCAATGAAAAACCATAGGCTTGAAAATAGCTGAAGGGGGTTTGGGGGGATGGGGGCGGTGATGGCGGCCGCGGCGCTGGTGGTGTTAGTGATGGTGGTGGTGGTGGTGGTGGTGGCGTTGATGAGGGTGATGGTGGTGGTAGCGCTGGTGGTGATGATTGTTGTGGTAGTAATTTTACGTGGATGTGCTAATGAATGTAAGCTGATGTTAAGTTTGGATTGTGTAATAATAGTGTTTGTAATAGTGATGCTATAAATTATATTGACGGTTTTGGTGGTTGTGGTGATAATTAGCTCGTAACGATGGTGTGGGTAAGAGCTACTATATCTGGTTATGGGAGTGGTTGTGGTAAGTATGGTGAAAGGACTAGAGTTTGGGGGGGGGGGAGGTTGTAGTTCAGGAAGTAGATAGTAGATATGATGGTAGTTATAGTGTGTTGCGGTCAGTGTTAATTTTGTGAAGGGAAATGGTTGTAGAAATTATTGGGTGGTGTAGAAATTGTGCTATGGTGTAGTGTGGCGCATGTGATGTTGTTGCTGGAGGTGGTGCTAGTTCTGGTGTTAGTGGTGCTGGTGGCATGATGGATTTCGATGTTGTGTTTATGATGATGACGTAGTGTGTGGTTGTATTAGCGATGGTGGTGGAGATGACCATGGTGGTTGTGGTGGTAAAGCAGATATTGGCTAGGATGAACATTACTGTGTGTAATGACAGTGATTTTGGAGGTAAGAACACTGTGGGTAATAAAATAATAGTGATGAATTAGGTTGTAGAGGCAATGGTGGTGGTGAGGCAGGTTTAGTTGTGAGTTTCACTGTTGTGGTAGAGCTGGGTAGTTCTAAGTGGGATAATGACCGATGTAGTAATCATGATGGCGGTAGAGTGGGTGGTGTTGATTCTTAAGATGGTGGCGGTTGTCTGGAGAGAAAGCGGTGGTTCTCAAGTTGACGGTGGTAGCGATGGTGATCAAGGAACTGGTGGTTGTTATTGGTAGTGAGGACGATGTTGGTGAAGGGGAATGGTGAGGAGAGCGCTGGTGAGGTGGTGGAACAGGTGGTAGTGGTGCCAGAGAGAAGTTTACATACATTTGCTTCATCCTGATAATTTATTGCACTTCCTTCTACCCCTTTGCCCTCTCCCTAACCTTACTCCCCCCAACCCTCTCTCTCTCTCTCTCTCTCTCTCTCTCTCTCTCTCTCTCTCTCTCTCTCTCTCTCTCTCTCTCTCTCTCTCTGAATTATCTAGCTATTAGGCATAACGAATTTATATAATCAGCATGTTTTATATGAAACAATTCTTGACTAGGCCAGGCAAGTATGGGTTCTACCAGTGTGAAAAGAGTTGGACTTGCAAAGTCGTCCATTAAAAAATAAATAAAAAATAATTATATATATATATATATATATATATATATATATATATATATATATATATATATATATATATATATATATATTATTTTTTGTATAAATATTTTTTATTTATATTTTAATGGACGACTTTGCAAGTCCAACTCTTTTCACACTGGTAGAACCCATACTTGCCTGGCCTAGTCAAGAATTGTTTCATATTAAACATGCTGATTAAATATATATGCCCCTCACTTTTAAGAAATTCGTAGATGTTCAGTTCATCAATGAGGACTTGCTTGGGCAGCAACGCCAAAGCATCAAACAACGGTTGTCGAGCTATTTTACAGACTGCTGTGGGTCGGTTGGTAGAGGAATCTGCCCTACGAGCGATGCTACTGGACAATGGTTTCCATCCCTGGCCGTGGTAGGTTACTGTGTGTGTGTGTGTGTGTGTGTGTGTGTGTGTGTGTGTGTGTGTGTGTGTGTGTGTGTGTGTGTGTGTGTGTGTGTGTGTGTGTGTGTGTACTCACCTAGTTGTGCTTGCGGGGGTTGAGCTCTGACTCTTTGGTCCCGCTCTGTAGGTACGTTCGTGTGTGATTTTGTTATTTTCTGTTAAATATATAATTTGTATTTATGATTACTTTCCCTATTTTTTTTTACACACATGCATTTCTAAAGCAAAAATAAATGTCAAAGAAGTTCTTAATATATTATTGTTATTTCAATTTTTCTTGAAATATATTATTAACATGTTTTTAATGAGGATGTGTTTGAAAAAATATACAAGAACCGCCCCCACGTGTACTACTGACTGTTGATCTGAGAATGTATTTTGACAATTTTGGATTTGTCCTCGGCTTTACAAGTGATAGTTTAGAACATTCATTTGCACGCACATACACTCTACACATACCTATTCACATTATACACAGACTATACATACACAAACATGTGCACATGAATACACACACACATACACACAAACACAATCAGCCATATTCACACACATACGTGCACACGCAAGCAAGCACACACACACACACACACACACACATACACACACACACACACAATTTCTCACTAATGACTATCAAATTGGTGACATGGCACTTTGTCCAGTGGTGACGAACGACCTAATTCATGACACTCCTGGCCCCTGTGCCATTCCATTATTAACCAGTTATTAATATTATTAGTATTTAAACCCCAGTTGTGTTTGATCGGCCATTTTGCATTCACATCGGATTATTTTTTATAAAGAAAAACTGCTTTCGTAGGTGTCAAAAATGTGATGATGAAGGTGTCAATCCAGAAGGTGTCAATAGTGTTATCCTGGAGGTGTCAATAGTGTTATCCTGGAGGTGTCAATAGTGTTATCCTGGAGGTGTCAATAGCGTAAATACCAATGAGGGCGTTGAGTGGTGTCCATGGTGTACTAATCCTGAGTACCCATGGTGTGATGTACAAGGCCTGGCCGACCATTCAGGACAATAACAATTGAAAAATCAATAGCGAAATGGTCTCAAAATGTCCTCTTATAGCGTTGTGTACTCAACAGCGAAATACCGATTTTCTATGGCGGTATACCAAACCGACGATATTGTATACTCAAGCCCTTGCTCTCCAGCGATATATCGAAGCGACCACCCACCAGCGATATACCAGGGAGTATGCCCACCAGCGATATATACCGCGAGGTCGTCATAGAACATTTCTTTAACATAAAAACCAGTAATTTGTTTTCAGCTTTTCTCTAGGCCTTCTATTCTACTCAGCATAATTCTGAACACTGTTACATTTTATTCTTTCTAATTGTTAAAATGTGTAATAATTGTTTTTATCATTCACAAAGTGACTGTCCAAATTTAATTAATAATTACATGAAAGCGAACGCCATGGTGAGAATTTAACACACAAATATTCAAGATCACTCGAGCCATAAAACATCCGGCAATTATGACCACCGCCCAGGGAAGACTTAAGATCCACAAATGGCATTAGAGAAGGGTGATGGTTCTGCCATAAATTTTCTCCGGGGGTCTGAGCCCGCCCCGTCCTCTCTTGGCATCCTCATCCGAGGAGAAAAACTGCCATAGACTGACAATGTTTACCAGAACTTTATGACGCGAAGAGAATTATGTAATAACACGCACGATAAAAATTAACACAAGCGCGTGGCAGGTGGTGGTTTTGTCCGATATGGTGAAGAGTATGCAACATCCTGCTTGCAAGAGGTCATTATATTTCGTGTAACAAACAAAAAATGGTGGATTGTGCTTGTGTAAAGATCATTAACGTGGTAATATGGAGCTTCGTGATTCTCTTGTTCGGTATTCAGACGGCCCGCGCTCTGACACTCGTAATTAGATAAATCAATAGACACATCTGAAATATCAAGTCAGGTCTACACCGGGAAAACGTTACCTTGGCAAAGTGATGACACAGGCATGGAGGAAAGGAATATTTTTTGGTTCACTTTGTTCAATTAATTATTTCATTCACACCAACTTTTAGCGAGAGTGCGAACTTTCCTCTGGCATTTTTGGAGTTTTAAATTACTGACATATACATTGTTGGTGATCAGTTAGACGTGTTTATCGGTCGCTAAGAGCGCTGCTTGAGAAGAAAGAGGGCACACACAAACAATCGACTGATGGCCTTACTGAATCTCCCATCTGAGATTATTAACTTTTTTAAATCAGCATTGTGGATCATTAACAGACATTCCCGCATTGAACGACGTCTTACAACACCACTGCCCAACATTAATCATTGCACATGCAACCTGAAATGTCCATGACCCCATTATCTATTTAAGATTTCACCTTTTGAAAAAAAATCCTACCGTGAATGTCTTCACTTTTGCAATAATTTTTTGTTATGCCTGGGGGGAGGGGGAGGAGGGTTGAGAGAAGGAAGGAAGGAAGGAAGGAAGGGAAGGAGATGAAATGTTTTGCCACTCTTTAGTCGTAAATTTCCTGCAAATCTATTTCTTGTCAATTTGTCAAGAGGGGCACCGCAGTTGACTCATTAAGAGCGTGGCTACTGTGGAGACAACGCCTCGCCAAGCCTCAAACCCTTCCGCGCGCGGGTCACCCTCCTCCCAGGACACAATTTATGACTCCCCGCTTTACCCAACCTGCTCGTTCTTGTGGTTACGGCTCTTGAAAGAGTGGGTTAGGTCTGTTGGGAGCATCTTTATGACTTTATGGACTGTTTAGAGGCGGCGAAAGGATTGTTAAAGCAGGTGATGAGGTGGTGAGGAGCAGTGTGGGTTGGGGCTACCAATCGAGTGTTGCGGCCACTGGTGAGTTCTGAGCGACCGAGCCGTGCACCGGGGAATATTTACGACGGCGGCCGCTCATGTGTGAGTGTGTGTGGCTTTTGTTGGCCTCCGCTTGACCTGCTGCGGAAGAAATGCCCTCTGGTACGGGGGCTGTCATGCAATTTCATAAAGCATTAAGAGTTACTGAGAGACTGAAGGAGAGCAAAGCAGTTATTATAAGTGATATAATAGGGGTCGGGGCGCGAGGCTCCCGAAGAAGAGTGGGCGAGACCCGTGGAAAGGAGGGGTGGCTAATGTGTCACGGGTGAGCAAGAGAACATTAAAACCCGCACATGGCGGGTCTCTGAAACAACCTGTTCACGACAGATTTATGTGGTTACTCACTCTGGCCGAGGTGGACTCTCTTCATCCAGGGGTAAATTTGTGGCTGGGACTTGGTGGTGGATGAGCCCCCCGAGCTTCCAGAGGCGCCCTCCAGACTCTCTCCGCCTTCTGCACCATCGCCGCCTCCGCCGGTAGTGCTGGTGCCTCCTCCACCGCCCTGACTAGAGCTGTTCTGCTCGGAGCCACTTCCTGAGCTACTCGAGCCTGGCCCACTGCCGCCAGCTGACACGGACAGGTCCTGCGGGGAGCCTACTGGGTTGGCAGAGGACTCGGGCGTGGAGGCGAACTTGCAGGAGGCAGAGGAGGTGGATGCCTGCGGCGTGGAGGCAGGCGAGGAGGATGTCTGGTGTAGGCGACCCTGCACGGAGGGCCCTGGTGTGGTGTTCCCGCCGGAGCCGCTCGGGGTGCCCACTGATGACCCCGACGCTGCAGACGCTGAAGTCCCCGAGGCTCCGCTACTGCCGCCGCCGGAGAATTCGCTTCCGTTTGGAACGATTGAGATTCCGGAAGGTGTGTAGCCTCCATACTGCAGTGGAGGCGAGTAGCAATTGTTGTAACTGTTGAGGGAAGTACCGTAGTAGTCTGTGTTCACGACACTGGCGTCCTGTCCGCGCTGCCCGTAGCAGGCGGACATAGAGTTCACGAACTGATAGGAGCTCATCGCGGAAGTCCGCAGGTGATTTGCTCCTCGAGTGCCCTTCTGTCCACTGTTCTACCCAATGTTGATGAATTATGGCGACACTACTCGAAGGAAAACCTCTCTAGCACTTGCACATTACTCCATTTATGGGCTGGGAATACTAGCACGTGACCGACAGCGACCAATAGGAATGGCCGCATGAGTGGAGGTTAACAAGATAATGAGAGTGGTAGCGGGCGCAACGAGGTGGCCCGACCCGCGGACCCTGCGCGAGCCTTGCACCCCACTCCGAGCCTCCGACCACCGTCTCCGTCCGGATAAATTA